>NW_022631107.1:6005993-6101771 GCF_010015895.1 Lontra canadensis | reverse complement strand
TATATATAAAATCTTTTTTAAAAAAGCAAAAAAAAAACCACAAAAAACAAAAACTGCTAAAATCCAAATAAAGTCATAGTTTGGTTATTAAAAAAAAAAAAAATCCAAGCCAATGCTAGTCAAGGTATGGTCTATAGACTGTGAGGGAATGTAAACTCTTTGTTACTGGTCTTCCGTGAAACAAGTGTGGGAAATTAAGGGTATTCTATTTTCACTGTGTGAGTTTGGGAAGTGGGGTTTGTTTGTTGGTTGGTTTTTTGTTTTTTGTTTTTAAGCACATATTGGTCCAAAAGAGATTGAGGAAACAAAATCTAGTACTGGTCTCTCAGCATCAAGAGTTTGAGATGCTCAGACCTAAACCACCACCAGATCCTGGGTGCTTTGGGGATTTCTTTACTCCAAGAGCCTCAACTGTGTAAAGGGTACTGGGTCCTCTCTCCACCTTCTCTGCCCATTTTCTGATAATTCTCGGTGTGTGTGCATATCCCTGACTTTCTTACAATAATCCCACATTCTCTCAGGGCCCTCTCCCATGAGTTGGAAGGGAACCTACTTGGTGTAATCATAATCTAGCCTACTTTTCAAAAAACCCATCTCTCCTCCCCATCCTGAAGTACGTACTGGAAAGAAAGAGTCCATTATGTTAGAATTCTGCTTCCACCATTTAACAATCGGGTGACCTTTAGGCAAGTAATGAAATCTGATACTTCATGTCTTCTAGTGTAAAATAGAAATAATGGTAACTTTCAGAAATTAAGCGGTAGGTTTGAGGCTCATTCGTATATTTGTTAAATATCTATTTTGCAAGACACTGGGACACGGATTTGAGATAGTGAGCAAAACACAATTTATAATCTCACAGATTTTAAAACTCCAGTTTATAAAATGTGAAAGCATTCTGCAAACTGCAAAGCACATACCCCCTTAAGAGGTCATTACCAATAATATTAAGAATAATCTGATTCTTAAATCTTTGTATCCAATTTTACAGATCCTTTTAGATACACAGAAGGTGAGAGGAACAGTATTTGCCTCCCAGAACTGGCCTCTGGGGAAGAAAAAGTGAACAAAGAGACAAAGAACTCAATTCTGTTGCTCAGCAATTCTTACAACTAATTGTTGATGATGCATTAATTCGACTCCCTAGTTCCACTGAAGTAAACACAACAAACTATTTGTGCTTAAAAAAGAGCAAGAGAACTCAACTGGCTAAATCAGCCATGGCTTGTCTTCAGTGAAAAAGCATGGCAGATTTCAATTCCTATTTCCTAAACTTCTAAGCCAAGACATTTCAGTATCTTTCAGATACTGGTTAAGTGAGGAGGAAAAGAGTACCAATCCAAAACTACTTAAAGTATTACTACAAATCAAGTTTAAGAGCTCGAATAGCTACCTTCAGGAATTAAAGTATAAAATAGTGGTGATTACCACTCATGGGACACTTATCATACACCAAGGACTAGGTTACAAGCTTTGTAATTAAAATCCTGACAACAGGGGCACCTGGGAGGCTCAGTGGGTTAAAGCCTCTGCCTTCGGCTCAGGTCATGATCCCAGGGTCCTGGGATGGAGCCCCGCATGGGGCTTTCTGCTCAGCAGGGAGCCTGCTTCCCTTCCTCTCTCTGCCCGCCTCTCTGCCTACTTGTGATCTCTGTCAAATAAATAAATAAAATCTTAAAAAAATAAAAATAAAATCCTGACAACATACTGAAGTAGCTAATATTCTCCCCATTTGTTACAGATTTTTTAAAATCAATCCAGAAATGTTAAGTTGGTTGGTAAGGATGTCAAACCCAGGGCCACCACCTATGCCTAAGATATTGTAGGAACTCAGTTTGCCTATTAGCCACCATTCTCTATGTGGACACAGAACAATATAAGAATACCAATGCAGCATCCAATTTCCCAGTTACTAGAATTTAGACACAGACAGAATGGGGCATCGGGTTATCTACACAACACGAGGCCTGGAAAAAGGCAGTTTTATAAAATATAAACTACATTGTAGATTTCATTGGTTAATTGTCCAGCATCCATACACCCCTCTGTCTTTCCTAATAAAATCCAGATTTTGTTCAGGTAGGCACACATTCATACACACACATGCACCCAAGTACATGCAAAGTCCTTGAGGCTCAGGGAAATATAACTCCCCTCCCCCACCTCCAGCTTGACAGGTGTAAGGGGAATCCTACCCTTCCTATCTGATTGGTTCATGAAGAGGACATGTGACCCAGTTTAGGCCAATGGGACATGAGGAGCAACTGGGGTTTCCTGAATGGCTTTCTTGCTCTCCTGAGAGAACTTCAGAAAGAGACCTTCTCTTTCTCTGGTTGTTGTTATACAAAGGTGTAAGGCCTGGAATTACTGCAGCCATATTAAAACCACCCTGAGGATGAACCCAACACAGGGAAGAACAAAAGTATTCACAGGGAGGTGGAGTCTGTGGCTCCAGAGGACCAAACATGATGCTCACTTTATGTGTGAACTTCCAGGTCAGCCAATAAAATTCCTTGTTTCAACTAGCACAAACTGGTTTTTCTGCTGAAAATTTTTCACTCAAAGAAGGGGAATCGATAGGCCAAGTGGGAAACACAATCACAGAGATTATCAACTAATGAACCACGGAGCAGAGTCCATCTACCATGTTCTATTTGACCAACATAGTGGTTCTGTATCTTTAAATTGGGAGCCTGCTCAGAAAAGCTGGAGGATCTGGAAACTGAAACATGAAGGTTAGCTGAAGCTCAGTATCAGCTCCCCTTTCCATGGAGAGTGAACCTTGTGGTCTACCACACTCCCACCTACCCCAGGGTCTTCCACATCTTCCATTTCCCACGGTTCCCTGACCCTTAGAAAAATCTGAGATTACAACTTTCATCGGAGGCAAATTAGAGGCTTTCCAAGTATTCCTGGAATTTTCCTTGAAAATGCTTGGGAGCATCCTCACAGCCAGAAAAAGCCCTCAGTGGACACAGCTTGAACTGCTCCCTAAGGCCACTGATGTCCTAGGACCCTTTGGTCCAACACAGACCAGAGACTTTAGGGAGAATCACTGAGATGGGGGTAGCAGACAACATCTACAAGAATCAGAAAC
This sequence comes from Lontra canadensis, assembly GCF_010015895.1. NCBI lineage: Eukaryota > Metazoa > Chordata > Mammalia > Carnivora > Mustelidae > Lontra > Lontra canadensis. The sequence goes on along the minus strand of NW_022631107.1, from coordinate 6,098,674 downwards.
ACAGGGTGCCTGGATGGCTTAGCCAGTTGGGTGTCTGCCTTTGGCTCAGGTGGTGATCCCAGAATTCTAGGATCAAATCCCACATTGGGCTCCCTGCTTCATGGGAAGCTGGCTTTTCTCTCTGCCACTGCCTCTCCCCATTCTCTGTCTCTCGTGAATAATTAAAGAAAATCTTTTTTTAAAAAAAAGTCTAAAACACATACCCAAGACACTGGAAATGGTTCATTCTGGGGCAAGCAGTATACCCCCCAGGAATCCCCTATGATAAACAGAAGCGGGACTACCAGACCTTGATTTCTGGTAATTAAAGGTTTGAGACTTTTGTTTAAAGGTCCTTGTTGCTCAACATCCTATGTTCATATAAGCTGCTTCTGAAAGGGGCAGCCTATGCAGATAGACAGTTGGGAAATAGTAGAACTTGTCAGTCTCTTCTGATTCTTCTACAGGGATGGAAGAGTTCAATTCCCTTCTGGATACCTAGAAACTTCAAAGGGGCTTCTAGACAATTAGAAGTCCCTGAAAAGCAAACAGAATGCTTTTGCTGCCAAGAGTAGGTCTTCTACCTAGAAGTTGCATTTCTTTTGTGAATTAAGGTCCTCAATCCATTGATTTTTCCTTGGCAGATAAACAGAACAATAATGAGAAACTGGTGAACTAAATAGTTCTGCTTCTAATGTGAAGGACAAGCATGAGGTAATTTAAGAGATATTGTGGACTGGGGTGCCTGGGTGGCTCAGTAGGTTGGGCATCCAACTCTTCGTTTCAGCTCAGGTCATGACCTTGGGGGTGTGGTCTGAAGCCCCAGATTGGGTTCTGTATTCAGTGTAGAGTCTGCTTGTCCCTTTCCCTCTGCTTCTCCTCCTACTTGGTCTCTCTCTCTCTCTCAAATGAATAACTTGTTATATGCTCCATCTATTATCTCTGCTAAAAAAACTTTAAGGATTATCTACATAAATGTGTACATTTTATTATGGTAAGCACCAAAGATTTAGCCAACACAGAAGATTTCTTGTTCACTTTTACAATTGGAGTTTAAATAGCAAGTATTACCTTGTTAATCATTCTTTCCCATTGCAGGCAGTAACTGGTATTTGACACTTGGCTGGGACATTCATTCAGAAAATAGCATTATCCCAAGACCATGAGGAAAGAAGTAATATTAAAGCTGTTTAAATAAGGAGAAATGTAAAGACTGACAAGAACAGAGGGACCCCCTCATAGATGAACCTACTAAAAGTTGTTCTGATTTGATAGGGAAAATCATGCTGGGAAAACCAGACAGCTATATGCAAAAGAATGAAACTGGGCCCCTTTCTTATACCGTATACAAAAATAAATTCAATGGATTGCAGATCTAAATGTGAGATCTGAAACCATAAAAGTCCCAGAAGAAAACATAGGTAGTAATCTCTGACATTGGCCATAGCAACCTTTTTCTAGATAGGTCTCTTAAGGCAAGAGAAACAAAAATAAACTACTGGGGCTACACCAAAATAAAATGCTTTGGGGGCACCTGGATGGCTCAGTTAAACACTTGCCTTCAGCTCAGGTCATGATCCTGGGGTCCTGGGATTGAGCCACATGTCGGGCTCCCTCTCAATGGGGAGCCTGCTTTTCCCTTTCCCTCTGCCCCTCCCCCCTGCTTATTCTCTCGCTCTCTCCCCTCCTCTAATAAATAAATCTTTTTTTAAAAATGAGCAGAGGACCAGAATAAACATTTTTCCAGAGACTTATAACAGACCATGTTGCCAACAGATGAAAAGATGCTCAAAATGACTCATTATCTGGAAAACGCAAACCAAAACCACAATGAGATATCATCTCACACATGTCAGAATGGCTAGAAGCAAAAAGAAGTAACATACGTCTGTGAGGATGTGGAGAAAGTGGAACTCTAGTGCACTCTTGGTGGGAATGTAAATTGATGGAGCTACTGTGAAAGGTCCTCAAAAATTAAAAATAAAAATACCACATGACCCAGTAATTCCACCACTGGGTATTTATCCAAAGAAAATGAAAACAGTAATTCAAAAGGATACATGCATCCCTGTTTATTGCAGCTTTACAATAGTCAAGATATGGAAGAAACTCAAGTGTCTATCAATAGATGAATGGATCCTCCATGTTATTCCTTATGTTCCACAAGTAAGTGAAACCATATAATTGACTCTCTCTGCTTGACTTATTTCACTCAGCATAATCTCTTCCAGTCCCATCCATATTGATACAAAAGTTGGGTATTCATCCTTTCTGATGGAGGCATAATATTCTATTGTATATATGGACCATATCTTCTTTATCCATTTGTCTGTTGAAGGGCATCTTGGTTCTTTCCAGCTTGGTGACTATGGCCATTGCTGTTATGAATATTGGGGTGCAGAGGCATCTTCTTTTCATTACATCTGCATCTTTGGAGTAAATACTCAGTAGTGCAATTGCAGGGTCATGTGGTAGCACTTTTTCAATTTCTTAAGGAATCTCCACATTGTTTTCCAAAGTGGCTGCACACATTTGCATTCCCACCAACAGTATAAAAGGGTTCCCCTTTCTCCACATCCTCTCCACACACATTTTTTACAGTCTTATTAATTTTGGCCATTCTAACTGGTGTATCTCTCAGTGTGGTTTTGATTTGAATCTCCCTGATGGCTAATGATGATAAACATTTTTTCATGTATCTGTTAGCCATTTGTATGTTTTTCATTGGAGAAGTGTCTGTTCATGTCTTCTGCCCATTTTTTGACATGAATATCTGTTTTGTGTGTGTTGAGTTTAAGGAGTTCTTTATGGATCTTAGATATCAGCCCTTTGTCTGTAGTCACATTTGTGAATATCTTTTCCCATTCTGTGGGTTGCCTCTTTGTTTTTTTGACTGTTTCCTTTGCTGTGCAGAAGCTTTTGATCTTGATGAAGTCCCAAAAGTTCATTTTCACTTTTGTTTCCTTTGCCTTTGGAGACATATCTTGAAAGAAGTTGCTGTGGCTGATGTCAAAGAGGTTACTGCCTATGTTCTCCTCTAGGATGTTGATAGATTCCTGCCTCATGTTGAGGTCTTTTATCCATTTTGAGGCTATCTTTGTGTACAGTGTAAGAGAATGGTCAAGTTTCATTCTTCTACACATAGATCAAGAAGATGTCGAACACATACACATATACACAAACACACACAAGCCATAAAAAATGAGATCTTGCCATCTGCAACAACATGGATGAAGCTAGAAGGTATTATGTTAAGTGAAACAAGGTGAAGTAAGTCAGAAAAATATCACAATTTCACTTAGATGTGGAATCTAAAAAAAAAAAACCAAAACAAATAAAAAGCAGAAACAGCCCCATAAGTCATAAATACAGAGAAACTGATGGTTCCCAGAGGAGAGGGATGAATGGAAGGATGGGCAAAATGGCTGAAGGGGATTGGAAGAAACTCATTTCATAGCTGAAAACCTGTAAGTCACAGTGATAAAAGGCACAGCATGGGGAATACAGTCAATGGTATTTTAGTAGTGTTGTATGGTGACAGATGGTAGCTACATTTGTGGTGAGGACAGCACAATATATAAACTTGTTGAATCACTATGGTGTACACTTGAAACTACTATTGTGTGTCAATATGTAATATTATGTGTCAACTGTACTTCAGTTAAAAAGAATGATTCATATTATTCAAATATTTTCAGTTGTATAAAAGGTAAAACCAAGGTTTTAGGAAGCTGAAGTATCTAATTCTGTATATACATCTGCTATATAGTAACTGTATATTATGGCTAAGAAATGAAAATACAGGTTAGACTGCTTAAAGGGATTTCTATGCACAATAAATAATCATAAGTTGGGGGAGGGGAGGGCATGGTTAGGACTGTAGCAGTGACCTGAAATCTAGAAAATAACAAAATTACCAAAGCCAGACATTCATGGCAGGGAGGCAGGGAGAGAGTCAAAAGTTTCCTGAAAGGGAGAATCTCGCTGCAAAAATAAAAGGCAAGGGTGCCTGAGTGGCTCACTTGGTTAAGCAACTGCCTTCGGCTCAAGTCATGATCCCAGAGTTCCAAGATTGAGTCCCACATCAGGCTCCGGGCTCCATGAGGAGTCTGCTTCTCCCTCTGACCTTCTCCCCTCTCATGCTCTCTCTCACTCTCTCTCTTTCTCTCAAATAAATAAAATCTTTAAAAATAAATAAATAAAAATAAAAGGTAAACACAAGTGGCCACCTAGCCCAATGAGGCTCATCTGTAGAGAGTCAAAACCCAACTGCTGATCTCAAGCCCCTGATGGCCCCTACTCCCTGAGAAAATATACTGCCATCCTCACAGCTAGAGGCTTAGTAGTAGTATCAAGGCTGGGGAAATTTTAAGAAGCCCTAAGGAAGAAAAACAAAGAAATGAAAAATGAAAAAAAGCAGCAGCCTGAATAGGTTGCGCATTTTATTGTCTGGGTTCTGAATGTGTCTTCTAAAGGAGAGTCACAGTCGAATACACTGACAGGATGCCCTGGGCTTGGTAAGTTTCCTTCTCTTTGCTTTTCTTTGGGGTGATTTTTTGCTTCTGTTACTTCCCCTGTGTTCCACAGCTTCCATTCTGAAGGATGGGCTATGTGCCTATACTCAGTCATAAGGTCATTTCTCTTTTGACTGACAGATCCATCCAGTGCTTGAGGAATCACACTTGATGTTTCAGCTCTTAGAAATTTCTGCCATTTCTCAAAGCTCAAAACATTCCCCCCTCAACTTTCTTTTTCCCATTTTAGGGTTTAGTGTCCTTGACAGACCCAATTCCTAAAGACAAGCCACTTCAGAATAATTTTGGTCTTTCAATTCTATTCCTTTCTACAATGTCAATGAAATCCTGCCCCCTCTGCCCCACCTTCATGGTACAGAAACCAAGGCTCAGAGAACGTCAACTTACTGAAGGTCAATGCAGCTAAAAAATAGCATAGTCAATATTTAAACCCAGGTCTGCTTGATTTTGTTATTATACCCAAGTTTTCAAATAGTTAAGAAGAAATACCGGGTAACATCAACTTGATAATGTCTACAAAACCATACACTTATCATGGGTAATGGAGAGAAAATAGATGCTTTCCTCCTAAGATCAAAAACAAGACAAGGATGCTCCCTCCCACCATTTCTATTCAATATCATACTGAAAGTTCTAGCAAATGCATTAAGAGGTGGGGAGGCATACAGAGAGAGAAGAAGAAAAAAAAAATCTTTATTTGAAGATTACATGATAGTTTATGTAGAAAACCCAAAGAATCAACAACAAATTTCCTGGAACTAATAAGTGATTACAGGAAGGTTGCAGGATACAAAGCTAAGATACAAAAGTGAATAGTCTTCTCATATAATCAGCAAGAACAACTGAGATTTGAAATTAACACCACCGTTTACATTAGTGAAATGAAACCCTTAAGTACAAATAACAAGTATGTACAAATCTAGGTGAGAAAAACTATAAAATTGTGATGAATGAAATAAAGACTAAATAAATGAAGAGATATCCCATGTTCATGAATAGGAAGATTCAATATTGTTAAGATGCCAGTTCTTTCCAACTTTAACTACAGATTCAATGCAAGCCAATCAAAATCTAAGTTAATTTATATAAACAATCTGACTCTAATGTTTAGATGGAAAAGTAAAAGATCCAGAATAGCCAACACAATGTTGATGAAGAACAAAATCAGAAGACTGACAGTACTCAACTTCCAAGACTTACTATAAAGTTACAGTAATTAACAGTGTGGTACTGGCAAAAGAATATACAAATAGAGCAACAGAACAGAATAAGGAGCCCCCAAACAGACCCACACATATAGTTACAACTGACCTTTGACCAAAAAAGCAAAGCCACATCAATGGAAAAAAGATATTTTTTTCCAACAATTAGTGCCAGAACAACTAGATAGCCACATGCCAAATCATCATCATCATCATCTAGACATAGGTATTATACCCTTCACAAAAATTAACTCAAAATAGATCATAGACCTAAATGTAAACCACAAAACCATAATATTTCTAGAAGACATCATAGGACAAAACTTAGGTGACCTGGGTTTGGTGATGACTCTTTGGATACAACACCAAACCATAAGGGAAAAAAAAAAAAACTGATAAGCTGAAGTTCATTAGAATTTATAATCTCTGCTCTTCAAAGCAACTGTTAAGAGAAATAAAAGACAAGCCACAGACTTGGAGAAAATATTTGCAAAATACACATTTGACAATAGACTTGTCTCCAAAGAACTCTTAAGATATGACAGTAAGATAAAAACAACCCAATTTAAAAGTGGACAATTTTAACAGACACTTTACCAAAGAAGATATATGGATGGCAAATAAGTATATTAAAAGATGCTCCACAACATAGGTCATTAGGAAACTGCAAATTAAAACAATGAGATACCACCACATACCTACTGTATGGCTAAAATCCAGAACTCTGACAACACCAAATGCTGACAAGGATGTGAAGCAACAGGAATTCTCATTCATTGCTGGTGGAAAGCAAAATGGAAGAGAGCCACTTTGGAAGAGAGTTTGACAGTGTCTTGCAAAACTAAACACAGGCTTACTCCAGCAACTGTGTCCTAGGTTATTTATCCAAATGAATCAAAAACTTATGTCCACACAGAAACCTGCACACAAATGTTTACAGCAGTTTTATTCATAATTGCCCAAAACTGGAAGTAACCAAGATGTTCTCAGTAAGTGAATGGATAAACAAAGTGGAACATTCATACATGAGATATTATTCAGGGATAAAAGGAAATTAGCTATTGAACCATGAAAAGAAATGAAGAATATTTAAATGCATATGGCTAGTGAAAGAAGTGTGCAAAGTGTGAAAAGTGTTCGCACTTTGTGAACAGTGTGAAAAGACTACATACTATATACATATATATAGCATTCTGGAAAAGGGAATAGTACAGAGATAGTTAAAAAAAGAGCAGTGGTTGCTAAGGTTTTGGGAGTGGGGGAGAGATGAACAGGTGAAATACAAAGGATTTTTAAGGCAGTGAAACTATTCTGTATGATACATTAATGGTGGATATCTGACACATTTGTCAAAACTATACAACATAAAGTAAAACCCTAATATAAGTTATGAACTTCAGTTAATAATAATGCATTAATATTTGTTCATCAGTTGTAACAAATGTACTGCACTAATGCGAGATGTAAATAACATAGGAGAGTGGGGGTTGGTAGAAAGAGTAGATGGGAACTGAATGTTCTGTTAAGTTTTTCTATGAACATAATGTTCAAACACATTAATTTAAAAGTAAGGAAGAAAAAGAAACCAAAACACCTCAGAGGATATAAACATGGGGCACCTTGATGGCTCAGCTGGTTAAACATCCAATTCTTGATTTTGGCTCATGTCATGATCTCAGGATTGTGAAATCAAGCCTCATGTCAGGCTCTGTGCTGGGTGTGGAGCCTGCTTAAGATTTCCTCTCTCCCTCTTTCCCCCTTTCCCTCCCTTCTTTTCTCACTCACTCCTTCTCTCCCTCCCTCCCCAAACCCCATTCTCTCACTCTTAAAAAAAAGAAAAAAAAATTGCAACTCAGGAGATGGACCAAGAAAATAAACTCAAGAAAATGTTGTAAGTATCCAAAATAAAAGTGGACACAAAAATATCTTCTTTTATTATTTAATATTCAAAGGGGGAAAATACATTTAAGTGATCTCTCACCTGGGTAGCTAAGACAAGATTCTACACACAGTACTTTCATAAGCAAACTGTCTACATTAATCAATACTTCCAGAAATTAAATACATCTTCATTTAATATCTGCCTTTTCACCTTACTCTAGCCTAGGACCTACAACATTTATTTCTCTAAAAACTATTGTGAAATAGATAGTCCAAGCCCTCAGGGGGCCCTGCAGTCTCCCTGAGCTCCTCAAGGAATAGGAGGTGCTAGAACCATCTCCTCTTCTCAGACGGGAATTGGCAGGCATTTGCTTAAAGCCTCCTTATTTCCTGGCACTGTGGACCATGTTTGTTTGTTTTTTAATTACTTCAACTATTCATCTGATTTAATCCACAAGAACTCTAAGAGCTAGCTGTGTTTCCATTTTCTAGGAGAGGAATATAAAGCTTAAGAATGGTTGAGCAACTTGCTCAAAATCACACAGCAAGAAAATGGCAAAATTCAAGTTTGAACTCTAGCCTCTCATAATCCAAAAAGAGAAGACTAGAATTATTCACAAGGAGCAGCACTAAATTTCCTACTTAAAATGGCAGAATCACAGAATGTTGGCATTGGAGGGTACTGTAGAAAGAATCTGCTCAAAACCCATTTCAAAAATGAGAAAACAGAGCCTCTGAGAGGTTAAAATACTTCTGGAATTTTAACAAATTCAAAATTCACAGATCAGTGCTGAAGCTGAAATTTAAAATCAAGATTTGGGAGTCAAGATGTATCAGTGAGGATAGGATTGGTTAAGCTGCAGTAACAAAGAATTCCAACATGTCAGTGGGTTAACAGCACATGGGTTTATTTCTCACCTATGCTATGTAGCCAAAGCTGATTGGCAGGGGAGAGCTTTTCTCATCCTAGCTTAGGAATTCAGAATGATGGAGGCTTCATCTTGACAGCAGTTCCAACTATCACCACAGCAGTGGGAAGGGAATGTGGTAAATCCCACACTAGCTTTTAAACATATGGCACTTCAGCTCATTAGCCAATGCAAGTTTAAAATCTTGCCTGACTTCAAAGATAAGGATATGAAATTCCACCATGTGCCCATAAAGGATGAGAAAAAGAATGAAAATTCCTATACCTATCATAGGAGGGTTAGTCCAACACTTGGCTTAATTAGAATAATATGTCAGATTTGCTGTCCCCAACCCCACCCCCACCCCCACCAAGTATTTTTAAAACACTCACCTAAAACAATAGTAATGCCACCCACTTTATAATCCTCATCAATTTACCTGGGCATTTTTTTTAAAGATTTTATTTATTTATTTGACAGAAAGAGATCACAAGTAGGCAGAGAGGCAGGCAGAGAGAAAGAGGGAAGCAGGCTCCCCACCGAGCAGAGAGACCGATGTGGGGCTCCATCTCATGACCCTGGGATCATGATCTAAGCCAAAGGCAGAGGCTCAACCCACTGAACCACTCAGGCACCCCTCTTCATGAAATTCTTAATGAACTCAAGAGCTTCATAGGAGAATTTCTCCTGAAATTGCATATAGATGTCTACACTGAGCTCAAGAGTTACAAACAAAATAACAAAAAACAACTTAGGTCCCATTAAAAATAGAATTCCTTCATAGTTCTACCTGTCAAGAGCCTTGAGAAGAAGGATCTCCCAGTTTCTGAGAATAGTCTGATGGAGCAGTTCTCGGCCCATCTAAGATGGTGAGGTAAGGCAGCCAAACAAGAATTATTGAAAGGTTATGAGAAATTCCAAGCCACTTGCACAGTTAGCTAAGCTTGCTCAGGGAGGGGGGAAGAATCCCTTCAACCCAGAACAATAAGAAAAGAAAGCTAAACAAGGGCAGAAGACGCATTTAAGAGGAGATTGTGTACCTGTAGTCCTAATAGATCTACGGGAGCCCACATGGCTCAGTCTGCACAGCTCAGAAACATTCAGTGAGGAGTAGGTCAACGGCAAAAGTATGTAAAAGCAATTCAATTCTTCAGTTAGTTTCCCAGGAACATTTCAGAGCACCCAAGGTTGAACCCACAACATTTCTCTAAACACCCTCAGCCTCCCCAAATTTTACCGTACCCTCCAAGTGCTGTGAAAACTCTTACCCCAAAAAAGTCCCTCCCCAATGCCAAACCCACAACTATGTCCCACCTCCTAGTTCTTCCCTATTAAGAGGTAGGTTAGTTAGCCTTATTTGCAGCAAGAAATCCTCTGCTTCAGGAGAGAGGAAGGAAAAAGAAACTAAGAAGGCCAAGGCAGAAGGGTGGCTTGAACACTCATGTGGACTTAGAACTACAGAGGCAAAGTGGTTTTGAAGGAGCTCTCTGCAATGGCCCAAAGCCAATCACTGTCCTCCTGGGTCATACTTGCCCAAGAAACACTTTTTTTCTCCCCAGATTTTGTTTACTTGAGAGAGCGGGAGTGAGAGAGTAAGAAAGCATGAGCAGGGGGAGCGCAGAGGAAGGGAGAGGAGAGCAGGGAGAGGGCACAGGGCTCGATGGGATCATGGGACCCTGGGATCATGACTGGAGCTGAAGGCAAATGTTAGCCAACTGGGCCACTCAGATGCCTTGCCCAAGAAACACTCTCATAAAGTTAAGAAGGCCGGGCACTGAAAGAGCAGATCCCACTGGACAACAGGTTAGTCCCAGAAGGTCTTCTACTATGTTGGCATACCTGTCGGGACACGGCCACCCTGCAGGAAATTATAATTTAGTGGGAGAAATAGGATGGCCAAGGTTACAATCGTAACAGGCCTAACAGCTGCAAGTCACTGACTGCCAACTATAAGGGAGGACTCCCACTAAGAACGGCCCAGAGATCATGACATTCACCCCTTCCCCAAACCCTAGCAGCAGCCTTATTTGGGTGGATGACCTTCTAGAAATGTAGGATTTCCACCCACCTCCATTCCTAATTCTTCCAAGCTGCATTTTTTTCCCTCTCAAATTCTACTCCTTATTCTGGCAAAAGACCCACCCAGCATGGCTCTGGAATCTCTACTTTGTGAAAGCCTGATGCCTCACTTCAACAGCATCGTTCTAAGATTCTCCTAACAGCAGTCGGCCCGTTAGCTGGTCTGTAGCCCACACAGCCCCCGAAACAACACTCTGTGCGCTGTGGGGATCCTGTGCATGCGTGCACATGTACGTACGTACACACACACACGCACGCACACACCCCAGAATGGGGGGATTCCTATGCACATGTGCATGTGTACACACACATACACCCCAGAATCACTTATCACAAATATTTAGAGACTAGAAGGCGTAGGCTGGGTTCCCCGACTATCATACTCCCCCTTTCTTCAAGTGATTAGTCACAAAGGAGGAAAAACATCTTGGTTCTATTTACATCTCTTCTGACTACACAGCAACCCAAGTTAGGGATGCCTTGCTTTTTATGAAACTAAAAATACACAGAATGATTGATGTGGATTTTAATAGCCATTGTCATCTATTACAAACCAGCTTTCATCTTTAATTCTCTTCTGCCTTTTTCCCCTACTCTCTGCAGCAGACAGGGGCTTCCTAAGGAAAAAAAAAAAATGCAATCTACCAGCACTTCATAGTCAAAGAACATTTTGGTCCATTGTTTAGCAGTGCACGGCACAGAGCCTGAAGGTCCCATTCTCAACACATAAGAATGTGCTCAAACACTCGCTCAAAATGGAGCAGAGAGAGGCGCCTGGGTGGCTCAGTGGGTTAAGCCTCTGCCTTCGGGTCAGGTCATGATCTCAGAGTCGTGGGATCGAGCCCCACATCGGGCTCTCTGCTCGGCAGGGAGCCTGCTTCCCCTGCCCTCTCTCTCTGCCTGCCTCTCTGCCTGCTTGTGATCTCTCTCTGTCAAATAAATAAATTAAATCTTTAAAAAAAAAATGGGGCAGAGAAATAAGAACCCCGCTTCGGAGATTCACTCTTAAGAAAGCACGTGAAGTTATTCAAGACACAACATAAAAACGGGGGTGGGGCACCTGGGTGGCTCAGTGGGTTAAAGCCTCTGCCTTCGGCTCTGGTCATGATCCCAGGATCCTGGGATCGAGCACCGCATCGGGCTCTCTGGTCAGTGGGGAGCCTGCTTCCTCCTCTCTCTCTGCCTACTTGTGATCTCCATCTGTCAAATAAAATCTTTAAAAAAAAAAAATGGGGGGGAACGATTTTGATAAAATTCTTATTTTTACATATGTGTGCATATTTATGTACACATTTACATAAACAGACAAAAAGAATAGAGACTTGAAGGCTAAATGTTGATGGTGATTATCTGTGGGAGATGAGTTACTTTTAGTTTTTCTTTGTGCCTATTTGCATTTTCCAGTTTTTGTTTTTTTTTTTAAACAACCTGTAGGTTGGTTATCAGTGTAATGTATTTTATTAATTTTTCATTTTTTAGCACATCCCTTTCCCAATGTCCATAACCCAACCACCCTCTCCCTATCCCCCTTGCCCCCAGCAACCCTCAGTTTGTTTTGTGAGAATAAGAGTCTCTTATGGGTTCTCTCCCTCCTGATCCCACCTTGTTTCATTTTTAGTGTACTGTATTTTTTTCAATCACTAAGGTTTAATCTCTGGTTTACTCTCTGAGGGTAAACATGCAGACTATCCTCCCACAGGCCAATGGCTAGAAGTATCCTGAAGACTCACAAAGCAGAATCCCAGTTATTATCCAGTTCCAGAAGTCCCATCTCCTTTTCACCCAGAAAGAAGCAAGAGGCTGGGTATCATGAAGATGCTTCCAATTTTTGAAATCTGGTACAGGCCTAGAGTTCCCTGCTTCTACCAACCAATGGCCCTGAGCCAGCGAGCAACCTTTCTGGGCCTTTGGAAACCCATGTGTGCCATGGTGGGCTGGCCCAAATGATGGTAAGTGTCCATCTCAGACCTGAGCACCACCATTTCTGGGTTTCCACACTGCCTTCTCTCAGAGGGCTGCTCTGCCTTAGCTAGCATTCATGGAGATTCATTTGCATCCAAACACAATTTGGAGTTGGGGGGGTGGAGCTGAAAGTGTTAGGAGATGAGGAAGGGGCAGTTCTGGGATAAGGGGAGAGGACGTGGAAAGCGTCCATCACCCCTTCAAGCCAACGCCTGCCAGGAGAGTGGGACCAGAGCTGAGGGAGACGTTTAGCTTGACGAGTTTGTTGAAAGTGGGACAGGGCTGCAAGACTGGCTCTTACAGTCCTGAGGAAAATTCTGCCAATTTTGCTCATAGATTAAATCAGACAGTAACTTACGTTTCATTTTACACAGCCAATTTCTTATCTCTTGCAGCAATTCTACCACATTCCATTCCATATCCCCCCAACCCCCCCCCCACACACACACTGAGAAGTTGGCTATAATGCTTCTGCAAGGCAGCCAGCATTAGGAATCAGAAATTGCATGCAAGGTTAGCCTTCCTCGAGCACAGAACATAGCCTTTCTTGGCCTCTTCTGCCTCGAATGGCTGAACCATAACTTTCCCTGCTTCCCTCCGCCTGTCACCTGCCAGCTTCCAGCTCTAAGAGGAGCCTCCTAAGCTTTCTTCACCATCCCCACATCTAAAAATTGGAAGAGGAGAAAGATGAAAATCAGATACCACGAGAACTAGGGAGTTTTTCATGATGAACTGAAGGGTCTTGGAAGACGAGTCTGGAAGCCTTACTCTGGGTCCTGTGCTCCACCTAAGAGTGTATATACATAGGTTTTTGTAGAGGCGAGGATGACCAGTACCCCCAAAGATTCTACTTAGGCCCCCTGGGAGGAAAGAAAACCCCCACAGGGAACAAGGGACTGTAAAGATCCATAAAGGAAAAGGATGTAGCTTTCCTTCTGCCAGCCAAGGAAAGGTCCTGGTGATAACCCTCCCAGATCAGAAGACATCTTTCAACCCGTGAGCACTGCTCCTCCAAGCTATAAGCTACATCTCTAAAAGTTACTTCCCTGGGCACTGGACTATGAACAAGATGTCAAAGGGTATCTGTGTGATAATCAGTGGATATTAGTAAGGGCACACTTCACCAAAGAGAACAAGAGAATCCAGAAACAAAAGTCATACTATTCAAGCAGCTAAGGGTTTGGTTGTTGTTGTTGTTCTTTATTTTTCCATGTTTTCCTCCAGTTCATTTTGTCACTCAGATACTCTGCAAAATGCTTTACTACCATGGATTCACTCATGCCATTTCCGTGCATGAGCAAAGCCCACCCCTCCACCTACCCAAATCCTGTTATGGATGTGTCCCCCTCCTCATACCAGAGAATCTGCTGCAGGACCTGCTCTCCATCACAGCCCTCACGGACTCTCCCAGCCTCAGGGACATACCTCTGTCCTCCTCTGGAAACTGATGAAATGCTCCCTGGTCCTCAACGTGCTCATGCAGTCTTGCACTCAACTCTACTTTTAGTACTTTTCACAAGCCTAACTTACTCATCTTCAAATTCTTCCTTGGGCCTCACAGAATAACTTTTACAGGTTAAATGGCTCAAAATATCAAGCCATAATAAAATGCTGCTTTTACCTACCAAGTTCACGATGCCAAACAAATATGCTAAAAGTAGCCAAGATTGCAACAATGGAATTATATCCTAATAGGAGTTAAAATCAGAGCAGGTATTAGTGAAAGTTTGGAGCTATTTAGGGAATTTTTTAGTCTCTAATTTTCTTCCCCTTACTCAGACATCTCCCCCTCCCCACCCCATTAGGGGATAGAAGTCTCTGCAGTCTCTAAGCTCAGAAGATGTATGTGACAGAATGGAAATTAATAGTTGACAAGACCTCCTAGATCTATTTTCAAATCTTTAAACCCACTGACCTGAACAGAATAGGAGTGTACCGGTTATCTGTTCCTGCATAACAAACCGTTCTAAAACACAGGGGCTTAAAACAACAATTTTAATATTATCTCTCATGGTTCTGTGTATTGAGGAGCTCAGCTGGATTGGTCTTGCCAGGATCCCTTACACTGTGGCAGTCAGATGGTGGCCTGTGGCTGGAACAGTTGGGGCTTGTGAAGTCCCTTTCTACCTCTCTCCCTCAGTGTCCTGCCACCTGCCCGCCCCCCTCCCTTTCCCACTCTCCTACCTCTCTTTCTTCCACACAGCTTCTCCATGTGGCTAGCTTGGACTTCCTCACAGCATGACCAGCTCAAAGAAGCCAGACTTCTTAATTAGTAGTTGCTTCCCCCAGGAGGAACATTCCTCAAGGGCCCAGGCAGAAGTTACCTTCATGCAATGTCCCTTTTGCCACATCCTGTTGGTTACAAGCAAGTCTTTAAGGCAAGTCTAGACTCAAGGGCAATTAGACTTTCCTTCTCAATGGGAGGAGCAGCAATGTCTATCTTTAATCTATCACAGGGCAAAAAGAGACTTTTTCTGGATTAAAAAAGAAGGAGAAATGCTCTGTGGACCTTGACTTGCCCCCGGAAATGGTCTGTGATGGCAGAAAGAGATCAGGAAGGAAAGGTACCATGTATCTAGAGAAACACAATCATAAGCATGTGATTTTCTGGACTCAAGGTTGCCATGTCCTAAGAATATCTACCAAGTCTGAGGGACAAATGGATATGGACATTAGAGCCAACAATGAACATGCCTCCCCAAGCAGGGGAACTCCATACAAGATCAATGAGGAACTTCCAACCATGCCAGCAGGTTGGGTGGTGGCCATCAAGCACCCTAATTTTGATGCCAAACAAAGTTGCCAGCTCTCTTCCAGTTTGGGTTTGGGGATGATACTTGGAATTAGACCCCAAATTTTCTTTCTCCCAACCTGACTCTTCAGAGAAGATGTATTCTGTCCTTCAAAATTGAGCCCTCTGATTATCTCCTCTCATCATGATTACCTGAGCAGAGTTCAACTATCAACAGGTGCCCTCAGGTACAATCCACAAAGTAGTACAGGAATTCCAAGCTCAACCATTCAAGGGCTGAGAAGACAGAGAAAGATCCAGAGTTCAGTTTGGAGATGGATTTTCCATCCCATGGTGGGAAAGAGGAGAGAAGGATGAGGCAGGATTCAGCTAGAACCAACACAATGCCCGATCCATTGTCCTGAAAGTCTCCTGAGGCAGCTCCAAGAACCCGGTGGTGAATTACATGTCCCACTCAATAAGCAGTTCTGCGTGGGTCAGCAGCACATGTGGGAGTGCCAAGGTGATGGGTCTGCAGTCCTAAAGGTTGATTCCCCCTTTGCCAGGATCCCAGAAAGTGGCTCCCATAGAGGTGGAAACCTGAGCCCAAAAGCCACTAAAGGACACAAGGGGCTGCTTTCCAGGCAAGAGCCAAACCGGGACAAGAACTTAGGCATGCGGAAAGGCATGCCCGCCCCCTCCCCCGATTTGACATCAAACGTTACCAATTCGTAAAGGACATCAGCTGCCCCTCTCTTGCTGCCCTCAGCTTGTACCTTCCTTTCTAGTATTTCCTGCCATTGGACACCATTTAGTAAGTTGCTACTTGCTCTCTGACTATGGCTTTCTGCCCCGTCACCCAACTGGGGCCCTCCTCCAGGGGATGGGGGGGTGGAAACCTCTCCATCAGCAAACCTCTACCTGCTTCTTCCCATGTTCGCTCAGAAAAAGGTTAGAACTTGTGTAGAAGAATGAGACACGATGCAGAGAAAATTGGCTGCAGTGTATATACTTGTATGAAGTGTATACAGTGACAAAGCATCTTGTTGCTCAGTCAGAACACACATGTTTAAGGATTTTATTTGAGAGAGAGAGAGAGAAAGAGCACAAGCAGGTGGAGCAGCAAGCAGAGAGAGAGAGAAGCAGGCTCTCTGCCATGACCATGATCATGACCTGAGCCGAAGGCAGACGCTGAACCAACAGAGCCACCCAGGTGCCCCAAGAGCACACATTTTTCGTGGCACTGTGCTAAGCCACTTACATGTATAACTTCTCCAATCCTCTCAATCACTTCTGTAGACAACACTGCTGCTTTCATCCCCAATCTACAGATGGGAACACAAAGGCTTAAACAAGTACAGGTCGGACCCAACACAAACCCCCTTCTGCACCTCTCGAAAGCTTCTGCTCTTCCATCCTAAGTTCCCAATCCTCCAACAGTGTGTACGCTCTGGGAACACTTATTTTTCAGGAAGCTCTTCCTTTCCCAGACCAACCAGTCTCTGTTTTCCTGAGTATTCACTGGCCTCAGTGTAAAAGCAAGAGTAGAAAATTAAGGTATAGGTATCTGAGAGACTCTTCTCCTCCTCTTGTTCTACCACACAAGAGACACAACAGCCCTGGGTCTTATTTTCTTTTTTCTTTTCACCAGGATCTTCCCTTTCACAAATAGAGAATTCAGGGTTTCCCCGCTTCTCCCGACGGCTTTGCTTCCCTTTACCATAGGCCAGAATAACGAGGCCAGGGCAGCCCAGAAGGGCAAGTTGCTTAGTAACTGGAATCACATATTCCCGTGTCCCAGAGGTAAATGGTACCTGTCGCTGACCCTCCAGGGGTTTCTGGAACATGATTCTTAATGACACAGCTCCTCCCTGGGATGCCTCAGGAGATGTGGGTCAAGAGTGAAAAATCATCTTCTCACCTTCCTCTAGGGCTGTCACATCACCTGCCTGTCAGAGGTCTGGCTTATTAAAACAGTCAATTCCCATCTGGGCCTAAAGTCTTCAGGCCATTTCCTCTTTTAACAAAGTCATTTTGGAGTAGGTAAGACGAGGCTAGCCATAATTTCAGTTAAGGTATTAGAGATTCAACTTCTCAAGGCTAGCATGTTTGCCCTGTGAAAAATGTATTAATTCTCCTCTGGAACGGACTTCCTGGAATCCCTTCCTATGCAGGGAGGAAGTGGCTAAAGAAAGATCAAGAAGGCCTGTTACTGAGACCCGCTCTGCGCAAGCCCTGGGCTGGGGGCTTCACCTACACACCAGCCCATCTAGCAACAACACTGAGAGGCACCGCCCATAACATCTCAGGACACTGAAACCCTGAGAAGTACTTGGGGACCCCCCTCAAGTTCCAATTGCTCAATTTCAAGCTCCAGTTTGATTTAGTTCCAAAGCCTATGTTTCTTCCATACCAGCACGCCATCCCTTTATCCAGAAATTTCCCAGCAGTGCGGGGAGTGGGGAGGGGAGGCAGGCTGCAGTTTTAAATAAGAAGGGCAGAGTATAGGCCTCGTTGACTGGCTGACATTTGAGCAAAGACTTGAAGGACATGAGGGCATTTGGAAATGAATGAAGGAAACGCATCCCAGAAAACACAGGGTGAAGGGGTTAGGGCTGGAGCATCGGGATGGGTCAGAAGAGCACCAGGGAGTTTGAATGGAAGCTGTAACAGAGCTAACAAAGGGCCAGGGGTAGAAGAGGTCAGAGAGGTGAAGACGGCCAGGTCCTGTAGGACTGAGCAGGCAGGCCCCAATCCGCACCAAATGAGCAACTCCCAATTCAAGCTAACAAGGACTTCTTAGAGTATTACCTGCCAGTTCCTTAGGGAGGGAAGGGAGGAGGGGAGGAAGTCCTTCGAAGTCCACACCACTCCTCTGACACATCCCTCTGTAAAACAAGGCTGCCTTTTGTTAGGTGAGTGGAGACGTGGTAGGAGGGGTGGCTTGGGGTTACAATGCAGAGTCTCTTAATTTAATAGCCCAGGTGAGAAGTAAGCAGTTGTAGACAAAACCATCTCACAGAAGCTCACTATTCTACATTATTTCTCGCCTGCGTATCTGGTAGCTACACACATCACATGGATTTTAGTTCATAAACAAGACAGCCAAGAGTTGAAGGCATAGAAGCAAAGAGCAGAATGGTGTTGTCAGGGGCCGGGGACAAGGAGGAGATGTAGGTCAAAGGGTACAAACTTCTAGTTACAAGAAGACTAACTTCTGGACACCTAATATACAACGTGGTGACTATAGTTAATAAGACTGTTGTATACTAGAAACTTGCTGAGTAGATATTAAGTGTTACACACACACATACACACACACACACACACACACACCTGAAGTGATTGATGTGTTAATACTGTAGATGGATGTGTTAATACTGTATATGTGTATCAAAACAGCACAGTGCGTACTTTAAATATATGCAATTTTTGTTAATCATACTTTAATAAAACTAAGAAAAACATTTTTCAATGATTATGATCTTCCCTGGCCAAAAGTCTGCTTCAGACCTGTGGTATCTACCAGAATAATACTGCCTGCCCATTCGTTAGCTTCCTTCAGTTCTCCGGGAGCTTTCATTTAGATCAGAAACCCATAGGCATCAACATTTCCTCAGCTTCTCTCAGACATGCCTGCACTCAGGTCAGCTGGGTGAGAGAGAATTCCTTGACTCTTAGAGAATGGCAAGAGAAATAACTATTCAAGATTTTAGAGCCTCTGCCAGAATGCAGCCAAAGAGATTATCCACTACCCAGTGCCTTTTATAAGAGGATACAAATAATTCCTCCTGAAGAGATAGAAATGTAGTGCTAGCCGGAGCCAGCCAAGAAGACCATGCAAGGAATGGGGATTCCCTCTTTGCTCTGGCTTCCAGAAAACTTGGAGTTGAGGTTTGTGCTTAATAACTATCCATCACAGGGTTGCCTGGGTGGCTCTGTGGGTTAAGGCCTCTGCCTTCAGTTCGGGTCATGGTCCCAGGGTCCTGGGATCAAGCCCCAAATCGGGATCTCTGCTCTGCGGGGAGCCTACTTCCCCCTCTCTCCCTCTGCCTGCCTCTCTGCCTACTTTGATCTCTGTCAAGTAAATAAATAAAATCTTTTAAAAAAATAACTACCCAACACACACACACACACACACACACACACCCCTGAAAGGCAAATCTATAAAGACAGAAAGTGGATCAGTGGTTGCCTGGGGCTGGGCATGGGAAGATGGAGTGACTACTAATGGGCATGAGGTTTCTTTCCTGGGTGATGAAAATGTTCTAAAATCTGATTGTGGAGATGGTTGCACAACTTTAAGTAAACTTACAAAGTCATTGTACTCTTAAAATGAGTAAATTTAATGGTATGTAAATTATACCTCAATAAAGCCATTAAAAAAAAAAATCAATCCAAGATGGATCACAGACACAAATGTGAAATGAAAAACAAAGCTTCCAGAAGAAAATAAGACACTACTGTCATGATCTTGGGAGTAGGCAGAGATTTCATAAGCAGTATACTAGAAGCACTAAGCACATAATAAAAACAATGATAAAATGGGCTTTGTTAGAATGGAGAATGTCTGTGAGACAAAGGACATCAATAAGATAATACAAAGGCAAGCCACAGGCTTAGGAGAGATGTCTGCAATATTTACATGTGACCCAAGACTTGTCTAGAATGTATCTTTAAGACACTCCTACAAGTAAACAAGACAACCCAATTCTAGAAGGGCAACAGACTTGAAAAGGGGTTTCCCAAAAGAAGATACCTATTTGGCCAATACACACGAATAGGCATACAAAGGTCATGGCTATCTCCATTCCTAGTTCTGGGTCCCTGGGCCTTTCAATTTGTTTAAAGATGTTTATCTGTTATGTTTTGATATTCCTATTTGCCAAAATCCCAACAGGAAGCATATGGCACAATTTAGAATATTTCAGTAAGTTTTCCTTTCCAAAGAAACAGATTATGAGAGTGTGAATTGGGGGCACCTGGGTGGCTCAGTCAGTTAAGAGCCTGCCTTTGGCTCAGGTCATGATCCCAGGGTCCTATGATCAAGCCCCCACATGGTGGGGGTGGGGGGGGGTCCCTGTTCAGCAGGGAGTCTGCTTCTCCCTCTGCCTCTCCCCCTGTTTGTGCTCTCTCTCAAATAAATAAATAATTTTTTTTTTTTTAAGTGAGTTGGGGGCACCTGGGTGGCTCAGTCGTTAGGTGTCTACCTTCAGCTCAGGTCATGGTCCCAGGGTCCTGGGATCAAACCCCACATCAGGATTCCTGCTCAGCCGGAAGCCTGCTTCTCCCTCTCCCACTCCCCTTGCTTATATTTCCTCTCTCGCTGTGTCTCTGTCAAACAAATAAAATCTTTAAAAAAAAAGTGTGAGTTGGATGGAAGGGCAACACTGGACATAGTGTAGGAACCAGGTAAGGAGCAACAAAACTGTTAACCGCCAACACAGACACACACACAGACACACACCAGCTGTAAATGGATAAAGAAGACAAGTACTGGGACCCAGTGGAGAGCGTCCAGCTGCAGAACAGCCTCAGAAGAAGCAGTGATCATGGATCTAGGAACACAAATAGCCTGAGCCCACCTCACACCCTACCTCCTGGGAGGAGCCAGGGAAATGATACCCAGTCCTCACGCTCTCATCCATGTGACCTCCAGTCTGGGGCCTCCATTGGTCATACCCTACTGGAAGCCAAAAAGGACAAAGCAGCTCTTGCATCAGTGTCATTGATCAGGTCAGCCCTCTGGGGCAGAGGAGGCCAAGAATGGCTCTGCAGGGAATGGAAGAGAACCAGCCCTGCACTGGAAGCTGCCCGGAATCACTTTTAAAATAGGGAATAAATAATGAACAAATAGCAACAGTAAAACTACACTCTTGAAAGAGAAGAGGAAAAAAAAAAAAAGATTCTTTGGAGACCTATTTGTGAAGATGACAGAGAGGGGAAAAAAGGTAGTGGTTTTCGCCCCACCAAGATAATGCCTTGCATAGTTTGTTTTCTATTGACTGGACACAGAGCTGCCTTCTGTCTACAAGTGAATTAGACATCCTTGGAAATAAGGGCACTAACTTCTCTTTCTCATTTCATAGCTAGCATCTGGGCACTTGGGCAAGTTATTATCCCACAGAGATACAAAGTGAGTCTTCTCTTCTACACGTACCTCTTAGTTTGAACAGCTTGTAAGGAACTTTCCAGCTTTTCCCTGGTCTCCCCTATATCACAACACACCTGCTGAGCTGCCTCATCCCACCCCGAAAAATCCATTGTCTTCTCTTCGTCACTTACTCCAACTCTGTTCTCAACCACAGTTTCCATTAGTGCAGGACCCAAGATGTTGTCTACATCGATTTTCTTAAAAGGCTTTAAAAGTGTCCATCAAGAAGCATTTCTCAGTTTCATAAGCTTCAGCCTGCAAGGTGATCTGGGATGTTGCTCACTTGCTTCCTATTCTAAACCTCTGTGTTGTTGTGCAAAGCAAAAACCAAGCTGTTCCAAGAGGAAGGCGCCTCTGAACCGGAAATGATCTTGCCGATTTATCCATGTATAGGTCTGTTGTTTCCTCCATTAGAACGAAGGTTCAAGTGAGCAAGGATCTGGTCTTGTCCAGCTTGCATCCTCAAGGTCTCACACAGCATTTGGCACCGAGTAGGCTAAATGCATGTTAAATAAGTATCTGAATGTGACATCATTTCTTTGAATTCTCTTTTGGTAGCACTCAGCCTAAGTCTACCATTCATGCTAACTACTCTTGTAATAAAAGTCCACTTGTGGGGGGCACCTGGGTGGCTCAGTGGGTTAAACATCTGCCGTTAGATCAGGTCATGATCTCATGGTCCTGGGTTGGAGCCCTGCATCAGGCTCCCTGCTCAGCAAGTATCTACTTCTCCCTCACCCCTCCCGGGCCCCCACTGATGCTCATACTCTTGCTCTCTCAAATAAACAGATAAAAATCTTTAAAAAAAAAAAAAAAAGTCCACTGTGATAAGTTAAGGAAACTAATGGAGGCCTCTAAAACCTTTTTTTTTTAAAGGTATATATTTTTAAGATTTTATTTATTTATTTGACAGACAGAGATCACAAGTAGGCAGAGAGGCAGGCAGAGAGAGAGGAGGAAGCAGACTTCCCACTGAGCAGAGAGCCCGACGCTGGGCTCGATCCCAGGACCCCAGGATCACGACCCGGGCCGAAGGCAGAGGCTTTAACCCACTGAGCCACCCAGGCGCCCCTAAAATCTCTCTTTGAGAAGCTGGTCAGTCAGCTGGTCTGCTATCTTGTTTCACATCGCCAGTGTTCTAATCCAATCCACTCAATTGTGAAACCACATACAGCCATCTGACTACACTGTTCATCTAGCCCAAAGCATCTTCCTGATCACATTCACCAAATACCACTCCTCTCACTGCTGGAGCCTCTCTAATGTTTAGAACACAAGTGGAAATAACAGTTCTGCATAGCGCTTGGCCACTGGTTTAAAAAAAAAAAAAAAATCAAACAACTGAGCACTGAAAGAAAAATGCAATCATTTTATAATTTTTGAGTTGAAAAGGACATTAAAACTCCTCTGGTCCAACAGCTTTCAAATTTTTTGACAATAACCCATAATGGGATATATGTTTTACACCATAACGGAGTACACATTCATTCCTTTAGCAAATTCAGAGTTGGTACATGTGCCAAGCACCGTTCTAGATGCTATAAGTAAAACAAGATACAAAACAGCTTTTAAAAATGTAGGCTAATGGAATATAAACTCATCTGTGTATCTTTTGTTTGCTTGCTTCTTTGTTTTAATGCTGATTACAACCCTCTAAATTATTTCCCAAACTCACTAACAGGCCACAACCCACAGCTTGAAGACTACTCATCTGATCCTACATTTTTATTTTGTAGGTTTAGAGAGAGTGACAGGGAGTTTGACTTTGAACCCATTAGCTGAAAGTACCTACAGATATCCAAGACAAGATACCTATGAGACATTTAAGTATTTAAGTATACAGGTGTGAAGCTCAGAGATGTTTCGAATGGAGACACAGACTGGGGAGCCAGGCAGTTAAAACCGTGGAGTGAATAAAGCCTTGCAAAGAAAGTACATACATTTTTGTTTGGTTCTAAGAGTGTGCTGTAGGATGGCCTGAAGAACACCAACATTTAAGGGGTATGCAGAAGAAGTCAAAGAAGACAGAAAAACAAAAGAGTACCGTGAAGAAAATTCCAAGAAAAGTCATAGTGTCCACATTGCAAAGACATAAAATAAGGCTGAAAGCATGCATTACATTTGGCAGTTAAAGACCTGGTGACCATTTCTTCCCACAGCAGTTATAATGAGACTTAGGCAGAAGGCAGGCAGAAGACAACGGAGACAAGAGTAGGAGACAATAAGGGAAGACTAGGTTTTCAACGAGCTTGACAAAGAAAGGAAGGAGTGAATGACAGCAAAATAGCTAGAGAATGGTGAGAGACTGGAGGGGAGGGGAAGGCTATTTAAAATAAGAAAGACAGGATATTCACAAGACTGAGGGACAAGAGCCAACAGAGATGGGGAGGCCCAATATCAAAGAGACCAGAGCAATGGGATATTATTAGACAAGCCTGTTACAAAAGCACAGGCAGAGAGAGAAAGAAACTCTTCTGTTTAATGAAGTGGGAAGAGGAAGAATTTAAAGGCAGATGTGGTGAATTGCAGTGATCATTCCAAGATACATACAGTTACCAAATCAGTAGGTTACACCCCTAAAACTAATCTAATGTTATGTGTCAACAATGCTCGATAGAATCTATATTTTTCATCATTGATATGCAGATAGAATGATGATAGAAGCTTCAAAGCTCCTGTAATACACAACAAATGGGATACACAAACGCAGCCTGAATATACCCCTTCTTGCCTGGGTTTCAAGGAGGAAGCTCCTTTCCACCCGTAAAGAGCTCCATGCATCCCTCAGAAGCCTCCTCCATTCAAGTGGCCCCCATTAATGATTCTCTCAAGGGAAAAACAGATACTCTAAGGCAGAGATTCTCAAACCTACTGTGCATTCGAGCTGCTTAGATAGCTTGTTAGAACACAGCTTCCTGGGCCCCAACCCCAGTGCTTCAGATACAGTAGAACTGGAGTGGGGGATATTCTAGAATTTTCACTCCTAAGTTCCCATGTATATTAGTTTCTACACAACTTTAATGTGGCAATTTCTAACACAAGTTTATTACCTTATAGTTCTAGAATTCAGAACTTTAAGTCCAAAATGCATCTCACTGGACAAAAAAAAAAAAAAAAAAAATCAAGGTTTCTGTAGGGCTACCTTCCTTCCTAGAGGCTCTAGGGGAGAATCCAGTTTCTTGCTTCCTCCAGCCTCAAGAACACTCCTGTATTTCTTGGCCCATGGGCCCCCTCTTTCATCTTCAAAGCCAGCGAGGTCTGGGCAAGTCTTTCTCACATAGTATCACCACAAGACTGACCATTCTGCTTCCCTTCACCACATTTAAAGACCCTCATGATTACACTGGAAACACCTGGCTAATCCGAGACACTCCCTATCTTGAAGTCAGCCGCTAAGTAACCTAAGGTCACATGCCCCCTTAATTCCCCATTGCCACAGAATTTCACAAACTCACAGGTTCTAGGAATTAGGATGCAGCCCTCTCTTTGGGAGGCTATTATTCTGCCTACTATACCAAGTGAGGCTGAGGCTACTACTCTGGGACCATACTTTGAGCGTGATGTTGGCTATGATGGAATTTAATACCACAGGATCCAGTAAGGATAGGGATGGAAGAGTGGATGAGGCCAAAAAATATGGAGGAGCAAGCTGCAGAGGGACTCAAGACAAGAGAGATGGGGTCAGGGACCGCAGAAACACCAGCAATGAAGTCATCAGAGTGAGTCTCCCAGATGTCACACAGAGAGGAAAGAGAGTAACTCTAGGGGTGGTGATTAAGAAAGAAACTCTTCCCAGGTGAGATAGAAACCCTGCCCATTGAAATTTTTCTTTGCCAGTGAGTGCTGCTCTGTCGAGGGAAGTCACTAAATATTGAATAAAAACACCTAAATCTAAATGTGTATTTCCTAAGAAATCGATCAGTTCAATATTCTTGGGGGTACATTAAGATTTCTGATAGTGGCAAGATACGTAAGCCAGTGCTAATTTTTATTCTGAATTGGAGGTTTTCCATTTCTAGAGAAACTGACTTCTGAAATATGTGTTGCTCTTAAATAAAGCGTACAGCTGATTTCGCTTTAATTTCTTCATTTTAATTTGGGAATGGAGAAGACTTAGAAGAAAGTATCGTTAACGAGTAGTTTTATCAGGCATTATGATGGGTCCCCAGGCTCAGAAGCATGATATATACAAGAGAAGTTGTCACAGGTTTCATGATCATGAGTGGCTCTGTGTGTGTGCGTGTGGATGTGAGCACATGCTATGTGGGTATGGGTAGGGAGCAGGACAGGAAGGATCTGAGAGGTATGGTTCATATTCTGTGTTCACCTTATTTCTAAGTACTTACGTCAGCCAACTTAACTCTCTCACCTGAATTTGTTTTATGATTATTTTTGTTATTTTAAAGCAAATGTTCATCTATCTTTAACACCAACTCTTCGAGACATCTTTCTTTCAGAAATGAGAGGAAGTGAGTTGAACTATGGCACAAAATAACCTAAGATGGACCATGAACTAGAAACTGTGTGTTTCCTTAATGTGAAGATTCATCTGTGGCCTAAAATAGAAATTCATATCCTTCTCCTATTCCTCTCTTTAGGACAGACCCATGCTTGCCAAAAGCACAATGTCTTAATGACTCTTCCCAAAATGATATGTCCAGCCAACACTTAGCTTCCTATAAGATCATATGCTCTATTTTCCTGTAAACTCTACTGCAGGAAATGGAATTCCACAAGACAGATGGGAGTTATTTCATGGACGGGGACAGAGAGTGGGAAAGCCAGTGAAGAAAAGAACAATCCAGCACATCACTCTGAATTCCCTCAAAGGCTGAAGAGTGGAAAGTGGACCACTTGTCTTCACAGATCAGACATGATAAGCAAAGACCATTATACTTCTGCCATCTGCATTCTCCAAATGAACAAATACAAATATTCCTGAACCATTCCCACAGCAGCTCGGCAGTGAGCTTTCCCAGGAATTCTGTTTCCTTAGCCACCCACCCCTCTGCTTATGACAGTGAGAAACCTAAATGGTGTCTTTGGATCTAGAAAGACACAGGTGCTCCCCCAGCAGCTCTGAAACGGTGAGCAGACAGTCATGGGAATGGTTATCATTTGTGCGAGGTCTGCTGTGCGCTCAGCACTCTCTACGCCTCCTTGCACTGAATCCTCATCACAGCCCCGCAAGGCAGGGGCTGATCCCTGTATTTTTAATCTGAGGAAGTGGACGTGCAGAAGAAATGAATCATTTGCTCAAGGTCACATGGTCAGGAAGTCGCAGATCATAGCCCCAAGCATAATTTGTCAGGCTCCAAAATCTGTAAACCACTCAAAGAGCCAAACTCCAAATAATAGGGATGCCCTGCCACTGCCACATCAGTAAGATGACAGGTGATAGTCATTACGATGATGGGATTCACCTGAATAGGCTAAATACCCTTGCCCTCTCCTCCTTGAAGCCAGAAATCACCATCGGCAGATTGGTGTGTGAGGCTAACTTTGCTGTTCATCATCATGATCTAGCAAGTGTCCTGTATGCCTCATCCTAAATCTGAAAAGTTGAAAGTCAAAGCAATCACCAAATCAGAAGAATTCAAAAGGACAAGGATAGTGAGACGCAAGAATGCAACCTTTTGAGACGCTAATAAACCCTTTGGATTCTCTGTCCTAACACCACACATAGACACAAAACTTTGCTACCATTTTAGGGGTTCATGGATCCCCCGAGGCCCATTTATAGACGTATAAGTCAAAAGACCCAAGTTTTCCTAAACTGGCTTTTCTGCCACTCGGAGGGAAGAACCTTCACAACAACGAGATGATCACACCAATCCCTTCCCGCTCCCAGGGTCTAGGTGGTCACCTCCTGATCAGTCAGGGAATATTTAAGGACAAAAACGGATATAAGGAGAGACAAGCTCCTCTATACCTCATGACAAAATATTTCTGAGATGTAAGCGAATGTACATTTGTCAATAATATTTCCATTTTATGGGGCACCTGGGTGGCTCAGTGGGTTAATGCCTCTGCCTTCAGCTCAGGTCATGATCCTGGGGTCCTGGGATCGAGCCCTGCATTGGGCTCTCTGCTCAGCAAGGAGCCTGCTTCCCTTCCTCTCTCTGCCTGCCTCTCTGCCTACTTGTGATCTCTGTCTGTCAAATAAATAAATAAAATCTTTAAAAATAATAATATTTCCATTTTTGAATAAAAGTTCTTCACCATCACACCAAGCTTCATTTTTATTCACCAAATGGCTCTTTGATTTTCCTCACCTCCACAGAACCCTAGGGCCACATGGGAGGAGTGGAGGAGGTCAGATGGTCACAGAACTCCATTTGGTGAAATATGACGGCTACTACAGCCAGAACAGATGTTCACATCCTTGCTTAACCATGTATCACCAGGGAGCAGCTGGAAGGGTTTCGAATTGCCAAATGTGATGCAAATAATTTAAGTTTGGAATAATGGTTAGAGATGATCAGCACGGAAGAGGCAGAAAACAAGAGAAGTCTTAAAGGTACAGAACCTGTTTAACTCACCACAGTAAAACGGGATGTTTATGCAGTAGATGCCCTCACCTGAGCAGGGCTCAGGTCAGGAGGGCAGAGAAGGTGTACTTGAGCCAAGAAGCATCTCGAGACCCTTCCAGGGACCATAACTAAAATAATTTGAACTAGAGTTCCCTAGGAAGAAACAGTAATATTAAAGGTAAGGAGAAATAAAACCAAGAGAAAGCATCGACTTATATTTTATAAGCCAAATACCTTGTAGATGAAGCAAAATAGAGAAATATGTCTTCTAATCTTCAGGGATTTGTGAAATAATAGAAATAACTCAATTAGAAAAGGGTAGCTTTCCAAGTGTTGTGTTGGTTTGGTGCATGTTTTTGGTTGTCAAGGTTTTCTCCTCCCATGCGGTTCTGAGACCAACTAACAATTCTGAGCCTCTGGAGAAGAAAGTAAGTGTATCAGCAATGTTTAGGCTCTTAGGCTCTTCCCAGGGACTATGCATTGAAACACAGACATGGACAAGGGCCGCAGAATATTCAGTGGTATCCCTTGACCATGCAAGGACGATCTCCTGGCAGTAATGGGGGCTGACATTACCACCATGAGGAATCCTTTAACCAAAACCTGATAGAATTTTTTGTTGCACCGCCCAGTTTGTAGCTACAAAACACTTGTGAATAATTATGTCTAAATTACAGTTAATTAAAGTAAACTGCCATTTAAACCTTAGTTCCTTGGTTTTACTAGCCCTAGTTCAAGTTCTCAGCCACACAGTAGTGTCTACCATATTAGATACCACAAACACAGTAGATGGCCATCACCATAGAAAGTTCTATTGGACATTGCTGGCCAAGAGCAAAGCTTCTTTAATGTAAATTGGAATCTCATGAAGATCTTATTAAAATGAAGCTTCTAATTGAGTAGGTTTGGGAAGGGCCTGTGATTACATTTCTAACAAGCCCTGGGTGATGTTCATGGTCCCAGTTCATGGACCACACTGAGAGGTTAGAGAAGACTCAAAGCAACTCTGTTAAATGCTGCCCTTAGGCTAAATGGCAAATGTTCTTCCAACTCTAATACGGAGAGCACTTTTTATGTCTAAGTTGCAGTTCTACAAAACATTAGACAACACATAACTTGTTAAATTCTTCTACAAAGCAAAAATGTCCAGAGCACTGACTCTCTATCTTTGCTTCATTCCCACTATCTCCAGTGGAGATTGCCTTTAAAAAACCTGGCCTGATATAACTGAAGCAGCTCTGTTTTCAGAAGATAAGAGCAGTCCTTTTACACCTTGGACACAGTGGCAAGTCAAAGAGGACCAGTCAGGCATGTGGGCAGGGATTCAGTGTGGTGGCCTTAGTAAAATATATTTACAGTAACAGAAGGGGAAGAAATAAGCTCTCCCAAGGAAAAACCAGAACACTGCATCACAATAGAAAAACATAGTGCCACAAGTAATATCAAATAATATATTTGTAGTACTGCCACTGTTTCCAAACAGAAATAACTCAGTTGGTTTTGTCTTCGAAAACAAGGAGAAAGTCTTACCCATGGTATGCATAACTCAACATTTCCACGTTAGTCATCATAACTACCTACACAAAGTAGGTCTTATTATTTTCATTTTTACAGGTGTGAATACTAACTCTCAGAGGAATTAAGAAAGTGTCTGGGGCTCACCCCAGTTCTCTCTGGCTTTGCAACTGACACTCTAACCATCGTCCTGAGCTACTGTTCCAACCAGCACTGAAAAACAAGTTTATGAATAGATGAAAAGAGAGTGATTATACCATTTAAGCAAAATAACTATTATAGACTGGCAGCCTCCTCTAGCTACTCCTTACCCACAAGTAGAATACCTCACCCAGCAGTCCATTAAAGGATTAATATGATCATTAAGAGATTTCTGCTAGGGGCGCCTGGATGGTTCAGTGGGTTAAGCCTGTGCCTTTGGCTGGGGTCATGATTTCAGGGTCCTGGGATTGAGTCCCTCATTAGGCTCTCTGCTCCGCGGGGAGCCTGCTTCCCCCTCCTACTGCCTGCCTCTCTGCCTACTTGTGCTCTCTCTTTCTGTCAAATAAATATTTTTTTTTAATCTTTAAAAAAAAAGATTTCTACTAAAAGTGTTGAGGAGAAATAGAAATCATTGTGTTCATTATTTGAGCTTGCTGGGTTTTAGAGAATGTATAGAATTATATATCAAAATATACATATACTCTAGTTTACACAATAACTGTCCATAGTAAATGCAAGAGTGAACTGTTTGCAAGATCCCCTTTGTAAGAATTAGAAGCCTGGAATCCGACAAGTGGCCATGGGGAGAGAGGCCAGAGTCAGTTAGCAAAGGGTCCCAGGAGTAAGGCAGTCATT
The DNA here is from genome assembly GCF_010015895.1 of Lontra canadensis. Lineage (NCBI taxonomy): Eukaryota > Metazoa > Chordata > Mammalia > Carnivora > Mustelidae > Lontra > Lontra canadensis. Next base: position 6,068,358 of record NW_022631107.1, on the reverse strand, counting down.
AGTCATCTGCCTAAATGCAACACTTTTGAGAATGAAAGGGAGCATTCAAAGACAACAGGAATAAGTGTGGACCATCCTGGGCATTCTATTCATGAGCCATGATGAGAGACTTGGACTTTTTCAAGAAGAGAGAGGGAGGGACACCTGGGTGGGTTCAGTCAGTTACGTGTCTGGCTTCAGGTCAGGTCATGAACCTGGGATTCAGGTCATGTTCTGGGACTGAGCCAAGCAGGGAGCCTGCTTCTCCCTCTCCCTCTGTTGCTCCCCCCTGCTTGTGCCCTCTTGCCCTCTCTGTCAAATAAATAAAATCTTAAAAAAAAAAAAAAAGAAGAAGAAGAAGAAGGGAGACAGAGCCACCAAGAGTGGCATAACTCAAATTTGCATTTCAGAAAGCCCATTCTGGCACCTTTGTGAAGAATGGCGTTAGAAGGGGAAGAGACTGTTAAATCTGAGACACTTACTCCATAAGAGATGTGTACATTGTGCTCACAACCATGAGTTGAACCATCCAAAGGAAATACAAAATCCAGGCTAATTTTAAACCCACTAATCTTGACCTAAATTGGACACAAAAAAGTTGAAGTCTTCCAATGCCAAAGCTAGCCACCCACTCCTCTGCCCCTCCTTTGGGAAGGTCTGTTGCATTATAGAAAGCAGAGCCAAACCTTCAGGCCACAGGACACCATCTGGAAATGCAAAGAGTCATTGACCTCAATAGGGAAACAGCCACAAACAGCGAAATGCAAATATCTGTCTGGATTATTGGAATCGTTAGTTTGTTTAACAGATCTTTGTTAAGCATCTCCTGTATGCTGGGCACTGCAAATGTAAATAAAAATAAACAGGGCATAATTGTCACCCCCAAGAAACTTACAGACAGACAAGGCAGTTATTCTACTACAGTGTGAGAAGCATGGCAGAGACTGGCCCAGGTGCTGAGAGCACAAAGGAGGGGCAGTTACAACTCAGGAACAAGCAGTTAATGCCTCAGATGAGTTTTAGTGTCTTATGACTCGAAGTGTGGTCCCCAGACTTGGCAACATCCTGCAGCACCTGGGAGCTTGCTAGGAATGCAGATCCTCAGGCCCCACCCAGACCAACTATATCTGACTCTGCATTTTTGCAAGATCCCCAAGATTATTTGGGTGCCCATTCAAGTCTGAGAAACATTGTCTTAAAGGATAAGGATGAGTTAGGCAGAGAGAGAGAGAGAGTAGGAGGGGAGAGCTAAGACTCAGGAAAAAGCAGAAGCAAAATGACTGGTGGGAGGGAGATGGTCCCACATTCCCAAACTGTAGAGATCAACATGCCTAAGCACAGAAGAAATGAAGGCAAGAAGTGGTGAAAGAAAGTGCTTCAGAGGAGGGATGAACCCACACCAGGCAGAGCTTTGTGACTCCACAACCCAGCTAGGTCTTTGCCAAGAGGCCTAAGAGCCTGTGATGTGGGGAACATTTAAAACACTGGCCTGGCAGCAGTGTGGAAAAGACAGGCTTAGGGACCATGGAGAAAATTATGCGACCCATCCACTGTACCTGCCACTAGGGACACCATGGAAGTCAGGTGGTCCAGGGCTGGCTGAGGTTGGACGGAGCCAAGAGTCATCTGGCACAAGCTTGAGCACTTAGAGAGGAGAGCTTAGCTGGTTATGTGAAACCAAGAAAATTTCTTTCTAGAACTATTTGCTTTCCCCTAATTACATGGCTTTCCAGCTAGCTTTGTGCCAGAAAGAAGTAAAAGGAAAAGCACTCAAAGGGTTTTCACCACTGGATCTCAGTTCTGGAGATGGGGTTTGAGCAGGATTTCCAAAGTCACGTTGAAATGGCAATTGCCTGGGCTATGTGTTCAAATTTCCAATTCCCAGGCCTCAGTCGCACACTATGGAATCTGAATCCCATGGGAGTGGCCTGAGGACTATGGGCTTGGAATACTAAGGGGATTCCACAAATCAGGAAGCCCGGGCCTCCTTGGGTGCAGGGTGTGGAGAACACGGGACTTCTACCACACAGGGGCAGCACCTTCCTCTCAGTCACAATAACCCAGGAGCTTGGAGGGTGCTGAAGGAGCTATCTAGATGGGTTGTTCAGGTCACACATTCCTTAGGCTTGTGTGTACCAATTTAGAACAGTATCACTCTTGAAGTGTTTACTGTACATCTTTAATGGCAGGCTTGTTTTTCTCCCCATATTTGATTCATTCAATACTCATCATTCAAACACCTGTTTCACAGGAACCTATTAGGTATAGGCAATAAACTTGACTTTTCCGCCAGATAAAATAAAAGTGTCAATTGATGTTAGTATAAATTGATTCCTGAACTTTGTCTCATATATATATATGGGGTATGTGTGTGTGTGTGTGTGTGTGTGTGTGTGTGTGTGTGTATAATATACCCATCCTATTCAGCGCCTTTACGCCTTTTAAAAAGATAAGTCTGGGGGGAAAAAATGGGCAAAAAGCATGAATAGGCATTTTACAGAAAAGAAAACTCTTAAGGCCAGCAAACATGTGAAAAGAGGTTCAACTGATCAGTAATCAGAGAAATACTAATTTAAAAACAAGACACCATTTCTTTGCCATGCGAAAAGCAAACATTTTAAAGTTTGACATTTCCAAGGGTTGGTGGGATTCAGAACAACCATAAACTCTCTCCTACACTGATGGCAGCGCTGTAAATGAGCACAATCACTTCAGAAATGATTTGGCAGGGGCGCCTAGGTGGCTCAGTCGGTTAAGCAGCTGCCTTCAGCTCAGGTCATGATCCCAGGGTCCTGGAATCGAGCCCCACGTTGGGCTCCCTACTCAGTGGAGACCCTGCTTCTCCTTCTCTCTGCCACTCTGCCTACTTGTGCTCTCTTTCTATCTCTCTGTCAAATAAATAAATGAAATCTTAAAAAAAAAAAAAAGAAAGAAAATGATTTGGAATTTACCTAGCAAAGATGAAAGTGGGCAGCCTGAGAAAGCCTAGAGAGAGTCTACTACATGTGCACTAGGAAATATGTGTAAGAATGTTTACAGTAGTTTGTAATAGAACAAAGCTGGAAACAATTCAAATATTCATCAACAAGAGAATGGAAAAGTAAGTTCATATACAAATACAAACACAAACATCACATAAAAATAAATAAAAATCTTCAGTCCTCAGTTCATTTAGTGACTTATTACTGTTTCCATTACTTATTAAGACAAGTACTGAATGTTTTTCACATATTTCTAATTATTATAAAAACATTGTAAGGTATGAATATCTTATAGTTGGAAAAAATAAAAGGGATCCTTTAGACTAACATCACACCACTGGGAAAAGCTGCAGCTCACTTTGTTCCCTAATGTCCAAAACCAAAGTCTTATTTCACCATATTTTTTTTTTTTTCACAAAAAGCTCAGCCACAACAGTATGTGTTAAACCTATTACCTTGATCTTGATATAAGCACAATAACAAATTAATCCCTGCAATGTTGTTCTTGATATGTGGCCCTATTCTTCACTGAAACTAAACACAAGAAAACACAAACAAACAAACAAACAAAAAAACCCAACTCATATGCCAGCAACTAATAATAGTATGGTCGCCTTGAAGGGGAAAAAAAAAAATGAAACCTGACTGAAGTCATCCCTACTTAATCTAGGCTGCATTTATTTGTGTTGAATTATCTATAATTCAGGAGAATTAACATGAATGATACACACAAAATGTTCAGATTTAAAAAAAATAAACAGATAATACTTTTCTTCAGAGTAATTCATAATTGGCCATCAGCTTCCAGAGCTCCCGTCAAATCTGTAGCTCTCCTTCTGTGATGTCCCACCACTGCTCAGGTCTGAGGCGCTCTGTCCCTAGAGAGCTTCCTCTCAGGTTCCTGTCACCCTGAAGATCTCTCTTGACCCCATCTATGCCCCTGCTTTTCAACTCAGCCCCATCAACTATTTATCCCAACTCCAGCTTTCATCTTTAGTATTTCCCACTCCCTTTGATCGTTCCCCTCTGGTGACAAAAATGTTCCCCATGACATCCTTTGCTCTGATATGCACTCACCACTAAGCTCTCCCTCACTCCCTTTACTACCCACCTTCTTGACTGAGCCCAGCCTGGGCCACTATCCCACTTCCAGTCTCTAATTACTTTTCCCCAACTCCTCAACTACAACTCTGGACAACCACGTCTCTTCCCGGGCCCTCCTGAGGCTTCAGTGAGAACATGTGTATGATGCCTGTTACCAAGTGTGAGCTCATCAGTCCTCCACTTCTTAAAATTCTTTTCTCTCTTGGGTTCCACTGAGCTCCCAATTCTTTCACTGGACCTTGGTCTTTGTCTCTTACCTCTGTCAGTAGCTTAGGAAACTCACCAATTCCCTAGCTCCCTCTCTGCAGAGAAGCAGATGATGCTCAAGCTCTATATCCAGACTTGATGTCTCATCGGTAGATCAACAGATCCCAAGCCAAACTCACCACCCCTGATCTTTCAGAACTCCACTACTTACTAGCTGCCTCTCCTGGACACCATTTTTCAGTTTCTTAGACTTGAGACTGCAACCACCATGAGCTCCTCTGTTTTCCCATCACTTACTAAATCCAGTCTTATTCTGTACAACCATAATGCTTTCATCAAGCTCTTCCTCGTCGAACTGAAGTTACTTTACCCTTACTCTTGGTCTCAACAAGAGTTGAGTTGAAATTTCAAGAGTGTCTTGCCTGATTAATATCCCTGCTCCTCTACTTCATCCCTCCTCCTTATCCTACAAACCAGTGCAATGAAATCTTCCTAAATACAGCCCTATTTCTGCCACTATCCCCTCCCTCTGCAGCCCACTGCACCTGCCAAAGATCTAACTGACTAACGCTCAGAGTTAAAGAGTAATTAGCAGACTGACAGGGACACACAGTCTCTTCACATGTCCGTTCAAATTGTTAAAATTACAAACTTATGACCATAAGAAAAGAAAAACTCTTTTTACTTTCACAAACTTGCTTGATTTTTTTTTAATTCTATTTTTGCACACCAAGGAGTCAGGAAATATTTGCCTGTTATTGTCTTTAAAGTTTAAAGCCAGCAGCAATCACACCAAAAAAAAAAAAAAAAAAAAGCCACATCCAAACTGGTAAAGAAGTATGATTGCTATTATTGGCATATGATATGACAACATATACAGAAAACCCTAAAGACTTCACTTAAAAAAAAAAACTATTAGAACCAATAAATGAATTCAGTAAAGTTGTGGACACGAATTAATACACAGAAATCTGTTGCATTTCTGTACACTAATAATGAAGTCACAGAAAGAGAAATTAAGCAAACAATCCCACTTACAACTGCACCAATTAATTAAGTAATTAATTAATTACCTAGCAATAAACTTTACCAAGAAAGTAAAGACCTGTACTCTGGAAACTGTAAAGCAGTGGTGGAAAAAAATTAAAGATGACCCAAACAAATGAAAAGATACTCCATGCTCATGGATTGGAATACCCAATATTGTTAAAATGTCCATACTACCCAAATCAATCTACAGATTCAAAGCAACCCCTATCAAAATACCAGTAGGATTTTTTCACAGGACTAGAATAATACTAACATTTGTATAAGACCACAAAAGACCTCGAATAGCCAAAGCAATCTTGAAATAGAAGAACAAAACAGGTACCACAATCCTAAATTTCAAGATATACTACAAAGTTATAGTAATCAAAACAGTATGGTACTGGCACAAAAACAGAGGCATAGGTCAATAGAACAGAATAAGAGCCCAGAAATAAACCCACATTTATATGGTCAATTAATCTTTGACAAAAACACACAAGAATATACAATGGGGAAAAGACAGTCTTTTTAATAAATGATGCTAGAAAAACTGAACAGCTACATGCAAAAGAATGAGACGAGACTTTTTTATACTACACACAGAAATAAACTCAAATGGATTAAAGACCTAAATATGAGACCCGAAACCATAAAACTCTTAAAAGAAAATATAGGCAGTAATTTTTGTGACATTAGCCATAGCAACATTTTTCTAAATATATCTCCTCAGGCAAGAAAAACTACTGTGACTTCACCAAAATAAAAAGCTTTTGCACAGCAAAGAAAACCATCAACGAAAGGAAAAGACAACCTATTGAATGGGAAAAGATTTTTCCAAATGATATACCTGATGAGGGGTTAGAACCCAAAATATAACACACACCTACACACACACACACACACACACACACACACAGAGCAAACAATCTGATTAAATGAATAGACATTTTTCAAAGAAGACATACAGATGTCTAACAGACACATGTAAAGATGCTCAACATCTCTAATCATCATGGAAATGCAGATCAAAACCACAGTGAGATATTACCTCACACCTATTACAATGGCTGGAATCAAAAAGATAAGAAACAACAGGTATTGGCAAGAATGTGGAGAAAGAGGAAGCCTTGTGCACTGTTGGTGGGAACACAAACTGATGCAGCCACTGTAGAAAACAGTATGGAGGGTCCTCAAAAAGTTAAAAATAGGGGCGCCTGGGTTGCTCAGTGGGTTAAGCTTCTGCTTTCGGCTCAGGTCATGATCTCAGGGTCCTGGGATTGAGCCCCACATCGGGCTCTCTGCTCAGCAGCGAGCCTGCTTCCTCCTCTCTCTCTCTGCCTATTTGTGATCTCTGTCAAATAAATAAACAAAATCTTTAAAAAAAAAAAGTTAAAAATAGAAATACCTATGATTCAATAATCCCACTAGTAGGTATTTACACAAAGAAAACAAAAACACTAATTCAAAAAGATATATGCACCCCTATGTTTACAGCAGCAATATATATACGTATATACTCATATGTATATATATATAAAACAGAATATTACTTGCCATAAAAAAGAATGAGAACTTGCCATTTGCAACAACATGGATGAGCCAAGGGAGTATAACGTTAAGTGAAATAAGTCAGACTAAGAAAGACAAATATCATGTGTTTTCACGTATATGTGGAATCTAAAAAACAAAACAAAGAAACCAAAAAGTAGACCCACAAATATAGAGAACAAATTGGTGGTCACCAGAGATGGGTGAGAGAAAGTCAAGAGGTACAAATTTCCAGTTAAAAAATAAGTAAGTTAGAGAGATGAACAGCACAGCATAGGGAAAACAGTCAGTAAAAATTAACACTGTATGGTGACAGAGTGACTATACTTATCACAGTAAGCACTGAATAATATACAGAACTGTTTAATCAATATGTTGTACAATTGAAACTCATATAACATTATATGTTAATTAGACTTCAACTGAAAAAATTTTTTTAAGTAATAATAAAGTTTAAAGTAGAGCTAGCACACTGGTGCCCCAGTATCCATGTCTCTGATGTCTAAAAGTTCAAACTCAAAAATTAGAAGACATCTTCTAAAATCTGAAAAGCTGGCTTCTCTTGAAAACTCGCTTGATCAGGTAATGCTCGCTTAGCACCGAGTTGATGACAAGAATGGCAATGAGCCGGAGGAGAATCATACATGGTGGCCCCATTGGCCAGGCTAGGCCCTCTACTCTAATTAGCTCATTGGCACCACTACCTAGGAATTTGAGCAATGTGGTTTTATTGTCATTTATATCAAATTGCCATTGGAGCCCCTTGGTCCCACAAAGTATGCCCAGCAAGTTCATGAGCAGCATGTCCTTGTAGATGGGATCCATGGGCTCCTTATGAACCCACTGAAGAAGCACATGCGCATTTGTCACTTGTTGGGACTGTCCAAGAACAGGGTGTTTCATGTCACTATCCACTTTAGATGTCCTACTTCCCTCATCCAACAAGAGTTCCAGCCATAAATGATTGTGACATTGGCATAATATATTTCTTGTTTTGCAAAGTGAAACTCACACCATGTGTGCTTCCAAATGTTTATTATTCCCCTGTGAATAATTTATCTGAGTACATTTCCAGGATTATGAATTAGGATGACTTGTTCTGCTCTCCATCACCTTCGTTTTCTTAAAAATCCTAGGATGAACTTAATTAAATTCCAAAGCTTGAATTTACCTTACGTGATTTTTAATCCTTTCCTTCTTTATTCTGTTCTTTCTATTTTTAACTTTTCACTTTGCGTTTCACAGGTTATAATCTTAAAGAGCTTTGTGGTTTGGGTGTGTGTGTGTATGTGTGTGTGTGTGTGTGTGTGTTTAACACAGAGGTTAGACATTTGTCATCCCTGCTATTTTAGTTCCAAGGAGTAGCACCTTCAGCGGAATTTGTAAAGGTGTCAAAAGTGTTGCTTGCCTTGGCCTTCCTTTTTCTGTGATTCGTTGATTCTAAAGCCCATTTTTATTTCTGCCATCTCCCCGCTCCCTTATTATGTTGGCTTTCCCAGTTTTGTACCTGCGTTTCGCATCATTTCTCCAGGATCTCACCCCATGACCTGGCCTGAGTTCTAATCGGAAGTTTCCATCTGCCTTTCAGGAATGAGCTCTTATCAAAAAAAAAAAAAAAAAAAAATTCACTGAGTCATAAACACGCCCGCTCGCCAGCTGCTAGCCCCGCGCTCGGAAGGGAGAAGCCACTTGGTTAACGTGGGGCTCTGCCTGCTTCAGAGAAACCCCGAGACTCTTCAGAGAGACCCTGGGGCAGCTCTAGACACTGACAATCTTCACTAGGCACCGAACACCCCCAGTTCCGTGCCCCGAACACGGCATTTCACAAGACTTCCCGGGGCTCCCACCCTCTGGACGCCTGGCCTCCTCCCGGGATGACGAGCCGTTCAGAAGCCCCGCCACCTCTTCCCGAAATTGTTTCTACAGCTCTGGCCTTGCCGCTGGGCCGGGGGCAGTATCGGCCTGCATCCTTGTGCTTCCCTGCATCAAGGAATCCAGGAATCCGCTCCCGGGAGAAGAGCAGAGCGCCCTGCCAGATGGCAAGCCGCCACCGCGCTCGCCCCATGGCCCCGGAGGAATGTGACTGTGCGCCCTGCGCGCGGCCGCCTCCGCACACGGCCGCGCCAACCCACGCTCCCCAACAGCCCACCCACATTCCAGGGTCTTCTGTATGAATCACGGTGAACACCACCGCCGCACTGCAGAAAAGGCCACTCACGGCTCCAGGCCCTCTGGAACTTTCCGGGAAGTCCGAGCCCAGCAGGCTCTAAAACAAACCCAAAACCTGCCAAAATACCTGGTTGTGAGTACAGTATAAAAGGGATATTGGTGGACATGCAATACAAGTTCAAGTGCAATAGGAAAGCACTTAGAATCATTTTCATTCTTAAACTGTTTCTTCATTAAAAAAAAAAAATAGGGATGGTGAGAAGGCCAATGAGAGCTTGTTTGGTGTATTATATTAGCAAAGGACATGGGAGGAAGTGACCTTGAACCACATCATAAAATTGTTTGTTCAGCAATAATGGTGGAAGCCGAGGCTGGGAGGGACCATAGGAAAAGAAGAGGAATTAGGCCTTCTCCCAGAACTATGTCTTCTTCCTTTCTTGTCTCCCTTACAGCAACACTCTTTAAAGGGCAGGAGTACAAAACCGTACCATCTCGCTCAGCTCTGCAAATTCCCCTTTCCCGCCTCCTCTGTAGACAGGCAGGGGGCACAGTTTGAGGCTCCTGGACTGAAGGGAGATGGAACATTTTATAAACTTCTTTCCTCATGGCCACAGGCTTAAGCAATTTGCTTTTACAAGTATCAGATACACCCCAAACTAAAAAGGGAACACCTCTCCTGGCTAGGGTGTTCCATGCCTGGATTACTGGACCCTTGACCACCTGAGTCTCGGGCGGAGTTCAAGGTCACTTTTAAGATGTCGCACAACTGGCCAGAAAAAGGGGAATTTGACTTGTCCCAGGCAGTGCTGTTAGACACAAAGGGACTTCAGTTCCCAACCTGGCCCTGGCCCTGGCCCTTCCTGGCTGTGTCACCTGGGACAAGCCACATGGCTCTCTGAGCCTCAGTTTTGTCAGCTGTGAATTGAGGCAGATGACCCCAATTAAATGAGATGGTGCACGTGAAGCACTTGGCACCCTACCTGTCACAGGGCAGGGGTTTCATAAGCTACAACTCCACCATCCTTTCATGCTTAACGGGCTGTGTGACAGTGGGGGTTCTGGATCATTAAGTCATTTTAACGAGCTTCTAAAAGCAAACTAGTTCATACCAAAGCAGACACAAGCCATGTTTATGAACAATTCTCTCCCAATGTCTTAGACTTAAAGCTCAGGGATTCACATGGTTTCCAATGTAGAACAAGGGGTGGGGGTGAGGGGGTAAAGTGTTGCACCAGGATCAGTGATTTATGACCTTTTCTTTAAAAAGGAAACTGTAATTAACATAAGATGCTAAACATCTGAGGGGCACCTGGGTGGCTCAGTCGGTTAAGTGTCTGCCTTTGGCTCAGGTTATGATCCCAGGGTCCTGGGTTCAAGCCACACGTCCAGCTCCCTGTTCAGCGGGGAGTCTTCCCCTCTCCTGCGCATGTATGCTCTCTCTCTGTCTCTCTCAAATAAATAAATAAAATCTTAAGGAAAAAAGATGCTAACATCTGAATCCCTTATGTAGTGTTCCTCATTCAGAGCCTCAGTTCTATAGAAATTGGAGTATCACACCAATGATTGTTTTTTCTCTCTGTGTTGATGTACTTGTAGAATATGACCATATTGGCACATTCAATATATATTAGAAACACATGTACGTAAGTGCACATACACACACGCATGCATGTGGAATGACAGAAAAGACTGGAATACACATGTGAGGTATAAACGTGCCTGGTTCTCAGGACATGGCATGAGCATCACACACAGACTTCCATTTTATTTCTTCTCAGTCGACATGTGCCCAGAGCCTACTGAACTCAAATATCCAGGCACATGCAGGGAATCCTCTTGTCCAACCTAGTTTGGAAAAGAGAATTTTTTGAAATCAAGTATCCAAGTACAGAAAGTTGATGTCTCTCAAAGGTGGATCTAAAGGCACTGCAAACCAAGAGGCCAGTGGGGAATGCTCATGGCTCCCGATCAAAAAGCTCTCCCTGAATGCCAGGCCTCACTGGTGAGTCATCCTGGATAACAAAACCCTTCCCTACACCTCAAACACCCTCTGGAAGTCTCTTAGGCATTTACTCCTTGGTATGAATGAGTTTAACTGAATTCTTGTGCCTTAACAAGAAGTCAAGATGATTTCAATGAAACAATGTTTCATCTGTTTTGTTTTTATTTGGGACAAGGGTTTGAGGGGTGAGGCAGAAGTAATACACTATCCATTTCAGTGGTTCTCCAAATTATGAGAATTACCTGGCAGGTGGGGGTTGTTTAAAATGGTGATTCCTGCACCCAACCCCAGATTCCAATTTAGTAAATTGGAGGTCATAGCCAGGAATCTATACATTTTTAACAATCCCGTGCCCCAATGACCCTAGTATGGTCCTCAGACCACAGTATGGAGAAATTGGACCAGACTGTACCACATCCAAATCCCTAGAACCTAGAACGTGACTTGAAAAAAAAGTTACATCCCCACAAACTAATTATTAGGAAAAAAGCACCGTGTACATGCACATGTCTGGGGATTCCCAGAGCACCAATATTTTCCTGGCAGCTCCAAACCACACTAACTCCTTTTACTTATAGTCCCATTTCTGAGAGAGGGGTATTGAAGTCTCCAACCATAATAGTGGGTTCATCTATTTCTCCTTGTGGCTTTTTTTTTTTTTTTTACATTTTCTTTGTTTTAGAGAGAGAAAGTGTTCATGAGCAGAGGGGAGGAGCAGAGGGGAAGGGAGAGGGAGGGAATCTCCAACAGACAACACACTGAGCACAGAGCCCATGTGGGGCTCGAGTTCATGACCCTGAGATTATGACCTGAGCCAATATCAAGAGTCTTGATACTTACTCTTGATACTTAACCGACTAAACCACCCAGGCACCCCTCTCCTTGTGGTTTTATCAGTTTGGGTTCATGTAGTTTGATGCTCAAGTTGTTAGGTACATACATGTTGAGGACTCTTAAATCTTAGAGCAAGTGACCTCTTTATCATGTAACGCCACTGTCTATCTCTATTTCCTTGCTCCGAAGTCAGCTCTATCTGCAATTAATATAGCTACGCCCACATTATTATTATTTTTTTTTAGTAGTGGTTTGGGCATGGTCCATCCTTCTCCATTCATTTACTTTAAATCTAAATGTGTCTTTATATGTATCTTGTGGACAATACAGAGTTAGGTCTTATTTTTTTGACTCATGGCTCCTAGCCCCACTCTGACTCCAGATTACCCTGTCCCTATTCCCAGAAATCCCTTTTCTAAGGTTGGATCTTGGACTCTGACTTTGTAGCATCTTCCACAAGATGTTCCTTCCAAAAGAAAGAAATGACCGTGGAAATCCATTAAGATCATTTATTGTTCTATTACACCGGGGGTCAAATCATAGCTCCTGGAACATAATTAGATTAAGTAACTGACACATAAAACAGTCTGCACAGCAGGCATTACGAAGGACTCAAAGTGCTTCACGACATTTAGCTTTTCACTAAATAAGACTCTAGCGTGTCTGAATTAATCACACATCTTTCTCTGATGAAATCTAAATTAGTAAGATTTACTGTACGTGTGTCTATGTGTTGTGTGCCTGTGCATGCCTAAGACATAAACCCATTAGCAAAAAAACCTTGCTTCCAAAGGCAATAAAGAAATAATTTGAAAGTTTTTAATTCAAGGATTTAAAAAAAAACATTGCTTATAAACTAAAAGATATGGGTGCCTGGGTGGCTCAGTCAGTTAAGCGTCTGCCTTTGGCTCAGGTCAGGATCCTTGGGTCCTTGGGTCCTGGGACTAAGTCCTATTATCAAGCTCCCTGCTCAGTGGAGAGTCTGCTTCTCCCTCTTCCTCTACCCCTCCACCTGCTCGTGCATTCTCTCTCGCTGTAATAAATAAAACATTAAAAAAAATAAACTTAAAGATATAATAGTCATTTCCTTTATTGAAGCCAGTTACTTCATAGGATTTGTTTAAAACTCTGTTCTGGACCTAGATAAAAATACAGTTTTGTTTCTAAATCATACTTTCCCCAAAATAATTGTGCCATTTAAAGACATACATTTTTACTCTATGACTGAAGTTTTCCAATCTGGACCAAGAGAAGAAAAAAAAAAAAAAAACCAAGAGAGCTGAACAGGAAAAGAATATTGATCCAGATGGTTTTCCTAGGAGCCATTATCCTGAAATTAGTCACAATACACCACATTGGGAAGAAAGAGAAAACAGAGACAACATTCAGACCATAGATACCCATGAAAAAGCTCACAAGTTATAATACATCTCAAACAAGAAATCAGAAGACTGTCCAGTGGTCCCATAGGTACGGTCAAGAAAAATTATCTAAAATTTGGAAATAGGGCATGATGATGACTAGGTACTCTTTCCAGGTCACATAGAACATTGTCTGCCAAACCTGATGCTTTACAGAAGATACCTTGGCTTGACTTAATATTTACCACTCCTTAAAAATATATATATACACATATATATATACACATATATACATATATACATATACATATAATATATACATATTTTATACACACACACACACACACACACACACACACATCACTCCTTGGGGACAGACTCTATAAAGTTAGATGTTAGCTTATGGAAAAGGAACAAACTGCAAACAATTTCTGACCCATTTTTTGTCCCAAGAGCCAAAGATTGTGATTTTGTCACCTTATATAACATTGTATATCTCACTCATCTTGTGTCTCGGCAGATCTTTTGGGATTTGGTTTACTTGAATTTCTACACCTATGTCCCCATACTCTTCCGTGCATCAGCTTTGCCATCCTCTTAGTTGTTGCATTCATGAGGTAAATAAATCTGTGACTCATGCTTAGTGTAAGTTTTTGGAAGAGTCATAATGCTAATTTATTAAAAATTATACATCAAGACTTTCTTTACCATTTGGTACACCCATCTTCCTGTCCTGGAAACAAATGCCTGCTCTATCCTTTCTCACTGAAGTCTGAGCTTAAAGATTATCCCCCAAATCTGGGGCAGCCTGGGAAGGCTCCATCTGGGTCACAAAGTCATCTCTGCTCTATCACCACCAACTGAGGTCACAGTAACTCCTTCTTGAGTCAAGACCAAACGGCTCTTTCCACGGACCTCACCATCCACTCCCCAGGCTAACAAAGGCTCAGCATTTAACCAAGGTGCACAAGCCTGGGTCTTCCACAGAAGCAGAACGGCATGCAAAGAAGAGAGACAAGACACACTTGCATCTTTTCCTTTTTGGTTCCAGGGCGCTTAGCTCCTATCAGACTTACCATTTTGGAAGGAGATGCATGTCACTGGAAAGGACAGACCAAGGCTACGTGAATGAGGCAGGGGGTATCCTCAAGAGCACAAAAGGCAGCGTGGAATGAAAGGAAGCCAGAGGAGAAAGAGGGAGGGCATGTGAGGGCACGTGTGGGAAACACACTTCATTTTAAAGAATGGCCCCCACTCTCAGCCTTGCCTCCCACACACTGGATGTTCTGGTGCTATAAGTGGACTCCCAGGGAGGCTGCAAGTGCCAGTGGAAGGCTAAAAATTTCTGCTAAATTACTATTAAGCATACCAGGAAAAGATCTGACTCCAGGGAACACCTTACTGGATTTTCCCCCAAAAAGAAAACGTATCTTCCAAAGAAAGCCATGAAGTATGAGGTGGCTGAGTACATAGAGCATTACCCCCAAAGGGACAAAAACCTAGGAATTCCATTTTGTAAACTACTGAAATAACCCTTCCCAGCTATCTGGGGGAAATCATGACTGGTATTTACCGAAGAAGTCCTGCAACTGGTTTTCGAATGTGGGTGCTCAGAAGTCGTCACAGGTAGTTCCCCTCTGTCCCATGTACTTGTCTCAGAAAAGAGTGGGTTTTCTCCACACAGAGCCTGAATTGGGCCAAACCAGCTCATCCAGGGCAAGATACAGAAACAGCCTTCCTCACCCCGTGCCTTGCATGTGTCGCACGGTTCAGAGGCCATCGGGAATTGCTCCTGCCTCTAGGCTGTGCCTTGGTGTCACTTCCTCCCCAACAAGGAATAGCTACAAAGGGCCACTGTCCCGAAGAAGAAAATGCTTCTGCATACAGGGAGGAGATGCCTGCAAACTCCACCCCAGGTGTGAGCTGCGTCTCAGATGTGTGTGAACTTCCTTTAAAAGGCATCTGTAGTATTTTATGGTGACTAACATAACAATAAAAAATATATAACTACATACATACATACATACATAAATGGCATCTGTGAATGAGAACTGCTTCTTTCTAGCCCCTGGCCTGGATCACGTCAAGGAGAGCACTTCACCTGCGCTCTAATTCTGCAATCCAACTCATGCCCAGGGAAATGTTTTGACCAAATTGTCACTTAGATAAATCAAACACAAAGCTTCCCTTGTAAATGTTAACTAGATCACATCGGTGCGAAAGTCATGCAATGGTCCCTAAATCCCAGTAACCAAGGAGAGTATTTGTCCAGTTTCTGACTGCTCCCAAACACCCCCATTTCTTCTCTAGTGACCCCAGGACTCTCCACATCCCTGCACACATGATGTGGTGGACCAGCTCTCAGCTGGACCGCTCTCACAGTGCCACCAGCAATCGTCACACCCAGCCTCCCAGGGCAATTTTCAATAATCATAGACGATATAAAAATGGATCACAGGAGGAGGATTAATTGGCAGCATTATTATCCAGGGGAAATGTCCAGTTGAGGAAAAGGTGAAAGGCAGTATCACATGGAGGGAAATGTATAAATTTTAGTATCAGACACACAGGATCTCAATTCCAACCCTATGTGCCCAGGGGCAATTCCCCTGACCTCTCTCTGATACTGTTCTTATCTACCAAATGGAAATGGGCACCTGTGCCTTGCAGAATTGCATATGATGATCTGTGTGAGGCACCTGACACAGGTCTAGTACCCAGGAGGTGTGGGGGTCATTGGGGCAGCCCCCATGCATCCTGGTACTCCTTTCCTTCCAGGCACATGGCAGAATTGTATTTTTCAGCTCCCTTTGAAGTCGGTCTTTGCCACGCATCCTTCATGAGTCAATGAAACTTAAAATTGCCAGTGAGGGCTTCACGCCATTCATCAAACTCCCTTCCCACTACTGTGGTGGCCACAGATGCATGCAAGATGAAATCTCCATCGTTCTGGGTCACTGTGTGACTTTGGGGGCAGAAACCCACTACAGACCCACATAGTACATTACAGCATGAACAGGAAATGTCATATTAAGTCACTGAGATATGGGAGTGCTTCTGTTACTGCAGCATGACCCAACACACACTGACTAAGAGAATAAGTACTCAATGAATTCTAGTGGTTGTGATTCTGTTTTTATTATTTCAGAATGTCACCTTTGAAAGGGAGGTGGGAATGCCTAAAAAAAAAAAATCAACGATTTGGACTGAACTGAATAGAATGATCCCAAGGCAGTTCACCAGGCAAGGACTCTGACACATGAGTCGTTTAGACTTAAAAAGAAAAATAAATAAATAATGCCAGTTCCTGTAGCTGAACTATGCTTCCATGAATTAAGGATTTAAAAGGTCACTTTGAGCAGAGTAGGATAAATACACAAAAGAATTTATGCCGATTAAAAGCTCTAGAGCACTGGGACCCAGCCAGAATAATCATAATCCAAGAATTGAGGTCAACAGCCCTGGAAAATAACTCTTAAGTATTTCCAGCCTTTAAAACTCTTCAATGGACCAGAAAACATCTGTTTCCTAATCTAGTGGAAAAAAGCTTCATTGCTGAATAGTAGTAGGCTCCCCTAAACGTGAAATTCATTGCCATTTTCTAGGCAAAACAAACACATATATTAACCCTTCTCTGCAGATGCCACCAGCTAGGGATGCCCCCACAGAAGGGGAGATTTACACCCAACCCATGAACAAAATGCTTCACTTGTCCTGAATTTGCTGGAAAAGGCCCGTATGAACTCCTAAGCACTGGAACCCAATCCCTACGGATGTTTAATGTGGAAGAAATGAAATATATGGGACTATTGACTGAATAAATATAATCTTTGTTCTTAGCCATTGACCTACATTGACAAGATAAAGAATATGAGCTCCAAAGCCCCATAGACTGGAGTTCAAGTCCCGTCTTTACCACTTAGCAGCTGTGTGAGCTTAGGCATGTGACCCTCTCAGAGACTCAGTGGACTCACATTTAGAATTATAGTACTGGTGCTTCTCCTTTGTGAGGGCCTCCGCACAAGGCAGGCATAAGTGTTTCGCATGCATTACATCTTCATACAATGACCATACGAAGGGTTTATATGGATCTCACTGATGAGAAAAATGAGATTAACCTAGCAGGAAGTAAAACCAGATGCAAATTTGGATCCAACTGGCCCCAAAGCCTGAGCTCTTATCCCTGAGATCCCCGACTCTGTAAGCCTACCTCTCAGAGTAACAGAAATCCCAGCGTGTAACATAAATCCCAATGCTACCCTCTCCCAAGTCAACACTCGGCCAGTTTCCTTCCCCCGCTCTCTACCCATCCCATTTCACCCACTGGTAACTCTTTACCTTACTATCTTTTTTCCAAATGGTGTATCAGGAATATCCCTTTGGAACCTCAAATCTTCGGTAGTTACTACTAATCCTCGCATTAATCTATGAAGAAATGCTATCAACATAAAAATATATATGGCTTTAGATGTATATATGAAGAGATATAAATAAAGGGCAAAATGGAAGAATCGTTAACTGATTACCTCTGAGTAGTGGAATCACAAATGACTTTTCATAACTCTAAGTTTTTTTTGTATTGTGTCTAATGAGAGTGCATTTCTTTGATAAGCAAGAAAAAAAATATTTTTCAAAGTCATGGAAGGAGATTACCGGGCTCCTTTTAATTTTTTTCAACATTCGCATTTATCGTTTCCAAAATAAACAAGGGTATTTCACTCACTAAAAATACATTTCTTTGTTTTTGCTTACTTTAAAAAAAATGTTCAAATGCTGCAATTAATGCAAAGGAAAAAAAATCTAGTCTGCATTTAGAGCTGATCAGTCTGACGTTCCTTCCACATTATGAACAGGCTGCAGTAACCGCAGTAGACCCAGGACACCAAGATTTACCAGTAGGAGGTGTGGAGATGCACTAGCATGACCATGGCTAGGGTCAGACCTCCACCAGGGGACCAGGATCTTCCAAGCTCCCCCTGACAAGCCAGTGATCTTCCCCTGCCCTTGACCAAAGTGACCATCTTCATACATTATATACAATTAAGCTTAGGTATGGTCTGGCCTCCATGTCACCAATATGATGACTGATGAGTCCCCCAGACATTCAGGGCTGCCAGACCGCCCTGGAACACTCAAGCCAAGAATAAGATACAGCCTGTCCTCTTCAAATCTTCCCAGGCACAATAGGAAGTATTACGGGCTATCTTTAGTATTTCCTTCAAAACTCATGCATCCTTCGGCTCTACAGAAGTGAAGTCAGTCCTCAGTGTCCCAAACCAAAGTCAATACAGCCACAAAAAGCTGTATATTTAGGTTACATTGGCCCAAAGTGGCAGGCTACCATTAACACCGGGTTCGGGAAGTTGTATGCCAAGAAACAAGAAGTAGAAACCTGCTTTCCCATTTCACCATAGGCTGTTAAGGCCACCCTTGACTATGTCTCCTAATGTCTGAGCAGCCCCGGGGTGGAGTTAAGCCCTGAGAAATCTTTCCCTTCCAGACTGGCCAGTGAATTTTTCTTTCATGGATGAACTGCATTTCGTTTCTCAAGCTGCCTGCCAGGAAGCTCACAGTCAAATGCATGCCCCCCTGCCACCCTCACAACCGTGTAAATCATACAGCCTACAAACTAGCATTCAGCTTCTTCCCATGAACCTGACATCCCATTATGTTTACATTTATGCTGATTCTCCCTTTGTATTCTTTCTTAATGTTTTAATACTTTATCCTTTCTTAATGTTTTAATACTTTATCCATCTTTCTTAATGTTTTAATACTTTACCCTTTGTTAGCCAACTCAAATCCCACACAAAAAACATGCCATATAGATTAACCAGACACTGCTGGCCAGTATCAGCCACGTCAAAGAGGTGCCATCTGAAGGATAAGCCCCAAAGAGCACCAGAAGTGGACTGTCCTCTCCCCATCAAAGTCTCATCCCCAGTGTATGAGAGTTCACCCTTTGAAATCAATTCTCTTAGCAAGACTATTTTCTTCTGTTCTTGGGAGAGAAAGCAAATCTGCTTGGAAAGGACGCCTCACTGTTTACTTGACCCCTGCAGAGAGGTTTCTGCTGACCCTGTCTAATCATACGTAGCTTCGCACAGGTGTGGGCTGAGGAAAAGACAAAACGTAAGGAGAAGGATAATTGAGTTTGATGAAAGATTTAGGAAATGTTTGGAGATCAGGAATATTTACACAGTGAGGAAATTGCTTTTCTGGGACAAGCAAGCTGATGGGCTCTGGGGCTTTTTGATAACCAGAGAGAGAGGAGGTGGGAAGGAGCTAGACTCCTTTTTTTTTTTTTTAAGATTTTATTTATTTATTTGAGAGAGAATGAGAGCAAGCAAGCATGAGAGGGGGAGGGTCAGAGGGAGAAGCAGACTCCCTGCTGAGCAGAGAGCCTGATGTGGGACTCAGTCCCGGGATTCCAGGATCATGACCTGAGCTGAAGGCAGTCGCTCAACCAACTGAGCCACCCAGGCGCCCAGGAGCTAAGACTCTTTTACCTACTTCATAATTTGGTACAAACATCCAAACTCAAGCCTGCAGCCTATGGTGAGGGGCTTGGTGCTTGTAGTAAACAGCCCTCCAGAGCATTTCTGAGTTCACAAGGAGCGCTTTACAGGTATTATCACATTTCATCTTCAAAATGACTCTGGGGCCTTCCTTTAGTCTCCTTATTAGTAAGGAGGAGAACTGTGGCTCAGAGAGGTTAGGAACCTGTCCAAGGGCACGCAGCTTACTCAGCAGCAGAGGAAGATGAGAAGACAGATCCTTTTTACCTTCTGGCATAACATGGCTAGTGGAGCGCAGGAGCGGGAACAGGCCCACCGGGAGCAGCTCCCAGGCAGGAGGTCTGATCCCACTGTGACTTCTGCAAAAGCCCAGCGCTCCACTCCACACCGTCTGCCTTTAGGTAACCCTAAACACAGATCGCCCAGCAAAACAATAACCCACACTTGAAAATAAAAATCCCAGTCTACCACGGCCATCATCCACCCCCCTGAAAACACCTGCCAATTAGGAAAGTCTTTTCTTGTCCTTCCCACCAATTGTTCTCCATTTGCCCCATGTACAGGGGAGCATTTCTGGGGCGCTTGATGGGGAGGTGTTAAATTTACTAGATTCCAAATATTTGATTATTTATAATCAAGAATATGTGAAAGGGAAGGAAAATGCAACCCTGAACAGTGAATGACACCTTCCCGCCTCACACACCCCGGCCCCTGCCGAGCCCTCCACATAGATGGCACACCATGGCTCAGATGAAATGAGAACAGGACAGCTGCCCCCTCTGCAGCGTGGGTCCCGGGAGGGGGTCTCCAGGCCCTGAGGTCATGGTCACGGTCTGTGGGCTGAGGCTCAGGCTCATGCCTAGCAAACACACAGACCAAGCAGACAGGGATCCAAACCCAAGGAGACCTAAAAGGTGATCGGAACTTAGGACCCAGCCAGGCAGATGAACACCAGCCACAAGCTCAAGGTGCCATGGTGGCAAAGGTAAGAGCCTGAGACTCGGGAGGTCAGAGAGTCATCGCCAAGTCAGGCTCCAGAAAGGGCAAGGGTACCCACCAGCAACGGAGGAGTCCAGAGGGCAGTGGAGACCACCAGCAACACCATGGTGCAGAGTAGGAGCTTCTAGACTGGAAACAGAAGTCAAATCTTAATGCCACTGCATTGTGGCTGTGTGACTCCAAACGCCTTGTTCTCCCATGCCCAAGTTTCTTAATATAAGACCTAGAGACGAGAGACCTACTTCACAGGATTGCTGTGACCCTTAAGTGACATGATATTTACAAAAATGCCAATACACAGTCTGGTACATAGTCGGTGCTCAATAAATGTTTCTTTTTCTCTTCAAACTCTATTGGAAATAGCAAATTCTCAGGACCCAAGCTAAATGCCTTCAGATGTCAGATTGGATTTTACTATTGTTGGTTTTTTTTTTTTTTTAGTTTGAATACCTAGGAGTTGGTTATTGAGTGTGTATGAGTTCAATTTCAACGTTACTTCCCCTACAGCCTATACCCCTTCCTGATCTTCCCAGAGGAATTCCTAAATACCCTTCTCTGAGAGACATGATATCACACACCTAAAAACCAGCATCGTTATCTAATGAGGGCCATGCCCATCTCTGCCACAGTCTCCCCTACTCCCTGCTGTCTTTCCCTAGCCCGATCTGCACATTCATGCTCCCTTCCTGTCCAAGTAAGGCATCTGCCCTTAAGCTAAAAATCAGAGGAATTGGCAGACAGAGGCCTATGAGAGGTAGAGAGCAACAGCTCACATAGCCCACCCTTAAACCCTACCACAGTCATGATTCCACGATGACCACCCTCCCCGAAAATAGCTACGCTCCCCGGCCACAGAGTCAAACCCAGCAGAGCACTGGGTCCTCAGGGGATACCAAGCAAATGGTAGCCCTAGCGAGGTCGGAAGGCAAAGGAGGGGCATCAGCAACTTTTTTGGGGGATGGTCACTAAGAGAGCAAGTCAGCATCAGCTGAGTCTCCAAAGGTGCATGAACCTCAGAATAGAAACAATCACCCGAGTAAATGAAGGCACGTGAGCCACTCTCCGGTCTCCTCCCTAAGCCCACAGAGGGGGAAAAAATGCTTGAAATTCAATTTGATTTCCAAGCTTCCACTCCCCTTGGCTAAGATGATCAGTCATCCAAACCCTCTGAAGCACCTGGTCTGCACAGACTCCGCACGACTGGGACAGCAGTGGAGTGAGCGGGGACCAGCGGTTTCTTCTTGGGATCTCCTGGCAGCTCTGCTGGTAGGGGCGGAAGAAGCAAAGGGACAGCACACCCAGACAGCAGATCCGCCCTCTGGTAGAGATTTCTGGATCTCCTGCAGCCCGCGGTCTTGCTCGGTTTGTAGCCATGATGGAGCCAAACTGGCCTCGGGTCTTATTTACATGAAACATGACTGTGTTCGCCAGGGGAAAGTTTGCTGGGCTGCTGTGGGCAGCAGAGCTATCAGGGAGAAAAATATTGAAGGAATGTACTAGGGGTCTCATGACATGCTCTCAGGGGCCGGGGACCACATTCAAAATATTTAACACTAGGCACGGCGTAGAAGAGCTGCCAAATCAGAACCAAGGTCCCACCAGCCCACAGCCCGGTGTAGAAAGTCATATGCTTCACCACATCTTACCCTTTTGAAAACCCAGTGCAAATATTTTTTAAAAAACAAAAAAACAAACAAACAAAAACTAAAACCCTAACACAAAACTAGTGAATGGCTCCACAAACTTTCATCCCGCCTGCTGAAAGGCCTGGCCATGGCCTCGGGGAAAACAGAATGAGGCCAGCAACCAGCTGTACAATGTCTCCTACAAGACAAACGTCTGGTCTGGCTCCCCGATCACATCAGCTTCCTGGTTGAACTCTGGGGTGATGGGACTTAATGTTTTTCTGTGAATGGCCACAGTTCCATCAGAAGCTTAACGCCATCAAACTATGGTGGGGGACCTCAGAAATCAAAGCCAGACACAGTGCAGTTCCCCACTGGCTGGTGTCAGAACTGGGTCCAGAACGGGCCCCTGCCTGGCACTCTAGGACTCTCCAGGCCACAAATTCTGCGCCTGGCTCATGCCCTTCTGCCCTCCCTGGCCGCACACTCTCCACACGCTCAGCTTCGTTCGAAATGAACACCGGTACAGATGATCATGAAGTGGTAGGCGTCGCCTCAGAAGCTTCTAGAAGATTCAGGAATTGGGAACTGGAGTAGCAGGGGTAGGGAGGGGTAGGGGAGATACACTGAGACTAGAAACTCAATATATTCTTAACCCGATCACGTCAAGGCCTCATCTTTCCAGAGTATGGAAATACTCTCCCCTTGACCTGGGCTGTTGGCTTCAGGCGGCACACCTCAGGCATTTCCAGCATGCATTTCGTGCTGCGATTAAAAAAAAATAAAAAAATAAAGTGAAGCCATGATATGTTTATTCTTCCCAGTGAATACCCCTCTAAAAAGCTTAAGCTGAAATTTGAAGACATTCACAGAAGCACTCATGAAGAAAAATAACCAAGCCTGATGCAACCCAACTGACCATTTTTTAATAGCAAAGCAAGTAAATTACATGGCAAAGCCCAAAATGCCTGCCCCGTCTCCAGGTGCACAGGGACACACGTGCACACATGCACACTCTCTCACAAAGACACACACACACACGCACACACACTCATGCAGTTTTAGTTCCTTAGACCCAGTCAGCCAGCCACATGCCCACAACCTCCTTCCCAGATATACTGTGACAGCCACTAAGCTAACGAGATCCCAACTGTCACCCTCAGTTTTTACAACTGGTTCTCATGTTTTCTTCCCAAGACCATTGCCCACAAGGCAGTTAGAGGCAAAATGCATATCATCAGCGTTCTTCCTCCTTCTTTTCCGAGGAGCAGGGTCGCTGCATGGCAGCCTAGAACAAAGACTCGCAGCTCCCTAGGAAGCGGGAGGGCTGGGACTCCAGGGACTCGACAGGGCCAGGTCTCTGTGGCCACCAGGCTGGGAAACAATTGGCCACGGCTGCTACCACCCTGCCGAAACCGTCTGTCCATCATCCGGAACAGGAGAAACAAAATTAAGAATCTACCTTTCCAGAAAGATATGATGCTGGAAATCAAGTGGCCAGAGCCAGCAAAGGAGACATCTGAACAGGTACACTGGTGAGATTGTTCAAAATCAAAGCAGCTCAAAAAGACACTATTTCAGTGTCTGACCTTCGGCTCAGGTCACGATCCTAGAGTCCCAGGATCGAGTCCCTCACTGGGCTCCCTGCTCAGCAGGAGGTCTGCTTCTCCCTCTGACCCTCTCCCCTCTCATGCTCTCTCTCTCACTCAAATAAATAAATAAAATCTTCCAAAAAAATAAATAAATTTTAAAAAAAGACACTATTTCAAATTGGAGGACGGAGGGGGTGATCTTCCCAATTGGATAAAATGTAGGAAATGAGGCTCGAATGAATGCCCATTTAATCAGTACCTGAACGTAAAACATGGTATACAGATAAGCTCCAAGACAGAAGCAATCCATACCCCCAGCCCAAGAGCACTGAGTACAGGTCCTCTGAGCTCCAAGCAATTTTTTTTTTTTTACAAAAAAACAAAAACAAAAACAAAAATCAAAGCAGCTTAAAAAGACATTTTCAGTGGGCTTTTTCATAAAGGATGGTTTCTTTCAGTGGGCTTTTTCTTATCCTTTCAGTGGGCTTTTTCATAAAGGATGGTTTCATAAAGGACAGTAGCAGGCTGCTTTAAGAGATTAAGGGAGGTTAGGGATTAAGACAGATTGTATTGTTCTTTGTGGGTTTCCATATTTCCCATAATATTCATGTATTTATCAAAAACTGTAGTTGTTGGCACACCCGGGTGGCTCAGTCGGTTAAGCTCCAGTCACGATCCCAGAGTCCTGGGATCGAGTCCCACATCAGGCTCCTTGCTCTGCAGGGAGGCTGCTTCTGCCCTGCCTGCCACTCCTCCTGCTTGCGCTCTCTCTCTGTCTCTCTCTCTCTGTCTCTCTCTGACAAATAAATAAATAAAATCTTTTTAAAAAACTGTAGTTGTTGAACTTTTTTTTGATGGATAAGTGTGCTTTTCTTTCACGGAAGGACAGTTGACCTACAATATTAGGTAAGTTTCAGGTGTATAACATAGTGATTCAACAATTACACACATTATAAGATGTATATCATTTTTTTTTAAAGATTTTATTTATTGATTTGACAGAGAGAGATCACAAGTAGACAGAGAGGCAGGCAGAGAGAGAGAGAGGGAGGCAGGCTCCCTGCTGAGCAGAGAGCCCGATGCGGGACTCGATCCCAGGACCCTGAGATCATGACCTGAGCCGAAGGCAGCGGCTTAACCCACTGAGCCACCCAGGCACCCGATGTATATCATTTTTAACCTCTTTTAAGAGCAGTACTAAGAGATAGCTGCCCCAACATGCATGCCTGCACACATACACACACACACACCTGCGTGCACACACACATGCACACGGCATGCATGTAAACCCCGAGTATACCCATTGTGTCTCTATTTTAATAGGAAACAATGATTACCCACCCAGGTGACTGTCTTTAAGCAGGGTGACAGAGCCACAGTGAAATAGTGATAGTGGTACAGTCTGCTCCTTACAGGAAGCAGTCTGAAAATCCAGCTCAAGTTTTAACCAGGCAAGAGGGTAAAGGGGAAGTTGGCAGGGGAAGACGAAAAGAGATAGCCATTACTCTCTAGCAAATGAGTCGTCCACAGGAGTGACACTACAAAATAGCACTCAAATCAGATTTGGTCCCTTCCCTGCCCCTCACTTTGACAGATAAAAATGCCTGTCAAGGTGTCTATACATTATTAATAACTAGCTCAGGGATCCCGATGAATTCTTGGCAGAGTGTGAGTTTAAGAGGAAGAACTAATTCTATTTCCTATGAAAACCCCAAGTCCCCAGACTTCCTTCCTCTTAACAAGATAGTAACGGGGAGACCAGAGCACAAAAGACCCTTGCCCCACTTCTCTGGGCTCGAAGAACATTCCAGCAGCTATACTGATGGGGGAACAAACAACTGTGGCTCTCCTCCCACAGGTCTCATCTAGTTAACTGGAACTGCGACACGAGAGACTGCTCATATTTATATTACACATAATTTGGGACGTGTCAAGAATCTGGAAAACAATCTATACTCAAAATTAGTTTGACAGGATGGGTGAAATAGGAGAAGGGGATTAAGAGCACACTTACCATCGCAAGCCCTGCGTAATGTATAAAACTGCTGAATCCCTATATTGTACACCTGAAACTAATAGAACACTGCATATTAACTCTACTGGAATTAAAATTTAAAAATTTTTAATTGGAAATTTTTTTTAAAATTTCAAATTCTACTAGTATATGTTCAGGAGTTAAATCACTCATCTCCTTGTTAACCAATCTGAAATTTACTTAAACCATGCAATTATATTTTCTATATTTTTTGAAGTCCAGTCCATCATTCATAGATGACTTCTTTTACATTCAAATTTAATATCTGTTTTTCCTCTAAAAACTGGAATGATACATATCACTTTTTAGGGTTAGAGCTATTTGGATTTTTTCTGACCTGAGCTTAAATACACTTGTGAAAGAATGATCATCCTGAGTTCCATTCGTCTTAAATCTCAAATGTCAAGTCTGAGTTCTCAAAACGAGGTTCACTGAAACAGGTGTCACCCTCACTCAGAAAACTAATTTAACCCAAAACAATATATACATCTGCTTTATTCATTTATAATCTACTCTAGAGTAAGAATATTTCTAACTTTTATCATATACCCTCAAAAACATATTGACAAACAGATTCTCGGAATCAGGAAGAAAAGTCTTTAGAAGTTCATGAATAAGGTCCAACTCTGCACTGTGCTGAGCACTTGAAATGGGGCCAAGGACACTGAGGAGCTAAATATTTCACTTTAATTAATTCTAATTTAAAAACTGATGTCCAGGGACGCCTGGGTGGCTCAGTTGGTTAAGCAGCTGCCTTCGGCTCAGGTCATGATCCCAGCGTCCTGGGATCGAGTCCCACATCGGGCTCCTTGCTCATCAGGGAGCCTGCTTCTCCCTCTGCCTCTGCCTGCCATTCTGTCTGCCTGTGCTCGCTCTCTCTCTCTGACAAATAAATAAATAAAATCTTTAAAAAAAAAATAAAAATAAAAAAATAAAAACTGATGTCCAATTCAGTTGCTCAAAGATCTTTACGTATGTATGGAACACCTTGGCTATGTGAGTCTACTTTTTCAACTGTACCTTTCCTAACATCTAAATCCAGATTGAGTATTTCCGATGAAAATTTAGCATCCGACCAGAGATGTAAAATACACTTAGGCTTTCTAAGACTTAGTATAAAGAAAAAGAATATCAAATCTCATCAGCAATTTTTACCATTAACTTTGTATTAAAATGAAAACACTTCTGTTGAATTAAACATAAATATATAATTAAAATTAATTATTGATTATAATTCTTCACTGTTTCTTTTTATTTTTTTAATGTGGCTACTAGAAAATTTTAAATTATGTATGTGAATTACATTATATTTTCGACAGCACTGTTCCAGCTGGCTCTATACGGTGGGGTAACCGACAACAATAGCACATCATTCATTTATTATCTCCTGATATTAACACATACAGCTATTGTAAGATAGCCCTGTTTATTTTCCCACACTCATTTCATCCTCTCTCTAAATATTAAACAAATATGTGAACCAGATGACTGCTGCCCAAAGAAGTAAAGGTTATTCTGCCACTGATAGTGGGCAGTAGTAAATGCCAGTCATTCTAGTCACTCCCATGCAATCTGGCTCCGGGGGTTGGACAAACACACAAGACAGACAGCATTGCTTCAGGGAACTGAAGAGTTACACCCACATTAGCCATCCTAACCGTGTCTATACAGTTGACCCTTGTACAACACAGAGGTTAGGAGTACCAACATCCTGCATAACTGAAAATCTATGTATAACTTTTTTTTTAAAGATTTTATTTTTTTATTTGAGAGAGAGAGAGCACAAGCTGGGAGGTGGGGGTGGGGGGAAGGTAAGAGAAAGAAGAAGAAGCAGACTCCCCGCTGAGCCCCCAGCTACACGGGGCTCCATCCCAGGACCCTGGGATCACGACCTGAGCTGAAGGCAGATAGATGCTTAATTAACCTTCCTTCCCTGGTGACCCATGTATAAATTTTGACTCCCCAAAGACTTAACTACTAACAGCCTGCTGTTGAGCAAAAGTCTTACTGATAACATAAATGGTTAATCAATGCCTGTTTTGTATGTTCTGTACAATGTGTACTGTATTCTTACAATAAAGTAAGCTAGAGAAAAGAAAATGTTAAGAAAATCGTAAGGAAGAGAAAATACATTGCCAGTACTGTACTGTATTTATCAAAAAAAAATCCACATATAAGTGGACCTGTGCCTCTTAAACCTGTGCTTTTCAAGGGTCAACTCCATTTATAAAGAGGGTCACTGAACAGGACACATAAAGAAAACATCCAGTCTTACTATGAAACATAAAAAAGGTCTTTTTCAAACTACATGCCCTGGAGTAGAGGTGGCAAATAAATTTCATTATGGACCTAATCACCTCTTTATATATCATCTTTACTTCCAGTTACTGAGAAAATTGTTAAGGTTGTTTTTTTTCTCAACTATCTGAAAGGTTGCGGACATCATCAGTTGTGTCTACTTCTTTTCCTGGGGTCCTGTTACAGTAGACGATGCACCAGAAAATGTGCAGCTCCGTAGCAGCAGCTCAGAGAGTTTTTGTGCCTATTTATTCATTTTTACAAATATTGTGCAAAGGGGGTGAGCCTGGGTGGTTTAGTCGGTTAAGCATCCGACTCTTGATTTTTGGCTCAGGTCATGATCTCAGGGTCATGAGATGGAGCCCCATGTTGGGCTCTGTGCCCAGCGGGGAGTCTGCTTCTCTCTCTCTCTCTCTCTCCCTCTGCCCCTCTCCCCACTCGTGCTCCTTCTCTAAAATAAATACATAAATCTTAACAAAAAATAAACATATTGTGGGGCACACCCTCTGCTAGGCTCTTTTCCGTAGTCGCATCATTCAACAGAGAATGAGGATAATGAAGGTCATCGATTTCCCCACTGTTTCTGCATCTTCTTACAAGTTCATGGAACTCTGACCATGATATCCCAGCAGTAAACTAGAAGCCCAAATTAATTTTTAAATTATTCTGCAGTGTCGGAAACACGCAAGAAGACATAGAGGAAAATGTGATGAACAATCGGGCCCCCATCCCTCCTGAGTTCCATCTCCATTTTCCCTCACCACTGACCCCACTGAATCAGTGTTTATTCTGTTTGTGCATTTCTTTATATTTTCAGTACACATTTATGTGTCCCTAAGCAACATGTGGTTTGAGATGTTTTCAAGTTGCATACATATAAATGTGTTTTAAACAGATGTTTTTTAAAACTTCCATAAAGTTGAGATAAGCAACTATCCCTGACTACACCAGAAACCTCAGAAATTTACCAAATTTGCAGATGGAAAAATAAGTTTTTCTTTTGACTCACCACCCAAGCGATATATAAATGAATATAAATTTAAATATTGCATATGATTATTTATGCACATATACATAGCACACAGAGTTCATAGTAAGAATAACAGGAGTTCAGTGTATTCCATAATCATTAAAAACTTTGGGAAAATTAGAATTGCTTACATATGTGTTTTCCCATAAAATAGATTGAAGTTGGGATTTTTAAATGGTACAAAATATACGAAAGAGTTTACAGCAAAAAGAAGGCCTCCTCCAGCCTTTGCCCCCAGCCCCTCGGATAAGCCATCCTAGAGGCAATCAGAAACATTTCTTACGTATACGACCAGAGATCTGATACATACAAACAAACAATCAAGTATATGTTCCTCTCATTTTAACACCAATGGTACCACTTTGTTGTTTTCAGTTAATGATATATCTTGGGAGATTTTTTCATATTGGTGCACATGGAGCAATATCCATTGACTAGATGGGCCATGATCGATTTAGCCTCTCGACCACTGACTGTGAGGAAGTTTCAAATCCTTTGAAACAAACAGTGCCTACTCGGAATACCCCCGGATACGTGCAATTTCACAAGGGGCAAAAATATTCACAATACAAAATTCCAGAAATGGATTATTCACTCAGACTGGGTTTTGCACACATCCACACATATACGTGTATGTGTGTGATTAAATATACACACATATATAACATTTTGACGGATATTACAAAAGTAGCCTCCATAGAGGTTACACAATTTAACTCCCACCAGATGTGTATAAGAACATCTTTTCTCCCTGCCCCCTTGCCGACATAATGTATTATGAGTCCTGTTTACCAAGCTAGGTGATAAAAGGTATCTCCTTGCAATAGTACTTTATGAATGTTTTAAATACTTTAAAAATTCTCAATTTTAAAAGTCTTAAGTACAACTCAAAAAAAATAAGCTAAGGGATAGAAGCCTAATGAATGATACACTGAGTTTGTTAAGAAGAAGGTCTATAAAATTCAAGGTGGGGCACTGTTTTGTAAAGGACTATATCACCTTCACATGAATGGTAAAGACAAATACCTAATGAGAAAACTGCTCAACATCTTAAACCAATTCAGAATGTTGACACAGGTATATGCTTTATAACGACTCAGGATGCTTTCATATAGAAAGAACCACCCAGCCCCCGTCTAAAGTTTAACAACTCAGAAATATAGTTGTATACTATACATGAGAATCTGCTTATGCTATATGACTTCCTGAACTTGACTGGTGAAAAGGACAGAGAAGGACAGAGGTGCCTGGATGGCTCAGTCAGTTGAATGTCTGACTTTAGCTCAGGTCATGATCTCAGGGTCGTGAGATCAAGTCCCACGTCAGACTCCATGTTCAGCAGGGAGTTCGCTTCAGGATTCTCTCTCACTCTCTCTCCCTGCCCCTCCCCCTGCTAGTGCACACTCTCTAACATGTAGGTGAATCTTAAAAAAAAATAAAAAATAATAAGTAGGGGTGCCTGGGTGGCTCAGTGGGTTAAGACTCTGCCTTCAGCTGAGTCGTGATCCCAGCGTCCTGGGATCGAGCCCCACATTGGGCTCTCTGCTCGGCAGGGAGTCTGCTTACCAACCCCCTCCCCACCTGTCTCTCTGCCTACTTGTGTTCTCTGTCTGTGAAATAAATAAATAAAATCTTAAAAAAAAAAAGTAGATGAAGGACAAATCAAGGGTAAAAGAATGTCCCACCCTGCAGATCAACAATGGATCTGGAGTTAGGTCACCTGGGTTCTGAACCAGGGCTGGGCTACTGGCTCATTGCATGAGCTTCATGAAGTCACCTGATCCCTGCAGATCAGCTCCTCATCTATTAAAATGAGAGGACTGAAGTGGAATTCTCCTTGAGATCCTGCAGTCAAAGATGCTCAAGTGAGTACGTCCAGAGGCCTTCACTTACCTTCATCCTAACATACAGTTATTAGATCTATGGCTACAACTTAGGGGTGGTCAAAAATTACTGAAACCAAAGAACAGAGATTTCTATGTGTATTAAGCAAGAGTATTGTAACCTAGGACCCATCAGGGGTCAACAGGCAGGGGTATCTGTTCCATCACATCACAAGAATGAAAGAGATGAGAAAATCTGGAATCAATAAGCTCAAGGAGTATTAAAATCAATAGGACATGGAACTCACACAGCTCAAGACCTTACAATGGGCTGATGGGTCCTGAGGATTCCCAACAGCTATGCTATCCACGGAAAGGAAAAGCAGGGAGATTAAGAAAAGAAGAAGACCACAGTTCATGAACTCAAAAACCCAGAAAAAATGGAAACATTAGCAGGAATTATCCACAATAAAAATTCAGTCATGACCTTAAGGCATCAGGCTAAGTGAAATCAGTCAGACATACAATAAATACTGTATGATCTCAATTACATGAGGAATCTAAAAACATCAAACTCGTAGAAACAGAGAGTAGAACAGTGGTTTCCAGGAGCTGAAGAGTAAGGAAAATGGGGTGACGTTGGTCAAAAAGGTACAAAAAGTACAAACTTCCCATTGTAAGAGGAATAAGTTCCAAAGACGTAAGGTACAGCATGGTGATTACAGCTGACGGTAGTATGTTGTACACTTGAAATTTGCTATGAAAGGAGAGCTTTAATGCTCTCACCGTACAACAACAACAAAATGGTAATTATATGAGGTAAGGAAGTGCTAAGTGACCTTATTGTGTAAACATTTTGCAATATGTACATGTGTCAAATTATCACTTTGCAAAATTTAATCTTCCACAATGTTGTATGTCAAGTGTACCTCAATAAAGCTGGAAAAATGCAGTCGTAATGGTCCTCTTTCTCAAATATAGAAATTCCATACTCCAAAAAACAGATGCTAAATGAAACAAGGGACTTGGTAGGGGAAAAAAAAATACAGAAACAAAACTGATGACTTAAAATAGGAAGAAATATGGTCCTTTGGCCAAGCACCAATTTCCATTTATGAATTAATTATTCATTCATTCAATAAATGTTTCTTATTCTCGACATTTTGTTATACTCAGCTACCTTGCTGCCACCTGCCATCAAGTTATTTCACTCTTCATTAGCTGCCCCCCAAAAGAGTGGACAGAGAAAAAAGTTCAGTGTCTTCCCTGGGTAAGTAGCAATAGAAAAAGTCGTGTAAATAATGCAAGAGACAAAGGGAAAAACTGAACTTGAGTTCTGTGGAGATTCTACGTTCCATTTATTCATTATTGAAGAGCCCGCGTGGCCATTAACCCCCACACTCTTTGAAGCTGTGGCCCCTGGACCCTGACCTTTGTCATCCCACCAAGGAGGTCAGCCTGCCAGCATGTTCACTCCCTCTCTCCTAATACTGAGCCTCCTAACCCCCAGCACGGGGCATTTCCATGTATCCATAAGCAGACACATCTGGCACCCCCCACTTACATGCCCTGGGGGTCACCCCTAAGTTCTGCCCAGTCTCACACAGACTCCAGTTCACTCTGTGCTGATGGCACGGGGTACATGCTGTGCTCTTCCGTTCAGGCCCTGGGGCTTTCCTGAGACCACAGAGGCTGTGGAGAGATTTCACTTAGCCTGTGGAAATACGCGGTGCACCAGTGCAGGGGAGTTAACCCTCCTGGGGCCCACGCTCCACCAATAGGGGAGAAGCCAAAGGTAAAGACCTGCCCACCCTTGGGTGCTCTAGACGGAGAATTCCACAGCCTCCTCGTCGTCGGGAGATCTCAGCGAGAGTAAGACCCCACTGGCCACAGCAGCGGTCTCCACCATGCATCTGTAGTAGTCTGTTGGGGCTGCCCTAACAAAACACCACAGATGGGATGACCTAGATAATAGAAATGGACGTTCTCAGAGTTCTAGAGCCTGGAAGTTCAAGATCAAGGTGCCATCAGTGTTGGTGTCCGCTGAGAGCTCTCCCCACGGTTTGCAGATGGCTGCCTTTCCCCGGCGCTTCCAAGAAGACAGCGCTCTGGGGTCTCTTCTTATAAAGACAGAAGCCCTATCAGATCACAGCCTCACCCTTAGGACTTCATTTATTTTTTTTTTAAAGATTTTATTTATTCATCTGACACAGAGAGAGAGAGATCACAAGTAGGCAGAGAGGCAGGCAGTGGGTGAGAGAAGCAGGCTCCCCGCTGAGCAGAGAGCCTGATATGCGGCTCGATCCCAGGACCCTGAGATCAAGACCTGAGCCGAAGGCAGCGGCTTAATCACTGAGCTCCCCATGGCCCCAATCACCCTTAGGACTTCATTTAACCCTGCTTACTTCCTTAAAGGCCCATGTCCATATACAGCCATGCTGGAGGTTAGGGCTCCAACACAGGAACTGCAGGGACACACACATTTCAGTCCACACAGCATCCTTATCTTGGCTCTTCTTCTCAGCCTTAGTCTCCGTCCCCCCCACCAACTCCAACCCCCTGGCATCGCCTCTCAAACAAATCAGCTGTTTGTAAGTCCCTTCCTCAGGTTCTGCATCCAAGACTCAGCTGTCCCCTGAAACCACATTTTGATTCCACTGCCCAGATGTTCTCTGTCAGTCCTTATAGCTGATCCCCCTCACAGGCCCATCTTCTGTTCTTGCTCCCCTCCCAGTCCAACCTATCCCATGACTTAGGTTTTAAGTTAGCCACTGAGTTATTGATTCATTCATCAAATAACTGTATGGGGTTACTATTACAGAACAGGATCCTAATGCAAAAATGCCCACAGGTCTGGGGCAGTTAACATATATGAGTGATGGGAGCCAAGTGAGAGCAAAGAATCCCTTGTAATCACGTGTCCAATGTTGCCAAGATTTGTGCTTCTCATAAAAAAGGGACTCATGGTTATTATGCAAAGTCTCTTGATTTTTAAATGTCGGTAACAAATTTAAATCTATTCATAACACTGCACTGATCACACCACCATCTTAAAGCTTCCAGTTTAAAGTGTCTGTACAAATTGGTGGGAAGACAACAGGAAACAGACAAAGACTCTGAGCTCTAGACATCTAAGAAGGAGACAGCCAAAGTGAGGGACAATTGCCATATGTTGTGACCAGAGCACTGATGGGGTATGACAGGCAGCATAATGGCCCCTGGTGATGTCCACATCCTTACCCCCGGAACTCATGGATATGTCAGGTTACATGGCAAAGGAGAATTAAGGTGGCAGGTGGAAGTAAGTTTGTTTGTCTGATGACCATGAGATGTGGAGCTTATCCTGGATTGTCCAGGTGGGCCCAATGTAATCACAGGGTCCACTGATGTGGAAGGAGGCAGAGATATTCAGAGTCAGGAAGATATTTGAAGATGGATGAAGGGACCACAAGCCAAGGAATGTGGGAGACCTCTAGAAGCTGAAAAAGGCAAGCAAAGAGATTCTCCACTGGAACCTCCAGAAACAATGCAGCCCTACTGATACCTTGATTGTTAGCTCAGTAAGACCCGTTTCCAACTTTTGAGCTCCAAACTATAAAATAACAAATTTACTTGAAACCACTGTTTGTAGTAATTGTTATACCAGTAATAAGAAACTGACACATGGGTTAACTCCAGGATGCCAGGAGAGATACTGAGCCCAGGCTTGGGAGGGAAGGGTTATCAGGGTTCCCAGAGAAGATGACATATGACTGAGTCCTAAAGGATGAACAAGGCTTGGAAGTAGGAGTTCCAAGGAGTAGAAGTAGCATATGCAAAGGCCCTGTGCTATATATTCAAGCAATTTCAAGGCATTTAAAATGGCAAGATTAGGGGCACCTGGGTGGCTCAGTGGGTTAAGCCACTGCCTTCGGTTCAGGTCATGATCTCAGGGTCCTGGGATCGAATCCCGCATTTGGCTCTCTGCTCAGCAGGGAGCCTGCTTCTCTCTCTCTCTCTCTCTCTCTCTCTCTGCCTACTTGTGATCTCTCTCTGTCAAATAAATAAATAAATAATCTTTTTAAAATAAATAAATGAATGAATGAATGAATAAAATGGCAAGATTGTATTCCCAAATATTTCATTAATTTCTCAAATAATTCTCTTAGGAATGCTATTAGGGAAATCCCTTTATTGGAGAGATCATTCTGTCCAGCCCAGAAAAGCTGAAAGACTTCAGAAAGTTACATAGCTCTGAGTTTCACTGTCTTCATTTGTGGAATAAGGAAGTTACAGTAGGTGAACCATAGCCTATTCATGACTACTTAGCAGATGAGCTCAGGTATGAAAAAAATATATTTCTCTATTTTTGCCATATACATCTGGCTCTGGTTCCCCATAACCCTGAGATGGAAGAAATTTCAACCTCAGATGTTACTGGTACATATCCATGTCCTCTACTCTGGCGAGGGCTATGCCAAAGTCCTGGGGTCTCTGAAGCATCTAAGCATCAAGGAGGCCCCTATATTTTTGTCAGTCAGGATGCTGGCCCTCAGTGGTTATGGCTAAGATGCCCACTGTCCCATCCAGCATCTCAGGTCCAATGGCTTCAACACTGTTAAGCAACACTGGGAGTCCATGTCCCAGGTCCATCATCAACGCGATCACATGGTACCATCTCCTCTGTGATACTCCACCCCTGTAGAACCTTAGTCCCTAGAACCACTTCCCAAGTTTTAGGCATCTCCTTCCTCTCACTCCCTGATAGATCTCAAAGGTTCATCCCCCTCATCTCTATCCATCAGGAACATGAAGAGATTTCTCTTTCCAGAGCCTCACCTTTTATAGAAGAAAGGAAGAGCTAGTCTTCTGGTATTTTCTACTTCTTCCCTAATTCGATCAGAGAGGAGAGTAAGTGACCCCACAGAGAGAGGGTGACCTCAAGTTTACTAATTAATATCTCAATGAACTATCCTGGCCTATCTAGGTGGCAGTTGGCAGGTTCACATAAATATTATCTATGTGGTAGGTTATGTGAAAAGAGTATAAAAATGGCCCCAACCTGTCCTAGGGATTCTCTGATAGCAAAGGAAATGAAAGCAAGAAGGAGACCAGAAAAGGGACTCGAAGGCTGGTCAGCGAGCACCTCGCTTAAAGTACTTTTCTATTCTGCTCATGATGTCGACCTTAAACACTGAAATATTTAATATTGGTAATAATAAACAATTGGGTGACTTCTCCCTGTCCGAATAAATAAACAACTTGTCATTTTGCTTTTGCCAAGGAAACTCATTCCAGCCTAGAAAGAAAATGCTCTGCCCCTTCCCCCAGGAAAGACCCCCTCAGTATCAGTGTAACATTTACAAGCGAACTCACAGCTGATGGACCGCCCACCTGCCACCCACCTCAGAGAGAAATCAGGCCCTTGCCCCCGGATGGCCCAGATGTCCATCTGAATTTTTGCTCTCCGCCAGGTAAGGCAAGGGGAAGACATACCATCCGACAGGGGCACGAGGCCCCATGAGAACTTCAGCCTCCCCTCCCCACATCTCCAGCTCTGCTGCAGCCCTCCTGTCTCAGGATTCCTGAGCATTTTCTCTGACCCTCAGCACACCTGCCCAAGTGCCCCACCTGGCCTGCACACACCCAGTACGCAGCCCATCCTTACTCCCTGCAACCAAGGTCATCACCTTTTCTCCCATTGTGACTCTTGCCAGGAGTGGCCAGATTGAACTTCAGATTGGAGCATTCCTATTATTAACTATTGACAGCAATAACCATGAATTATTCAATAGCTCCTGGACCAGGGCTGGCAAGGAACAGCCATTCGGATTGGAGGCCCTCATGTCCTCCGGCCATCACTTTCCAGATTTTCATCAGACCAGACAGCTGCCTCCAGAACTAAGCCCGAATCCTCCAGCAGGTCTGCTGTTTCAGGGGCCAGGGATGTCACTCAAGGGGAACCAGCTGGGTTCGGGCTCTTGCCCTGTCACATGAGATGGTGGAAGGTAGACGATCTCACAGGTCACTGTCATGCCTGTCCACTCTGAGATGAAATCCTCTCGCTCTTTCACAGGCAGGACTGGCCAGCATTTTCTGGGGAGAGAAAGCTCTCAGAAAGTAGGCGCAAGCTTCCCAAACACAGGGTTCTGACCAGAACTCACAAAGAGTAGACCTGTGTCAGAGAGGCAGTTAAACTACGGACAGCTCTTTCTGATGGACGCCCTGCTCCTGTGTCATGGGCTTTCACTCCCTTTGAAAAGCCCTCTCCACTTGGGACATTAAAATTGATTGAAGATTAACAAGATTCTTTAGAATAGGACCAGCAGATCCTAGGGACGCTGTTAAGCTCAACTGGCATTTCATTCTTCGTTCTTCATTTTTATACACTTTCCTTTCAGTAGTACAGCTCTCTCTCCCTCCCTTAGTGTAGATGCCACACAAATCTTCCTCCAGGATTTTTTGCTTGATTTTCTTTTGCTTTTCATTTTTCCAGCGTTCTGTAATTTTATGACCCTCTGTGTGCCTGAACACCTTGGGATGGGTAAATCTGCACATATGTCAAAAAAGTAAAGATGACATGAAGACAATAGAGGACCCAACAATGGGACCCGTCCACAAAGCTGCCCTTTGGCCACTGGCTACCTTGGCTAAGTTGAAATCATATCTTTCAGGTTTAAAGTCAGCAGAAGTTGGGAAAGAAAGTACTAGAAACTATTGCCTATTTCCCCCTGAACCAACTGAAGCAGTGTTCAACTCACTTTTTTTTTTTAATTCAAAAAAGTCTTAATCATGGGCTGTAAACCAACCAACAAAAAAACTCTCAGGCTCTTGAGATAAATCATAAAATGCCTGAAAAGGCCCATGTATTCAGACCATGCTGGGATTTTCTATAAGAAATGGTTACCACTTGGAAGTCCCTCCTCTCATTCACAGCCACCAACCACTATGACTCAGGCAGTAATCAGTTTCCTCAATATCCTGTAACAAGAGGACTGCAAGCATCCAGTCTTAGGAGCTAAAAAAAAGAGAGAGAGAGAGAGAGACAAGCAGGGCTATCAAGACCCTGTTAGTGAACCTGGCCATTAGTGGCCTTCTCTGTAATTACTATCCGACCTCTGCAGGGAGCAGAGCTGCTGTCTATCAAATCAGCACAACCAGTAGAGATGGGTTTGATTTTTCTGCATTTTATTCCTTTGCAAATTTGCATTTTAGTTTGAGCCATACACCTCCAAAAGACAATACGCTCTTCTTCCAGCAACAAAATTCACCTATCAAGGTGTGTATTAGGTTGCCAAGGCTGACATAATAAAATCCCATAGACTGGTGGCTTAAACCACATTTGTTGCCTCAGTTCTGAAGGCTGGAAGCCCAAGATCAGGGTGTTGGCAGGGTTGGTTTCTTCTGAGGCCTCTCTCCTTGGCTTGTAGATGGTCACCATCTTCCTATATCTTCCCAACGTCTTTCTTCTGTATGTGTCTATGTCTTAATCTCCATTTTTTTTTTTAAGGACACCAGCCATATTGGATTAAGGTAACCTAACCTATTTTACCTTACTTACCTCTGTAAAAGTTAGTCATTTTAAGGTACGAGGTAGGACATCAACATCTGAATTTTAGGAAGACATAAAGTCAACCCACTAACAGGGTAGAAAAATTCTTGTAAATTCCTGCTTCATGCAGAAAGGCTGCAAAGCTGGGTTCTGCAATCCTGTGGAGCTCAAAGTACGAGGACTCTGCTATCATGTTTGCTCGCTAAGCATTTCTGAGAAAGGAATCTCAGTATGGTCACCAGGGGAAATAGCAGGTTTCCACACTGTGTGCTGAGCATTTACCTAAACAGAGGCTAAATTCCACCAGGCCACTCTGAGAGACAACCTTTTCAGGTATCCCAGTTGATAGAAAGATTGCAGAGGAAACTCATACCAGTTGGTATGGGCAAATATTGAGTGTTCGAAACAGCATCCAGAGGTGTGTCATTTCAAAACAGAACTGTGTCACGTTGAATTGCCAAGTGTGATTCCCCAGGAGCAATTGCAAATAATTCTAACGTCTCTCTACACACACAGCTGTGCATGTGTACCAGGCATATATGGGCAATTAACTACAAAATGCCCAATTGTTCAGTAAATAAGGCAGAAATGGTGAGTGTTTGTGAAAATGTTGAATATGGAAGAATGTGAGCCACCCAAAACCAAAAAAGATGCTGAAAATCCAGAAAAAGCACTTTCCAACTGCTGATAGACAAGGCTCTGTCTACCTTTTTCTCTCCCTGCTGTGGGTAACTCGTTCCCAGACTTCAATCTGATAAAGAAACTCTAAGACCTGTATTTTAATATCCAGCAGGTTCTTAAGCATCTCAAATTTGTTAATCCTTTGGGAAGCTACCAAACTATTTATTGTGAAGATATCAGGAAATAAAGCTTTGATGAAACAAGAGACTTCTTTCACAAGTCATGGATTTAATGGCAGGTGTCACCCAAACCAAAAGATGTCACTTGGCTAATTTTTAGAATTCTATCTCCATCTTGACCCCAGCGGGAAGCCCCACAATTGAGTCCCTGTTGTCTGTGCTTGGTCAGGAAACAAACCTCCTTCAGAACTATTCTTACCATAGGAATTTGGAGATGTTTTACTCTGAGAGAAAAAGAATATAACACAGGAGTTCTGGCCTGGTTTCTCAAAAGACCACTAAGCAGAATGAGAAGACTCCTCCAAGATACCCATTGGAAGGTCTCTAAAAGATCTTCCTGAATTTCACAGTCCTTCTAATTTGCTTCAGAAAAATAATGCACAGTAGTCAATGTTAAATAAAAGCACACCTGAACAGATTACATTTTAACAGATGGACATGTCCTTTTGAAAGCCGTCCAAGCAAAGTTCCTTTTGTCATGCCAAGACCCGCTGGATTTGTTGGCCGGTGATCGCCCAGCACTCCAGAGTCCCACCAACTCGTCTATAGTCTCTGGGACCCCGAGGGCTCCACTCAATGTTTCCTCGAATTTGACTACTGCATTGTTTACTCAGAGATTTCACTGCCACCAAAATCCTATTTCCTGATTTCTGTCACAGTACCAGTTTGGTGGTTTCTGAAGGATGAACAAACACAAGAAGTTTTTAATCATGCAGGGACCTGTTGGATATTAAGAAGCAAGTCTCACCTTTCCTCCGGCAGACAGCATCAGATGGCTGTGGGTCACACTTAAGACTCAGTTCCAGCCACCATTAGGGGAAAAAAAAAAAAATCTTAAAAATTCAGTGGGAACAAAGACATCAGCCAGAAAAACAAAAACAAAAACAAAACACCTACTTCTGAGCCCACCATCAGTAAGACCTCCTGTTAGAAACCAGCTGAAAATGACATTGTATAGCACTAAGGCCGTTAGATTCAATGTAAGTTTGCGATCATATCAGTAAGAAACTGTAATGTAAGTTTTGGAATCATCTGAATCATTTCTAGAAGAAACTTAAAGACAGACCCAAGACAACTCCTTTGCAGACTTTACTTCTATAAGAAAACAGGATATGCCTTAAGTCATTTCTGTTATGCGTCTTTCCCAAGAATATCATCCAACACAGTAACAACCACCTGAAACTGTTTTCTCAAATTACAGTAAATGAATGCTTACTATATAGCGAGAAGCAACCAATCCAGGACTTTGGGGTGTGCAGAGTTCAGAACCAAAGAATTTTGGAAGCACATGCCCACAGGGTTGTCAAGGGAGGTCAATACTGTTGGTCCAAACTTCACGTTCTGAAAAGATTCATTTCTTCTCTTTATTAGCCATGAGGAATGACTCAGACTCAGGGCCTGGACAAGTCAAGTCTGGCTGGATTTAGTTCCCAGAGCTATGACCCACCCCACAAACCCCTACTGCTCTTCATTCTTTAGGAAATGTGAGACTTGGTCAATAGCTCCTGCCCTCCCCCACAGCAGGATTAGTAAACTTGGCTGTGGAAATCTTTGGGTAATTAACAGGAAGGAAAAAGGAAAAACACAGCCTGGGCTCCCCAGAATCAGCAGTCTGCTGACCTTTGCTCCAGATCTGGAACAACAGGGACCTGGGAGGTAAGCCGAGAAGGACAGGGAAACTCCTCTTCAGGGCCAAGCCCATGATACAGCCAAGCAGCCCAGTAGCTGCCATGACGTTGACTTCTAGCGGCACCCCAAAGCCCGAACAGCATGCTGGCCAATTAAGTCTGTGTCCAAGCCCTCCAGCTTGATAAAAGGCATCAGCACAGAAATGCCCAGGGCTGAGAGTAAGCCACCACCAAAGCTAATCCAGGCAGGTCGCTCTGATCCATTCTACCATGTCCAACTACATAGCAGAGCATCCAAAGAAGGTCAAACTAAAACATGACAAGATACGGATGAGAGGAAGGATGAGGAATCGCTCTGGTTGGAGTCAATCCAACACCAAGACAATAAGAGCCACCTAAGTCAGAGACAGGCAGACAAAAATTGAGACTCTGGTTTACCCAAAGAGAGCTGGGTAGGGCTGGTAGACAGAAGTTTACTGCCAAGGGTTAACCACCATCCAGGACCCTCAAGGGGCTCAACTGTGGCAAAGTGAATCCAGTAGAGACTCTGTCAAAACATGCCCCTGGTGGGGGGCCTGAGTGTTTCAATTGATTCAGTGTCCAACTCTTGATTTTGGCTCGGGTCACAATCTCAGGGTTGTGAGATCCAGCCTCGAGTCAGGCTCCACACTCCACACTGAACATGGAACCTGCTTGAGATTCTCTCTCTCCCTCTCCCTTTGTCCCTTCCCGACCCCCTGCTCTCACTCTGTCTCTCTAAAGAAAAAGAAAAATGCCCCCCAGTAAAGCCAGTACTAAGAAAGTCAGCATGCTTCTTGGAAAATCTCTAAACAGTGTATCTTCGGATCAAGAGTCTTAAGGATTTCATACATGTCATGGAGAATGTGAATTTTCACAGGACAAAATAGTAAAGGCAAACTAGAGTAAAGGGAGGCAGGGAAGTGGCTGGTGAGAGAAAGGAGTCATATCTTATTCATGAGGCTATCACTGGTGGAAGAGAAACCAAAAATCAAATAACCGCACATTCTCAAAGTCATTGACAAAGAAAAAAGTGCATAAGCCACCTCACTGAAAGCATGGAATCAAGTAAGAGCAAACGTATCCTTTTTTCCAAAAAAAGAAGAAGAAGAAGAAGAAGAAGAAGAAGAAGAAGAAGAAGAAGAAGAAGAAGAAGATGATTAAATTGGAGAACAGAGAGATGAGTGAATTCAAAGCCAAGATGGAAATTCGAAACCAATGGTTGTCAGGTAAAGGCTCCACGCTCATACATAATTAAAACTCATATGACTGGTAACTCCTTAGCCATGGGATGTCTCAGAAAACTAAGATCAGGGTGGGGAGGGAAGCTGGATGAGCACTAATGAGTTAGAAAGGCCAGAATGAGTCATCGAGGGTCCGCCAGTTCTCAAACTCTGATACACACTGGAATCCCCTGGAGCTTTGTAAAAGCAGACATTCCTAGGACAGAGACCTCCAGGGTTAGGACTGGGCAGCTGGACTTTTGAAAGTGCAGCTGGTCCAGGGTTTTGAAACCATTAAGGCTGGCTGAGAGGAGCTATGATCTCATAAACACTTTCAATTTTCAGGAAAAAATGATGCAGCAAGTTTAAAAGATTTTTTTTTTAAATGAAGGAGAGGTTCGACTACCCACAGCCCCCAATTCCAGCAGCCTCAAAGCTCCATTTGCCATTCACCTTCCACCAGAGCACATCTAGAAATGCCCAGAAAAGGTTCTGGAACCTGTGCTACTGCACTTCATATCAGAGACGCCAGCAACAACCCAGCTCTCCAAGTCTGCGGGACACCAGCATATGCCTCAGCCAGAGGAAGATGCTGTTTTGACATCTCAGGAGGGTCTGGATTCATGGATGGAACACGCAGACTAATCTAGGATTTGATATGATGATTCTTGGTGTTAAAGATCATGCATAGTGCCTTGAATTGTGCAGATGAGCAAGGAATGAAAAGTTGTGGGCTGGGTGGCCCCAAGAAGGCTTGAGGATAACCTGTGAATTGCATTTTAGGGTGATTCTCTTTTTCCCTCACTTTCCATAAAAGTAACTGAAAGAGTCTTAAACAAGCTGGAACATTCTTCCCCATCTGTTTAGTTTCTAAGTCTTTAAAACTAATGAATTGTTACTAAGAGAACATAGAGGCAAACAGTAGTTGAGAGCAACTTTAATGGGCCTGCTTACGTGCTGGAGGAGAACTGCCTACATCTGATGTCACCCTATAAAGCTCCAACTTTAGGGATAAAATTACCATCCTCCTAACTATTTAACAGGTAAGACGAACCTAAGAAGAAAGGATGAAAAAGCACTCCCTCGATAAGGTCCACTCAGAACAGACCCAGCGCTGGCCTTCTGCTCTCCTGGCCAAATGGGGACATGTCCTGGAAAGAAGCAGGGAAAAAGAAACGGAAACATTCTGAGCAACTCAGAGTTCCTAGGCCCATCAGAGAATCCTGCAACCTGTCAAGAAGCTGGAAACAGAGGCCATTATCTGCATATCCCTGTGCCATTTCTACATGTCCATGTTTGGGCCTTACATGGTGAGGCTCAGGAGGTGTCTGCACTCTTCTGTGGCCATTTGGAACTAGTATTCCCAACGGGAGGGCAGCAACACATGGCCGTGGATGGGTGAGGGTGGGTGGGCGGGGCACCAGCTCTGGGAAACTGAAGGAAGTGAGGGAAGTGTGGAAGGAGCAAGGTCCACAAAGGGTCCTCGTGGCTTAGTGCCAAAGAAGGGAAATGTCAGTGGGCGCTTGTCCTCGGGGTCCTCTCCCATGGGGAAGGGTTGAAAAAGAACATTAGAGACTCACCTTTTTCTTCTCTGACCACAGAAAATGAAATCAATCACTTCTGAAACTACCCAGGATGTGTATTTTACCAGCAGAGGTATTTGTATTTCTCTAAGTGGTAAAGCACGAAAACTCTGTGATGGGACAGCTGCTGTTTTATTGACAGACCGTAAAATCTCACTGGACAGCTAGCAAAGAGGTCCTCGCTTGGCTTGGGTTGGTCTGGACTCCAGTTCTGGCCCTGCCACTTCCTACTGTGGAGCTTTAGACAAGTGTCCTTACTCATGGAGCCTTGGTCTCTTTAGACCAGCGCCAGAGGTCTGTTGTGAGGTTTGAGTGGGAGAATACATGTAAAGTCCTTGCCAAGTGACAGCACACAGTGGAGGCCTCATAGACCTTCACTTGCTCATTCACTGATGGGGCTAGGCTGCCATCAGGGGTGCCACCAGGAAGAAATAGCTTTCCCACCCTGGATTTCTACACCTGC
Organism: Lontra canadensis; assembly: GCF_010015895.1. Classification (NCBI taxonomy): domain Eukaryota; kingdom Metazoa; phylum Chordata; class Mammalia; order Carnivora; family Mustelidae; genus Lontra; species Lontra canadensis. The sequence continues at coordinate 6,023,918 of NW_022631107.1, read as the reverse complement.
ATGTTAGTAAGTGTCATGTAAAAATGGTGTTCCATGGTCAAAGAGTAGAGGAGATAATGGGCTCAACATCGTTAAACCATTTTCTTCTCTTGCTCAACTTCTCAGGGCCATTATATATGCTAACTTGCACTGGGATCTCCATAGAATACTCAGGGTAGTGAAGAAAATATGCAGCATTTCTCAAACTTAATTATGGAAGAAACTCGTTTTCTGACACACACTGACATACCCAGGAGAGCACTTCATGGCCCACAGCTCAAGCAATGTTCATCCAGAGCAAAGGTCAGGGACACATATGAGAGCGGCTCAGCCAACTACCCTGTGGGGTGTGGTGTTTGCTGTGGCACTTACCCAGACACCATCATGAGGGAAGAGACATTCTGGAGTCACGAATGATGGTAATGCTACCAAAAAAGGAGAGCGCCAGCCAGAGGAACACCACTCCAGCTCACATGAGACATTACTGTCCATCCATGGGAGGCCAGGCCCATCCCAGCTCCTCCTCACTAGAGGCTCAACACAACATCCATTAGGGGCCTGTTTTGTTTTGTTTCTTTGTTTTCAGGAGGACATATCACTAAATTTATAATGCAATATCAACAGAAAAATCAGACATTCCTTACTGGAAAAAAAAATCACTTTCTGTATGAATGGATCCACTCTGTAAGGTATAGAAACCTGTACCATTAGAGTGGACTATTTGACACAGGTGAGAAGGAACCCTAACATTTAGGGTTATTTGAAAAAATTTCCCATAAAATCACCTTTGTTAATATTTTTATGTTATACTACTTCAACTGCACATAATTTACATTTGCATAAATGTCAACAGTCTCTACTCCTAGTCAATCAGTCACCAGTGTTCTTTCAAAAGCATTCTCCAATCTGCCATTTCATTTTCCTGTTCATGTCACCAACCCTCACCACACTCAGTAGGATCATAGAGAAACCGCCCACCCTCCATGCCCACAATATTTCCCCTCCCAACTCATTCTGCATGCTGTTAGTTCAACCTCCCTAAAACAGTCATCACCGTACTCCCCCATTCAGAGAACTCTGATGCCCCCCCTTTGCTTATGGGATGTCCAAACCCAACCCAGCAACTGACATTTGAGGCTCTCCACAATGGTAATTCAGCCTCTCTGCCCAGGTCTTCCCAGTAATCTTATATGACACTTTCTGAGACTGTAAGCCTGCCTTGCTCCTCTCAATCCCAAGGCTCTGTGCCTCTAGTCTTCCTGGCAAACATGTTAACTCTAAATCCTCAAGAACCCCCAATCCTCAAGTCTGGAAATCTTTCTACATGTCTCTAGTCCAGTCCTTCCCCTAATCAAATTTCTATAGGAGAGTCTGTACTCTCCATTAAGTACTTCATCTTTTATTACCTTCTATGACTATTTAATTCTTTCTATTGATATTTAATTTTTCCTATATCTTTGACTTGGTTCCACAGAACTAAATTCCAACTTTCTTAGGGACAGAAGGCCTATCATCTGCTTTCTTTGTAATCCCACTAAAAATAACAATAATAGGAGGAGGGAGAAATGGTAAAATTCACCCCTCTGAAGGAAAGCATTCACGCCAACCTCCAATCTCCAAAGGACCAGGACTTCTCCTTCACAATTAACACAAGAAATTGCAGCTAGGCCTCCTTCAGGTTCTAGGTGCACCACTGGCAGAGAAGGAAACGGAAATAAATAAACAGGGCTAGATGTAGCTATACCAAATAAGACAGCAAGGCAATAAAATCTCAGATCCATAAACTCCTGCCAAGCTTAGCAATCCTTGGTTTCAATTTGCTCACCTCTCCTACAGGTTGAGACTTCGGAGAACTTATATTTTTGCATTCAGTGACATTTTCAGAACAGGAGATACCAAAAAGGGCCTGTGGTATCACATGTGTTCCCATGCACATGTGTTACTGAGACACCAACACAAATGCAGAGAAGTAGCATTGAAAACACTTCAAAATATATTATCATACCCTTCAAAACTGCAAGCCTTAAGTACAAAATATAATAAAAATATCAGCATGTTAGGGTACCTGGGTGGCTCAGTCACTCCCCCTTCCCACTACCCCCACTTGTATTCCCTCTCTTGCTGTCTCTCTCTATAAAATAAATAAATAAAATCTTTAAAAAAAAAAAACTGATGAGCATATTTACGAAAATAGATGACAAGATCAGACACTCACTAAAGAACTGTATACACACACACACACACACACACATATGAATCAGATGGAAATTCTAGAACTGAAAAATATATTGTAACAGAAGAAAGTAAGAATGCTATTGATATCTAGGATCTATAAAGAACTCCTCAAACTCAACACACACAAAACAGATGATCATGTCAAAAAATGGGCAGAAGGCATGAACAGACACTTCTCCAATGAAGACATACAAATGGCTAACAGACACATGAAAAAATGTTCATCATCGGGGTGCCTTGGTGGCTCAGAGGGTTAAAGCCTCTGCCTTCGGCTCAGGTCATGATCCCAGGGTCCTGGGATCGAGCCCCGCATCGGGCTCTCGGCTCAGCAGGGAGCCTGCTTCCTCCTCTCTCTGCCTGCCTCTCTGCCTACTTGTGCTCTCTGTCTGTCAAATAAATAAAATCTTTAAAAAAAAATGTTCATCATCATTAGCCATCAGGGAGATTCAAATCAAAATCACAATGAGATACCACCTTACACCAGTTAAAATGGCCAAAATTAGCAAGACAGGAAACGACATGTGTTGGAGAGGATGTGGAGAAAGGGGAACCCTCTTACACTGTTGGTGGGAATGCAAGTTGGTGCAGCCACTTTGGAGAACAGTATGGAGATTCCTTTAGAAATTAAAAATAGAGCTTCCCTATGACCCCTGCAATTGCATTACTGGGTATTTACCCCAAAGATACAGACAGTAGTGAAAAGAAGGGCCATCTGTACCCCAATGTTCACAGCAGCAATGGCCACAGTCACCAAACTATGGAAAGAACCAAGATGCCCTTCAACGGACGAATGGATAAGGAAGATGTGGTCCATATACACTATGGAGTATTATGCCTCCATCAGAAAGGATGAATACCCAACTTTTACATCAACATGGACAGGACTGGAAGAGATAATGCTGAGTGAAATAAGTCAAGCAGAGAGAGTCAATTATCATATGGTTTCCTTTATTTGTGGAGCATAACAAATAACACAGAGGATATGGGGAGATGGAGAGGAGAAGGGAGTTGGGGGAAGTTGGAGGGGGAGATGAACCATGAGAGACTGTGGACTCTGAGAAATAATCTGAGGGTTTTGGAGGAGCAGGGGGTGGGGGGTTGGGTGAGACTGGTGGTGGGTATCATGGAGGGTACGTATTGCATGGGGCACTGGGTGTGGTGCATAAACAATGAGTTCTGGAACACTGAAAAGAAATTTAAAAAACAAATAAATTTTTTTTTTAAAAAGAATGCTATTGATGGATTTACAGCAGAATAGACCTAGCTGAAGAGAGAATTAGTGGATCTGGAATATGATAGTTCAGTAGAAAGTGTCTAGAGCAGTGAATGGAAAGAAAAAAGAAAAATCCGAAGAAAACCAAAAGAAAGAGTATTTGAATCTGTGAAAAAGGACAAATATTTACTGAATACATACCGCAGGCTAGACACAATTGTTTTCAAGTAACTAAGTCTGATTTCATAAGACATTCTGATTTGTATTTTACAAATTTGAGGGAAAATATTCAGAACTGATGCTTAAAAGAGTTTATTTTAAATATATATTCATAATAATAACAATGTCAAGAACACCTTCTGTGAATGAAGTGTGAAGCCTAGTAAAAGAACATAATGGTCTTTAAAGTTGGAAAGAACTAGGTTCAGATGCTGCTGTTATCTATTACCTGAACATACTGTAGATCTCAATTTCTCTATCTATGAAAGGCAACAATACCTTCTAAAATGCTACTGGAAGAATGGAATACATTAAAGTACATAAAATACATAACAAATCCCATAGGCTAAGTGAATGTTAATTCCTTTACTCCTCCCCCAGGTCTCACTTATTTAAACAGCATTCAGTGAGTTTGTGATTTATCCCACTTAGGTCACCTATGAATCGAACACATGTAATATATATACCCTTTTCAGATCCTATGGCAAACCTTAAGCCAAAAAAAGTCAAGTCCATATCAGTTAAAAGAAGATGCTGGGTTTCGCCCAAAGAAATAGTGGTGGCATGTCAGAAATGTGGGGAAATGGGTTTGATGAAGAGAGTTAGGAGTTTGTCCCAGAATATGTTGGATTTTAGGAGCTAACGTGTTCCTAATTGGAAATGTTCACCAGTAGTTAGAAACCTCAACCCAGAAGTTAGGAGAGAGGCAGAAGTGCAGATTAAGTGAACAAAAGTCAAAGGGTTGGCTGAAACCACCATGGGAAAAATGTACAGCGTCAGGAAGAAAGCATCAGTATACTAAATATAGCCAGTGCTCTGGGAAGCTTCAGGAAGAAGTCAGTGATTTCCCACAGCCAGAAAGAGCATCAGAACACAACACGGGTCTCTTGGGGCTTACTTTACCTCATGAGTCACAATTATGTTCTACTAACTAGATCAAGTCTCCCTATCACATGATTTCATAGCACCCTGTACTTTTCCTTTGGGGTCCTGATCACAACTGTATTTAAGTAATTCTTGTGAAATAGTTGGTGTATTTCCTCTACTCCTAGATTTTATGATCCTTGAGGGCAGGGATTGCCTCTTTCTTGTTCACCACCACATCCCCAGTACCTAACTAGTAAAGTGTCTTGCAGACAGTACCTTTCAATAAATGTGATGGGTAAAATCAGATCAGTGGCCATAAGCCTAAAATCCTGCTTCTGAAAGTGTGGTCCAGCAGCACCACCATCACCTGAGTGCTTGTTAGAAATGCAAATTCTAAGACTCACCCCAGATCTACAACCCCCAGTAATTTGTATGCACATAAAAGTTTGAAAAGTACTGGCTCAGTGTGGACACTTTTGATAACAAGACCAAGAAAACCTCCCCTTGAATGAGTGGAGGAAGAGGAGGGAAGTAATTTTGATTCAGTAGCCTGTTTTCAACCAAAATTATTGGGGAACCAGTAGTTTTCAAAGAAAACTATGAAGTGTAATGATTACCTAATTGCTTGCCTTCAAATCAGAGGGTCCCATTTTGGCTGCACTTTAGCAACAATGGAGACTTTTAGAAAATACTGATGCCTGGGGGCACATGGGTGGCACAGTTGGTTAAGTACTGGACTTGGTTTTGGCTCAGACCTCAATCTCAAGGTTATGAGATCAAGCCCTGCATCAGGCTCTGTGTTCAGCATGGAGTCTGCCTGTGATTCTTTATCCCTCTCCCTCTGCTTCTTTACCCCCCACCATGCATAATTTTTCTATCTCTCTCTCTGCCTCCCTCTCTCAAATAAATAAACCTAAAAAGGAAGAAAGGAAGGAAGGAAGGGAGGAAGGAAGGAAAGGAGGAAGGAGAAGGGAAACGGAGGAGGGAAGGAGGGAAGAGAAAGAGGAAAGAAAGGAAAGAAAGAAAGAAAATATTAAATACTGATGCCTGGATCCCACCTCCCCTTCCCAGAGATTCTGATTTAATGAGTCTGGAGGTTGGCTGGGCCACAAGGATTTATAAACCTTCTCAGATGGTTCTGATGTGCAGCCAAGGTTGAGAACCACTGCCCCAGATAATTCCAACTCCTACAATTGGAGCCTCTGAACCAGGTGTGCCCCAGACTGTACCAAGCCTCTCTCTAGTTATGGGTTATGCTGAGCCCCAAGGAAGCAGATGATCAGCTCAACTCTGAGCCAGCTGGCTGCTGGTCTCCCTCTGAACCCTACTGTATTCTGATCCACTTCCAAGAAACATGAAGGCTTTGTTGCCAAGCTCTTCAATGACTGAACTTCTCCCAGTCAATTACCAAGACCTTCCCATGTCAAGGTTCTAATACTGATGAAGAAAAGTTCAGTCTCACACACCAACACATTTGATTGAACCTATAGAGCAAAAAGCATTCTGCTATGCCACAGTACTTCCAGATAGCATCCATGACTCAGTTATTAGCTTCTTGGCCTCGTAGCTTCCATCTCTTTACCATTCCCATCTCTGCTTTCAGGCTTCCTTGATGCTACCCACCTGGACTCCAATTGTCCACACTATTACCATTCATTTTAGACATTCCAAGGCTTGGACTTTGTTTGGATCTTCCCTTAAAAGAATTCACATATTACTCGTCCTTTCCCACTGTGACTTGAGCTCCCAGTATGAGAAAAGCCATCAGACTCTTACCTCCCCCATGGGTTCATCCCAAAATTCCAAATGTTTGCCCTGCTCTAATGTTTAGACAAATCTTCCTCATCTGGACCAGAGCCTTACTCATTTTCTCAGAACTGGCTTTCCTTCTTATTCTTCTCTCACCCCAAAAACTACATCCTGAAGAATGTCAGCTCCTTTGTCCAGAGCTCTTATTTCAATTTATAACTGTCAAATTCTCCCAAGTCTTAACAAGTCAAAACCATGCAGTCCATTCTAAGCAATGGCTTAGAGAGAGCTACTAACTATAATATTAAACCTCCTCCAATAGGGTTCTTTTTTTTTTCTTTTTTAAAAAAGATTTATTTATTTTAGAGAAAGAGAGAGTGGGGAGGGACAGAAGGAGAGGGAGAGAGAGAATCCTCAAGTCAACTCCCCACTGAGTGTAAAACCCAACACAGAGCTTGCTCTCACAATCCTGAGACCATGACCTGAGCTGAAATCAAGAGTCAGATGCTTAACTGACTAAGCCACCCAGGTGCACCTCCTCTACTAAGGGTTCTAAACCTGGGCCTGAAGCTTCCCTTTATGGGCATCAGGGGGTCTGCAATGGCTTCTCCTTTGTTGGTAGCAAAATGTGTATGGTGAACACATGTGCACTTTTCTGTGCAGAAAAGGCCATAATTTTCATAAGAACTTCAAAAGAGTCCTGAAGCACATAAAATTCATCATTTGGAAAATGCAAATCAAAACCACAATGATATACACTTTACACCCATTAGGATGGTTATTATAGGGGAAAAAAGAAAAGAAAACTAAGGTTGGAGAGGATGTGGAGAGATTGGAATCCTTGTGCATTGCTGGCGGGAATGCTATGGAAAAGAGCATTGCGGTTCCACCAGAAATTAAGCACAGAATTACCATATGACCCAGCAATTCCACGTCCAGGTATATATCCAAAAGAACTATAAGCAGGGACTCAAGCAATTATTCGTATACCCACATTTATAACAGTATTCACAATAATCAAAAGGTAGAAATAACCCAAATGTCCATTGATAAATGAATGAATAAACATTGATAAATGAATGAATAAAACAAATGTGATATATTTATATAATGGAATATTACTCAACCTTAAAATGGAAAGAAATTCTGATACCTGCTACCACATGAATGAACTCTGAAGGCATTATTGCTACATGAAATAAGCCAGACACAAAGGGAAAAATATTATATTATTCCACTTATACTAGGTACCTAAAATAGTCAAATTCATAGAGACAAAAAGTAAAACAGAGATTAATAAGGGCTAAAGGGAAGGGTACATAGGGATTTATTGTTTAATAGGTACAGCATTTCAGTTTGGGATGATGAGAAAGTTCTGGATAGATAGACAGCAGTGATGGTCACACAACATTACGAATGCACTTAATGTCACGAATTGTACACTTTAAAAATGTTAAATTTGCAATTTATGTTGTGTTTATTTTACCAAATAAAAGTGGCTTCAATGGTAAATTTTATAACATATATATGTTACCACAATAAAAAAAAGAGACCTAGACCCAAAAAAATATATAAGCATCCACCTTAAAGAAGCTAAGCCTCAGACCCATTCACCTGTTACATATATTTGAAAGGCTTGAAACATTCCCCCATTGCCATCCTGCCTCACCGGTTTGGTAAATTATCCTTCAAGACTTGGCTCAAACTTCACGGTCTGTGTGAAGCCTACCCAGGTGCCTTCAAGCAGAGGAAGGTACATCCTCCTCTGAACTCCCCAAGGTCCCTTACATTATATCGTAGAACATGGCCTCATCACTGAATGATAATTGAATGAGTGAAAGAAGGAACAAACTTATAAGTACTTGCTCCTATAGCTCTCCTTGACAGGGAAAGAGAATAACAAAATTTCCAAGTTGGAAGAGCTCTTAGAAGTCATTTTCCTAAGATACCCAGTGATTTCAGAGAAAAAAGCATGTAACTCTTAACAAACATTTGTTTTCTGTTTCCTGTCCTCTCTCTCTTCTAATTTTATTTCTCTCACCATAATCACTCCTAGTCAACGATGTCTTGGAGGTCTTAGCCACCAAAATTATACAACAGCAACAACAGCTACTGGACTCGGAAATGAGGAAATAAAATTGTCATTTTTTTGCAAATGATATTATCGTCTGCCCAGGACACTGAAAAGGATCTGCAGATAATATATTAAAAATAATAGAAAAGCTTTTAGCACAGTTGCTGGATATAAAAGTAATATACAAATACCAGTTGCATTTCTATTTGACAGGAACAACGAGAAAAAGTAAAAAAAACCAAACCATCATTTACAGTAGCACAAGAGAATAGCAAGTCTCCAGGAATAAAGCTAATGCAACATGGTATGATCTCTGTAGGGAAATTCATAAAGCTTTATTCAGAGATATTAACTTACCATTATAAATATGCCAATCTTCTCCCAAAATGATTTAATGATTCAGTGCAATTCTTATCAAAATTCCAACAGGGTTTTTCATGAAACTTAATAAGATGACTCCAAAATTTATATGGAAGAGTAAAGGGCGAAGATTAGGCAGAACACAAATGATAAAGAAAAACAGAGAGAAGATACTTACCCTATCAGTATCAAAACTTACATTTATAAGATTTTATTTAGTTATTTAAGAGAGAGAAAATGAGCAGAGAGAGCAACAGAGGAAGAGGGAGAAGCAGACTCCCCACTGAGCAGGGAGCCCCATGTGGGACTCGATCCCAGAACTCCAGGATCATGACCTGAGCCGAAGGCAGACACTTAACAACTGAGACACTGAGGTGCCCCGAGGTATCAAAACTTATCATGAGCCGCAGTAATGAAAATAATGCGTATTAGCACAGAAATGAACAAAGTGAGCCATGAAATAAAATGAAGAACCCAGAAACAGACATTTATACATAGGAAATTTGAATATCTGATAGAAATGGCTTGTCCTGTCAATAAAGACAAGAGTGATTTTTTTCACTATACAGAGCTCAAAAAACTAGTTCCCCATAAGAAAAAGTATGAAACTGGATCTCTACCATATACCACCTAAAAAATTAACTCCAGATAATTCAAAGATTTAAATGTTGCTATAAACTGAATGTTTGTGAATGCCAGTAAAAAAAGAAAAAGAAAAGAAAAGAAAAAAAAACTAATCAAAATCAGTAGTGCTTAGGGAAATGCAAATCAAGACCACAGTGAAATACCATTTTCAATGATTCAACTGGCAGAGTTTTAAATCCTGATAATACTAAGTGTTGGAGAGATGTGGAGCCACCAGATCTTTTACACACTGCTAGCGAGCATCGAAACTTGCAACTTCTGGGGAAATGGCTGTATATTATTTGCTAACATGGTACATTTTCACTCTGTCAATGCCACACTCGCACATCTACTTCAAGAGATTATTGTTGAAGTACAACGGAAGGCAAAACCTAGGAATGATCACAGTGTCTATTAACAGCACAGAAGATGAATAAATTGTGGTCTATTCAGACAATTTAACGTTTTTCAGCAGTCAAAACAAATTAATCCAAACAACAACCAACAATATGACTGAACCATAACAACATAACCTTAAGGGAAAAAAGGTAAGTTCTAAGAGATGACAGAGCAGAATATCACCATTTTATAATCCGAGAAACAACTAAAATGTTTTTTAAACTTTATAGGAAAACATATAAGAAAGAATAACTAAATTCAAGGAATCTCGATAAAAAGAAACAGAAAGGAATGATGAGCTCAGAAGTCAGGATGGTGGTACCCTCGGTAGAGGGAAGTAGGGAGATGGACGTAAGGAGGGCGCATATAGTTAGAAGTCCCTAACTGTTAAGGTTCCAGGCTTATGGATGCTTATTACATTCTTATAAACAGATTAACAAAGAAGAGGGATTCTCTGCAGGTTCCAATCATATGAGTGTGTCGTGAACTAGGGGTTATGATTAATCCAATTCTAGGTATTAGAGGTATTTTAAGGAAAACAAAAAACCAAAGAGGGGAAAATGGCTTTTCTAGGGGTATGATAAAAAAATGACAGCTCTTTTCTTAAGAAAAAGTCTGCTTCCAGATTTTTTAAATTTATCATTGTTTAGAAGGCCATCTGTCCACAGACAAAGTAAATGCTACAATAACACCATTAAAGGAAAAATCAAGGAGCACCTGGGTGGCTCAGTGGTTAAGCATCTGCCTTTGGCCCATGTCATAATCCCAGGGTCCCAGGATAGAGCCCTGCATCGGGCTCCCTGATCAGCAAGGAGTCTGCTTCTCCCTCTGCCTCTGTCACTCCACCCACTTGTGCTTCTGTGTTTTCTCGCTCTCTCTCTCAAGTAAATAAATAAAACCTTAAAAAATAATACTAATAGTCATTATTCCCCCTTATGACTCCTAATATTTATTTGGGAAATGTTATTGTGTTTTTTGCTTTTTTGGCTTCTTTATAAAATAAGTTGATGAGGACAGTAAAGGAGAGAAACCTAACAAATGAGACTAGAAAGCAAAGCTAACAAAAGTGAAGACGGGGTATGCGGGGGGTGCCTGGGTGGCTCAGTGGGTTAAAGCCTCTGCCTTCGGCTCAGGTCATGGTCCCAGGGTCCTGGGATCGAGCCCCGCATCGGGCTCTCTGCTCAGCGGGGAGCCTGCTTCCTCCTCTTTCTCTCTGCCTGCCTCTCCACCTAGTTGAGATTTCTGTCTGTCAAATAAATCTTAAAAAAAAAAAAAAAAAAAAGTGAAGATGGCACATCACTGGTACTTGGCCAGGATATCTTTTGTGGCTTGTCGCCGTCTCCAGGACGGCTGCTGGGCCTCAGCCATTGCAGACCAGGCTTGCACAAGAGGAAAGTATTCACTACACCGAGTTCCACCAGGTACATTTTTGAAGGTAGCACCTCATCTGTTTGAAAACTTAAAAGGATATTTATTTGCTAGATTCTCTATGCTATGATTTCAACAGAAAGCTTTTTACTCTGTGTAAAAAGTTCTGTATGACTCACAAAATATTTGGGTTTTTTTTAAGATTTTATTTATTTATTTAAGAGAGAATGAGAGAGAGCATAAAAGGGGAGAAGGGCAGAGGGAGAAGCAGACTCCCCACAGAGCTGGGAGCCTGATGCGGGACTCTATCCTGGGACTCCAGGATCATGACCTGAGCTAAAGGCGGTAGCTTAACCAACTGAGCCACCCAGGCACCCCACTCACAAAATAGTAACGGACAAAGAGTTTTCTCTTTTAAAGACATCAATAGGTACTACACTCTGTCTGAAAGGAGGTTAACACCATCTATTAAGCTCTTAAACAGGGCCAGTGTTTGAGAGAAATCAGACTCCATGTTCCATGCACTGTCAGTAGAGCCATTGCTGAAAATAGTATGGGGGTGCCTCAAAAAATTAAAAATAGGGACGCCTGTGGGGCTCAGTCAGATAACTGTCTGACTCAGCACAGGTCATGATCTCAGGGTCCCGGGATCAAGCCCTGCAGTGGGCTTCATGCTCAGTAGGGAGTCTGCTTGAGGATTTCTCTCCTTCTCCCTCTTCCTTTGCTCCTCCTTCCATTTGCGTGTGCATGTTCTCTCTGTCAAATAAGTAAGTCTTTTAAAAAAATGAAAATTGGGGTGCCTGGGTGTGTCTCAGTCAGTTAAGCATCTGTCTGCAGCTCAGGTTAAGATCCCATAGTCCTGGGATCAAGCCCCGCAGGGAGCCTGCTTCTCTGTCTCCCTCTGTCCCTCCACCTGCTTGTGCTCCTTCTCTCTCTCTCTCAAATAAATAAAATCTTTAAAAATAATTTAAAAATTAAAATTAAAAATAGAACTACCATAGAATCCAGAAATCCCAATTCTGGGTGTATCTCTGAAGGAAATGAAATGAGTATTTCCAAGACACATGCTTTTCCATGTTCATCGCAGCATTATTCACAACAGCCAAGATATAAAAGCAGCCTAAGTGTCCGTTAACTAATGAATGGATAAATTGTGGTACAAATACACACACACACACACCCCACATACACATACATACACATACACAAACAGTGGAATATGATTCCACATCTTAAAAAGGAGAAAATGTGTAATTTTTGACAATAAAAATGAATCTGAAGGACATGATGCTAAGTAAAATAAGCCAAACACAGGAAAAATACTGCATGATCTCACTTATATATGAAATCTCAAAAAGTCAAATTCATAGAAACAGAGAGTAGAATGATGGTTAGCCAGGGCAAGGGCTGGGGGTACAAAGTTTCAGTTATTGGAGGAATAGTAAGTTCTAGAGATCTAATGCACAGTGCAGTGTCTATAGTTAATAATATGGTGTTGTACACTAGAAGTTGCTAGAAGAGTAACTCTTCAGAGTTCTCACAGCAAAAAAAAAAAAAATGGTAACTGTGTGAGGTGATGGATACGTTAATTAGCTTGACTATAGTAATCATTTCATAATGCATAGGTCTATGAAAGCATGATGTACAAGTTAAATATATACAATTGTTAATTTTAAAAGGAAAGTTTTGTAGGACATTATGACATAGGAAAGTTCCTGAAGCCAGAAGCTGTTGAAGATGGACTCCTGAAAGAAGTAAGCCATCTTGGGCTATGGCTCAAATGAAGGGTGATGGTGATGGATCAGGAGGGAAAGCACAAAGGTCCTGTGGTTAGGTGGAAGGGCACATGCAGACACACAGGCAGAAAGGAGCACAAATGCCTCCAGCAGACCAATTTGAGTCAGAGAATCCAAGCATGGCCACCCAGCCTGTGCCATGGGAGCCATGTCCGTAAGCGTTTACAGGGTAGCAAGGCAGGAACTCTTCTGGAGCAGGAGCTGTCACAGGGGCACACAGCCTGAGTATGGCAGGAGCAGCAACACCATCAGCTGTCTGGTTCTGCTGTGTGCTTTGGAGTCGTTCCTGGAAGCTCAGCCCTGCCAGTGGGCCTGGGAGCTACCTACACCACTTGCTGAATCCTTCAGCAAGTTCACTTGCTGAACTATCGTGGATTCTAATTTTCAGGGTTTAAGAAGAAGTGCCTATTCCTGAACAGAATATGTTTAAAGGCCTTCATCATAATCATAATCAGTATAAAACTTTCCTCCGCAATCCCTACAAACTTTCTGAACGATTTTACTTAGATCAAGCAATCCTTGTCTGTTTCCACCCAAGCTGTGGGAAGAGATGTTATGGAAGTCTGAGGCACCCATGTGAGCGCGTTTCTAAATGACAGTTCTCGCCAATCCAGAATACACATATATGTTGAAATTTCTGCGAGTCATAAAATTCCCCCAGTCGTGGGGAAATGTGGCAAAGGACTAGGCAGTCGTGTGTGTGTGTGTGTGTGTGTGGACAAGGGTGTCTACAACGTGTTGCCAATTTTTGAAGGAGTAGAAAATGTCAATTCTTAGACAAGCAAACGTCTCTAATCTACGAAAAGGGAAATCATTCAGGTTTGAGAAATATTTTTCCACATCCTAGTAAAATCAAAGAAACTAGTAAAAAAAAGGAACTATGAAAAACACTCTCTTTGGGGTGCCTGGGTGGCTCAGTGGGTTAAGCCTCTGCCTTCAGCTCAGGTCGTGATCTCAGGGCCTGGGATCGAGCCCCACAACTGGCTCTCTGCTTGGCAGGGAGCCTGCTTCCTCCTCTCTCTGACTGCCTCTCTGCCTACTTGTGATCTCTCACTCTGTCAAATAAATAAATAAAATCTTTAAAAACAAAACAAAACAAACAAAAAAACAAAAAACACTCTCTTGTACCATAGAAGGCTAGGGACACAGAGAGTCTGATCATTATTTTTTAAAGCAAAATAGAGTCCACTGTTGTGGATACTAACTAAATAAATATATGTCAATGATTTGGCTTCCATGTATGCTGAAGGACTGCTGTAATTCTGTCCCTAGGGCCTCAGCCAGAGAAATGAATATCGATGACTGGCTCTGTCTGGGAGTTCACTAATAAATCCTCACGGAGACAGCAGAAAGAGGAACCTAAATCAGAATTCTATGCTCAGGGCCTGGGGAAGATCGTACATAGACAACAAACCTGACTTACGCTGTTTGCTCCCTGGAGTGTAGAATTACATGTACTTACAGTTCACATTTCTGATGTTAAAATGACCTTCAGTAATCTGATGTGGAAAATCAGCTGGTTTGCCTTCAACACTAACATCCGTCTCATTAGACTGCAAGGTAATTCATAAATAATTTAACAAGCCCATGACTAATTTTCCAGTTCCCTTTTGATCTCTGGGAGATGGGAGCTCTGCAAACAGTGCCTCATTCTTTACTGCTGCAGAGCACTTAATTACATTAAGCAATTTCATTAAATCCGAGAAAAATAATTTAGAAGTATTTAGGTCCTTCATGTCATTAAATTCAGAGCAAGAGAGATGTCACGTCTCACATCTAGAGCTGGCTTTCCTGTCGAACCCCTAGGGATGGAGAGCATCCTATCCCGATCCCCCATTTCAGGGAAGTTATGGGACATGCTGTCTTGAATCACTGGGTTGGCTTTCCCACCACCTGGGAGTCCCACCACCCAGATAGGACTCAAGCCGAAAAGGGCGAAGAAAGAACAAGCTGGTGTGTAGTAATACAAAGAATATGTCAGAAGACTTGTGTTCCAGCTCCCATTTGGGCATTAGTGTACCATATGATACACACACATGTACATGCAAGCACACACGTGCACACACATACGGAGAGAGAAACTGCTTCTCTATTAAAATCAGATGAATTTAACCAAGAGAGTTCAAAATTCTCTTAGAGGCCAATGATTCTAGAACACCTTCAAAAATGTTTTAAGTGGGGACGCCTGGGTGGCTCAGTTGGTTGGACGACTGCCTTCGGCTCAGGTCATGATCCTGGGGTCCCGGGATCAAGTCCCACATCGGGCTCCCAGCTCCATGGGGAGTCTGCTTCTCCCTCTGACCTTCTCCTCGCTCATGCTCTCTCTCACTGTCTCGCTCTCAAATAAATAAATAAAATCTTTAAAAAAAAAAAAATGTTTTAAGTGAAGAAAAAAACTTTTATCAGGTTCTAATATGTTACGGTATACATTGTATAATATGTAATGCATTATATATATAATATTATATACAGTGTAACATATACTGCATCAAACATGTTAATATACTAATGTATAATCCTATAGCAAAGAATTATCACCTCCTTGCAATGAGCATATATCATATTGACCAACAGTGAATAACATCTTATGCCTACTTCCACAAACACAAAGGCACAATTCTGAAATCTGAGACCAACCGAGCTAGAAAAACCTACCTTGCCCAGGTCAGGATTCTGAGAGCTCACCTAGGCTGACCATCACCAAGCATATTCCTGGCTGTACTCTTTACAAAAGCCTAAGATGGCCATCAGGGTCTCCACGGTCCCTTGGGAAGTACATTCCACAGCCAGCAGGCAGCAGAGAAATGTCCTTTCCCAAAGGATGGCACTCCAGGATGCCTGCCCCTCCAGAGGCCGATACTTCCTCAGCCCATCTCCTCAGCTTTCGCACTCTTCCAGGTGGGCCCACCTTGTTCCACCGGCCTATGAATCTACATCTAAGCCATTTATTAAAACCTGAAACATCATGGGGAATTACTCTGTGCCTTTGCTTAAAGGCACATTAGTCAAAGTTACAATTTACACACATACACACACACCTCCACTTAGTCCTTTGATAACAATCACTGAATATTCAGCTCTATGCCTGAGTTTTAAAACATGAAACATTGAAGTAAACTCTCACATTAACAATGGTACCTTGAACCGACAGGATGCCATAAACTGATTATGAATATTTTCCCAAGAGCCACTGTGAGCATGTTTTGTCTAAGCATTTGGTTAGCAGGGATCCTCGCAACACAGTTTGCATGGCAAGTAGCATGATTTCCCATCTAAGCCTGCCATTCACCTCATCTGACATGCTGCTCATTTTCAGCAGAGTGAGGAAGGGAATATTAATGGTGTCACCCAAGTTATCATCACCAGGAAGCAAAATTTACACCAGTGGTCACAATCCTGTGGGGAAAATACCATTAGCAATGGATCATAGGCAAGGTCACTGAACAGCCACCTTTCAAAATGAATCCAGTGAGTTCTGTTAAAAGCACTTCTGCATTTTCTCTTCTGCCTAAAAACCAAGACTTCACTGCCTCCCTCCAAGTCCTCACCCCCAAAACCTATCTCAGTAGAATAAGAGAAAGCTAAAGACCATATGTGGTATATTTCTCTCTACTTGTAAGGAATTTAATTTTAATAAAAACCACTTTTCCTCATCTCAGCAATCTGCTGAAAGACTTCTGAAGGCATCAGTGGGATATAAAAACAGATCTCTGGGCTGCTGCTGGAGTTGAACTTCAAACACCACAGTAGTGGCTAGGCTCTCAACAAACACATTTAATGCAACAAATATTTACTGAGCACGATCCAGCTGGCAGCCCTAGTCTGCAGACTAAGGAATGCAGATGTACTGGGAGAGCCCTCAATCGGTCCAGTCGGGGAGAGATATTTCACCAAAGATTACTTTGTGAAAGGAACGGCAAAGAAAATAGAAACTATTTTCTATAGTTATAGAAAGAAGAAAATAGAGAAGAAAACAATTAATTGCCCCAGGGGAGTACGAAGAGACTTCTCAGGACCAACTACACACCACAAAGGTTTTGGGACACAAATAGGGCTGAAGTTTGAAGGGAAAGGATATGGCATTCCCAAAGTGATAAAAAAAATTTCACCAAAATGTCTTTACAAGGAGCTTGTCATGAGTTAACTGTCCATTGCAGTGAGGTAAGGCTAGCTCAGAACAAATTTGCATTCAAGTTCCAATCAAGAACAATACCCAATGAATTTTCACCCATTGTTGGTTGCTGCCAATTAGAAATAGACCTCAGGGGTACCTAGGTGGCTCAGCTGTTAAGCATCTGACTTCAGCTCATGTAATGATCAGGTCACGATCTCAGGGTCCAGGATCAAGCCCCATGCCCAGCTCCATGCTCAGCGGGGAGTCTGCTTGCCCTTCTCCCTCTCCCCTTCCCTCTGTTTCTCCCCTAACTCATGCTTGTGCTCTTTCTCAAATAAATAAAACTTATATATGGTCTTATTTATACTCAAATAAATACATATATATATGTCCCAATCTATTAAGTATAAAATCTTTTTCTATCAGCATCACTAGTCATGAGACTGCTTAGACTAAAATACATACTGCTTTTGCTGCCTTTTAAAAGACGTACACTTTAAAAAAAATTAAAGAAGCACCCTTAACCATTGAGGCATTCCTACAAGTCTATTACAGTTACCTAATTTACATACAACTAAATAATTGGCGTTTAGGATACACAAACATCTCAGCGATGTGCTCCCCTTCAGCTCAGCTGCTGAAGAAACGGAGCAATGCTTGAGAAGGAAGAACAGAATAAAAGCATGTTGTTTGGAGCCCCACGAAAAACCCGCTCTGCATCAGTCCTGAGCAAACGTTAATTTTGCACAGCCTCATTGCCTCAACCATCTCTAAAGGCAAATTTAGTCACGGATGCCACCAAAACCCAAGTGGAAATTGATCAACAGTGAAGGAAATGCTCCCCTGCTTGAAAAGGTGCCCTAAGACATGGGATTACCAAGGAAGATAAATGGTCAATGAAACCACAACAGAATGTCTATAATTTAGA
>NW_022631107.1:5765993-6000993 GCF_010015895.1 Lontra canadensis | reverse complement strand
TTCAAAAGCCATTCCCAAGGCCCATCTTCATCATCTTTCACTACAGATGCTGGGAAAACTCAACAGTCACTTTCCTAGCCTCCCTCGTAGAAGAGTCCATGTGACAACAGTGCTGACAGTGGAGGGGTTCTGGGAAAGGTCTGCAACCTACTCTTCTTCCTGCCTTGACTACTGATGTGATGCCTGCAGCTTTGACAGCCACGTTGTGAACATGAGGAAGAAGAAGTCAAGGGAATTTCAGAGAAATGTTATTTCCCTGCCTTCTGTGAGCCCCTAGATAAACCTGCAGCCATCTACCTCCAGATCCTAATTCTGTGAGAAAATTAAGCCTGTTTCTGCCTAAGCCACTAAAAATTGCCTATCATAGCTGATTTCCTTCCTAATACATTCACCAATTAAAATTACAGCTACACTGTGGTGAGAATTACACCATGTATTTCTTTGTGCACTGCATGGTAAACAGGACAGAATGGTTCTTATTTCCATCTTTTTCAGGAGTATACTGATTTTTTTAAAAAACAACTAGATTCACTCCTCTCTCATTTGAGTTGCATATGTTCATATATGGTCATAATATTATTATTTTCATTGTCATTAGAATGTAAAAATGGGAAGATAGAGAAAATAATTTAATCGTTCTCAATTCTCTGGAGTGTGGGGAGGGGATGGTATAGTACTTTTCAATTACTTGCATTAACAAAATGGAGCAAAATATTTTAAAATAAAGGACTTGGAAAATCACATTAAGTTTTCCAAATGTATTTTTCTTCTAACACTAGAACATGAATGTCTTTGATATCCTTGGAATTCGTCTCAATGTAAAACAAAAAGTCAACATCAAAAGATGTGATTCAAAAATATCTGGAATGTTTCCCCCTTGTCATACTGTTCCCTGGAAATCAACTCAAGGAAGCAGGTTTTTCTCAGATCTTTACAGGTTTTGCTTTCTTTTTCAAAAATTATTTTCTTTATAATAATAATACATATTCCTTTGGAATTTTTTAGGAAATGGTTAACATTTGTTGAAATTGTTGTGTATTTATACCTGCCTTTTGTCCACACATATACATGCTACACATGTGTCTGTACGTGTACATGTGTGTTTATGTATACGCGATCTTTTATAAAATTGCCTAATTCTATAAACACAGCTGTGTATCCTACTTTTATTTAAAAGATCAGTGGCGGCAGGGGGGGGTGGGGGGGGCACCTGGGTGGCTCATTGGGTTAAAGCCTCTGCCTTTGGCTCAGGTCATGGTCCCAGGGTCCTGGGATTGAGCCCTGCATTGGTCTCTCTGCTCAGCAGGGAGTCGGCTTCCCCCTCTCTCTATGCCTGCCTCTCTGCCTACTTGTGATCTCAGTCTGTCGAATAAATAAATAAAATCTTAAAAAAAAAAAAAAAGATCACAACATTTCCAATATCATTCATTATTCTTTAAAAAACTGTTTTCCCAGGGGCGCCTGGGTGGCTCAGTGGGTTAAAGCCTCTGCCTTCAGCTCAGGTCATGGTCCCGGGGTCCTGGGATCGAGCCCCACATCGGGCTCTCTGCTCAGCGGCGAGCCTGCTTCCCCCCTCTCACTCTGCCTGCCTCTCTGCCTACTTGTGATCTCTGTCAAATAAATAAATAAAATCTTAAAAAAACAACAACTCTTTTCCCAGTTACACAACATTCCATTATATGGACATTTCATGATTTATTTAGCTATTCTTCTATAACTTCCAATTGTTTGTTTATAGAAATTATGCTGTAAAACATCCCTCTACATTCATCTTTGTCCTTATCTGTCTTTATCTGAGTCTGATGTAAAGGGGGGGGAGAGGGGGAAGACCCAGCCAAAGGGATTGAGAAGTAGAGGACCAGAGGAAGTAGGAAATCAAGGTGTGGGAAGAGAGTTCGAGAAACCACTTGAGAACCAGTTTCCAGGAAGAGAGAGCATCCATCTGTCTCAACAACTGTCTATCGGTCAAGGAAGATGAGATCTGAGATCTGACCACTGTATTAAATAAAGTAGAAGTCACTGATGCCCATGATAAAAGGACAAAAGGCTGACCCAAGTAGATTAAGAAAGCCTGGAGAAGGGACATACCTTTCAAGGAATTTTGTTCTAACAGACAGGAGGTTACTAAGTGGGGAGCAGGAATAAGAGAGGGTGTTAGACTGGTGGTAAATACAAGAAAACCGAAAGGATGTGGCTATCAGTCAAGCTGGAATTATTGCTAATATTTTAAATTGCCAAAAATACCGACAATCCACACATTTCAATTTATCTCACAGAATCATCTCCAGAACATAGAAAATGTTCAGTGTCTGAACACAGATGTACAGATACCTACTTAGTGATATGTACACTGAGCATCGTTTCTGAAATAAAAATCATGGTGGACAAACTTAGTATTTACTACACCAGAAACAAAAATAAACCAGTCCATTTGGAAACAGTATTTTCATGCGTATAATCACCATAAATAAGCATAGAGATGGGCATATCCACCTAAAGACAGGGTCACACAAATGATTAAATTCACAAATGGCATTGTGACGTGACACCCATTATCAGTTGAACATGTGGTAGTGTAAATGTTTTGCTTTGATTAAGGCTACTACTGATGGCTTCAATGAAATATAAATGCTTGAGTCTTCACAATCACGCTTCCATGTCTCAAGCTTCCATGGTATAACTCCGTCAACAAACTCATAAGCTGACATTCCTAAGCAAGAGACCTTCTTACACTGGAACAATGAGTTACTCTACCTCACGTGCCCCACATATGGTGCAGGCTTCATAATGAGCACTTGAATTAACCTGAGGTTGTACACAAACACCTTTTAGTGTTAATGTTATGATTTCACAGCATAACATTTCCAATTTAAATAAGTCGGTTTACGTAATTGGAAGAAAAATGTAAGTAGCTGTAAAAATGGTATGAAGCCATGAAAAGGTTGTAGAAATGGCAGAGCGAGGACTGAAGTTTGGGAAGCTGATGAACTCCCACACAACGAGTCAGCTGTTCTTTGGCAAGGGCACTAACGAATACTTTGTCATCAATCTGACTTTCGTGACAAAAATCTGATGACCTCCCGTTCCTAAACCTGGTTGGTTGCCTTAAAATAAAGATAAAGCAGCATTCCCAAAATAATGCCAAGAACCATCAAAAAGTATTTATCAAATATACATTCTTAGTTAGACCCTGTCTCAGACCCACTGAAAACAGGGTATTCTGCATTTTTGACAACTGCCTTGTGATCCCTATGAGCAGGGAAATTTGGGGTATAATGACAGAAAGCATGTCTCTATAAGCTCCATGAGATGATAGAAAAATGGTAAGTTGGGGAGAGAGGAGATTTAGGAAAATGCTTGCCGCTTTCAAGCTGGCTGTTGTGAATGAAGGATGCATTTCACCATGATCCATAGTACACTGAGTTTTGCAAAACCAAAAATAAACAAAACAAATCACAGGCTGCTTTAAGAATGTTGTAGTAATGGCCAAGTTCAGTACAAGCTTGAAGAAATTGCGTATGATACCCTTTCCATTTGTTTCCTTTCATATCCCAAAAGATGTGAACTAAAATTGTTCAGCTAGATAGCGAAATCATTACCATAACTTTTTTTTTATGTGCACCTGTGTCCAAAGAATCTCAAAGTGAATAAGCACTGTAAAAGCAAATGTTAAAAAAGTAAAAAAAAAGAAGTTGACTTTACAGGTAAGTAAATAAGGTATCCAAGCAAATTCCAAAGAGGAACTGAAGCCCAGAAATAAAATATTCTGTGCAACCTCCCAGATTATATCAGATTGACTTGATGGAAATAGTTTACAATTCCAGAAATCATTCTAGAGTGTTGGAATTTGTTAAGAGCAAAACATTTGGTATGGAAAAGACATTGACCATCCATCCAATATGCATAGGCTCCCCCATATTCCCCAACCTCCTTCCACAGTCAGGGCCATAGTCAAGTGCTGGTCAAGGGAGTGTGAACAGAAGAGACTCTATCATTCTCGGTCTTTACTAACTTGTTAGCTGGAGTGGAACCCTCCTGTGTCCTCTGTTTCTCTCCTGCATAGATCCAATGATGAAGGAGCAAGATGGAAACGGCCAGGACCCCTGAGTGACTGCATGGGGAACAAATGCCCAAATGCATTTTGGAGGCGTGAGAACTGAGACTTTGCGTGTTAAGGCCCAGAGATTCCAGGGTGAACTTGGTGCCACAGCATAACCTAGCCAATCTGGACTAATATACTTGGCACTCACCTGACTTCTCTAGTTTCCAAATCAGAATTCTCTAGAGCAGAAGGAATGCCTTCAATGGCTCTCCCTACATCACATCCACCACAGAAGCTAGTTATCTTGAGTTTATCCTCTCTATGGCTCCCATTATATGTGGGAAACTAAAGCTCAGAATGTCCTAGTCCCTTGTCCTGGGTCACAGGGCACACCAACATCAAGACCAGAATGTTGTGTTCCTCAAACCTCCTATGCATCATTTACAAACTTCTTGAGAACCATATAAGGCCCGACTGGACACAGAAAAATCAGGAAGCATTTTTAAGGAGTCACCTTAAAAATTCCATGATGGATTTTTTTCCAGATTTAGTTTTTTCAGATTGAGTTTAGTTACATCTCCCACAAAATCTCTATAATTCTGGCGGAGGGAAGGATAAGCCACTTGCCAAGCGGTTTCTGTGCCGCCCCCCCTACATTCCACAGCCGCTAGCCGCAGGGGGCTCCTTACAGTTACATTTAAATTAATTAAAACTAAATAAAATGAAAAATATATTCCTTAGTCATACTAGCTGCATTTCAAATGCTCAGTAGACACATGTGGCTCGTGGCTCCCATCCTGGATGGTGTGGGCCATTTCCATCACCAGGCAAGTTTTACTGGGCAGGGTATGAACTAGTTGGCCAAGAATACCCTGATAAGACTGACCCGCAGAGACATACCCAGTTGACCCCTGAATAACGGGTTTGATCTGTGTGGCGGCACTTACATGTAGATTCCATCTGATAAACATTGTTCTATACCGTCAATGTATTTTCTGTTCCTTATGATTGTCTTCATAACATTTTCTTTTCTCAAGCTTACTTTACTGTAAGAATACAGTGTATGATACATATAACATACAAAGTATATGTAAATTGGCTGTTGAGGCTCTTAGTAAGGCTTCTAGTCGACAGGAGGCCATTAGTAATTAAGTTCTGGGAAAGTCAAAAGGTATAGCAGATCCCCCACTCCACAGGGACTGATGCCTCTATCCCTCCCCCCTGCACCTGCCATGTAAAAACAGCTCTAAGACGAGATTCCCAGCCCCCTCTCCTCACAAATACTATTAATGGGGTAAAGCTGAGAAAAGCAGAACTTAGGAGAAATATCCGTGACATAACAAAGAAAGGCTTTCCCATGAGATCCGCCATGTCAGCTCTTCAAACAGAGGTTGGCGATCAAGCCTGTGTGCAGGGTGAACACGTTATGTCTAATCTCCTTGTAGACTTACGGGGTCTTTGGTTTTTAACACCATGAGGCAAAAAGTCTTCCAAAAACAGGTAGAGTTGGTGAAGTTGATGATTATGACCGTTGCTGACACTGACACTCATCAGGGTGCCAAGGCAAATTCAACAGAGCGAGCACCATGGGACTATCTAAGTAAACAAAACCCTGGGCGATGTACTGTCCAAAATGACAGCAGAAGACATCTTACAGCAAGATGCTTCTCCCCTGAGAGCAAATCAGCCGCAAACTCACTGCACTGACAGTAAGATAAAAACCCCAACAGGGCCGCCCCTTTCAAACTGAGGAAGTGTAAAGGATGTGCCACAGAAGGAAAGACTCGCCTTGACCAGGGGAGTTGATGAGGGGGCCTCCAAGGGCACTTGCCCTATCTGACACTTGACTGAAAACAGCTATGTTCGTGAGTAATGATGAGGAGGAGGAAAATTATTTTCTGAACCACGCATGGCTCAGAATGCATTAGCAGATGCTGCAGCTGTCTACCCCACCGTCTATGCAGTGCACCTGTGAGGCGTGCGTGCCGCGCATGCTTCGTCAGAATCATCCTATGAGGAGGTACCGCCCCACCACCCATTAGCTAGAAAACCCAAATGCCGAAGGCACTGGATGCTGGTAGGGGGTGTGGAGTGACAGGAACTCACTCACTGTTGGTGGAAATGAGAAATGGTAGTCATTCCGGAAGACAGTTTGCCAGTTTCTACAAACCTAAACCTTACTACGATCCAGCCGTGGTACTCCTTAGTGGTTACTTGAGGGAGCTGAAAACATATCCATATATAAAAACCTGCACACAACTGTTTCTAGAAGCTTCATTCATAATCGCTACACTTGAGAGCAACCAAGATGTCCTTCAGCAGGTGAACAGATAACCATAGCACATCCGGACAATGAAGTATTGTTCAGTGATTAAAAAAAAAGAAGAAGAAATGAGCTATCAAGCCACAAAAAGACATGGAGAAAACTTAAATGCATTTTGCTGAGTGAAAGAACATATGTATGAATGATTCCAACTATATGACAACCGTGAAAAAGCAACAATATAGAGAGATGAGTAAAAGTATCAGTGGTTGCCAGGGGTCTGGGAAGAGGAACGGAGGAATGAGTAGGCAGGAAACAGGATTTGAACACTATTCTTTATGACACTAGTGGATTTATGACATTATCCCTGGTCCACACCAAGAGAACTACACAACAGGAAGAGTGAACCCTAACCCAACTATGGCTTCAGTGAACAATAACGTGTCAGTATGGGTTCATCAATTGTTACAAATGTACTACACTTACGCAAAATAACAGGGGAGAGCAGGGACAGAAAACAAAGGGTAGACCTGAACTCCATACTTCCCGCATAATTTTTCCGTATACATAAAACTGCCCTAAAAAATAAGTCTATTAATTTTACTAAAATCATTCTGCATGTCCATTTACTATGCTAGCATATCCCAGGGCTGTCAGCATGTACTCAGTGCACACATACACACACACACACACACACAAATGTCAATGTTGGGGTAAGACCGCGCATTGAGAACAAATGGTCTACAGACTCATTAAAGGTAAGGCTCCCCTCTATGAAATCACTATCTCAAAGAGGTATGTGCACTCCATGTTAATGGCAGCATTATTCAAAACAGACAAGACATGGAAACAACCTAACTGTCCATCAACAGATGAGTGGATAAAGAAAATGTGACATAAAGGGAGAGAAAATATTATTCAGGCATATAAAAGAAGGAAATCCTGGGGCGCCTGGGTGGCTCAGTCATTAAACCTCTGCCTTCGTTCAGCTCAGGTCATGATCCAGGGTCCTGGGGTCGAGCCCCGCATTCAGCTCCCTGCTTGGCAGGAAGCCTGCTTCTCCCTCTCCCGCTCCCCCTAATTGTGTTCTCTCTCTCACTGTGTGTCTCTCTCAATCAAATAAATAAATAAAATCTTAAAAAAAAAAAAAAGAAGGAAATCCTGCCATTTGTGTCAACATGGAGAAAACCTGAGGGCATGATGCTAAGTAAAATAAGCCAGAGAAAGAAAATACTATATGATATCACTCATATGTAGAATCTAAAAAAGCTGAACTCAGAGAAACAGACTGGGGGTTGCCAAGGAGCTGGATTGGAAGATGTTGGTCCAAGGTTCAAACTTCCAGTTGTAAGAGGAATACATTCTGAGCATCTCATGTACAGAATGGTGACTACGGTTAACAATGCTGCATTTTATACTTCAAAGTTGCTAAGAAAGTAGATCTTAAATGTTCTCCCCACAACAACAACAACAAATTTTTAAGGTAAGACTGCTGTTTCTTGTGGTGTGCTTTCTTCTCTCCATCTCTAGTGCTGTGATCTAAACAAAGGAAAGGCCCAGTACAGGCTCGCTGGGTGAGTCAATTCCTTAGTCAATGCATTTGGCCAAAAAGGTTACCAAATTAATATATTCTTCAGACTCTAACTACGTGCCAAAATCTAGAGACAGCAAAATATGCATTTGGAAGACAGAAGAAGAGTAGAGAATAAAAGTTAGCTTCTCTTTAGCATTTTATAACTTAGAGTTCAGTGCTCTGTAATTATCTGTCAGATAATTATTAGTCACACTTTTGGGAAAGATAACAAATAAAGAAAGAATTAAACAACCAACATCCCCTCCTTAGCATGGTTAACTCTATTTTAAAAACCGATTTGCATAATATGTGTGAAATAGGTTATGTCCAGATCAAAGTTGTCAAAAACAAGCTAATCTAGTTTATTCTGATGTTTATCAAACATTATGAGGTAATAAATGACTATTTTCTGTAATTGCTTTCCTGCAGATCTTCTAAGATACAAATAGAGATCTTCCTTGAAAATCCTACTTAAAAACTGCACCTCTTCTCTTATCACAGGAATCAGTAAATATCTGTTGAAAGGAAAGATTAGTGCTAAGAGGATGAGGCAAGACCACTTATCGTTCATATAAGGTACTGCATTTATTTTTCAAAGAGCAGAACTACACCCTGAAATTTTTATAAATGTGGAATGTTCTTTCATGGGAGCATTATAATACATTCAGGTTTTATAGAGCTGAGCTCCCAAGCTAGTGGCTATAACTTGCAATTTCTTGCAGATAAAATTACCTACATTCTTCCCATAGAAAAATGAGACCAGTGTGTCGATAACTACATTATACAAAGCCACGCATTTTCAACCAAGCAGTAATGTTCGAATAGTGCAGCAGATACCCATCACGAAGACCCAGATTTGTTGCCTCTAATAAGGTGATTGCCATGTACCCAACAGCAAGGCAATCACATCTATTTTTCTTGGGAGGAATTTCTTATTGTTAGTGGGGGTTCATTTCCAGCTCTGGAACAAGTGCCCGCATCGAGAGAGGCATCTGATTAAATGACTCCCTGCACTTATGAGACAGGAGAAGGAAAACCAATTCCAAGTTTAATATGATCCTTTTTTCTCTTGTGAAGGATTTATCTCCTCCTTTCTCACCGCAGCTCTGAATGAGGGACAATTTAAATCAAGCACCAAAATTTGTTACTTAGGAAAGCAACTTCTCTCAAGTGCCTGAATCATTAACTGGTTTTACTTATCTATTTATGCACCTGGTCCTGTAAAGGATTTAAGACAGAAAGCATTCACTGTTTCCAGGCAGACTGGGGATGGCTCACGAGACTGAACAATGTCTACTGGGCACACACCTCAGTTCCAAAGGAGAGGGCATCAGTAAATATTTATTTGTACCTCCTATGGGCGATGACATGTGCTGGGAGCCAGAGAAAAGCAGGTGAGTACAACAGGGAAGCTTCCCACCCTTGACAGAGCCCACATTCAGAAGATGTGTCCAGCGCCAGAAGTGAACATTATGTGCCGGTTTGCTCGTCAAAGCTGGAGTCTAGTTGGGGAAGAGATATTCCAAGACTTGATATCTGCCTCTACACATGTCTGAAGAACCATAATTTTTTTTAAGATTTTATTTATTTATTTATTTGACAGAGAGGGACATAGGGAGAGAGGGAACACAAGCAGGGGGAGTGGGAGAGGGAGAAGCAGGCTTTCCGTGGAGCAGGAAGCCCGATGCGGGGCTCAATCCTAGGACCCCGGGATCATGACCTCAGCCGAAGGCAGATGCTTAACGACTGAGCCACCCAGGCACCCTGTGAATAACCATAATTTATAAGACAAAAGAGTCATTTGGTGTGGTCATTGGGTGAAAATCAGAAAGAAGCCAACATGGGCCAAGAATTTTTTAAAAAAAAGACCTGTCCAAGAACAGAATATACCGCATTATAAGATAATGAGTTCACAATCATGGGAGCTTCCAGCAGACTTGGTAAGTTATCAGAAAATTGACTGTGATGGGGATCCCTGGGTGGCTCAGCTGCTTAAGCTGCTGCCTTCGTCTCTGGTCATGATCCCAGCGTCCTGGGATCAAGTCCCGCATTAGGCTCCTTGCTCAGCAGGGAGCCTGCTTCTCTCTCTGCCTCTGCCTCCTACTCTGCTTGCTTGTGCTCTCTCTCTCTCTCTCTCTCTGAGAAATAAATAAATAAATAAAATCCTTAAAGAAAGAAAGAAAGAAAGAAAGAAAGAAAGAAAGAAAATTGGCTGTGATGGATATAATCAGGTTCACAGGAACATTAGAAGTTACTCATGCTTTATGATTCAGAAGACTCTAATCAAACCCCAAAAGCACCCTGACTATCTCGGGCCTCAAAACATTAGCCTTAACGAGAAGCTGTAATGATCATATAATGACATATATGACATAAATGACATAATAAGCCAGAATTTCCTGGGTTCCCTGCCATTCAGAGTCAAAAGAAACACTAGGCGCTGAGTTCTGATTTTTAGGTGGGGTTCTGGGGCATTGAGTGGCTTCAGAATGCCAATAGTCTCCCTAAAAAAAGACAGAACTTGAGTCCCGGAAATAAAAGCTCTGTAGTAACTATCATGATACACCAGTCATGAGGGCAAGGCAGGTACCTGAATACTACTTATACTGAAGCAAAAGAATCTGTCAAGGTAGGCAGAATTTCTAAATTTCCAGTGATGTCCTGCCCAATCCCCAGAACTATATGAGGAGAGTTCACTCCCGTGTGCAACATGGCACAGATGACCTCCAAATGGAGAGACTGTCCTTGGATGACCCAGGTGAGCCAAACATAATCGCATGAGCCCTAAAAAACAGACAGCTTTCTCCAGCTGGTAGCAGAAGACACTCGAAGAGCAGAGAGATTCAAAGCATGAGAGGGATATGGTGCACCATTGCCAGCTTGAAGATGGAGGGGGCCACATGACAATGAATGTGGGTGACCTCTAGAAGCTGAGAGTACCTCCCAGCCAAGAGCCAAGAGCCAAGAAAATGGGGACTTCAGTCCTACACGGACCAAGCAGTGGAGTCTACGGCCAACATGAGTGGCCTTGGAAACAGATTCTTTCTCTGAGCCTGGGGCTAAAAGTTCAGCCCAGCACAAGCTTGACTGAGGCTTTTTGATTCCCTGATCACAGAATCCAGATGAGTCCACCACACTTCTGGCCTCCAGAGCTGAGAAAAGGGTGCTGCTTTAAGGCGCTCAGGATGTAGTCATGTTACACAGCAACAGAGAAGCAATACAGAATCCAAAGGCGGAAGTGAAGCACTGTAAGCTCGACGTAAGGCTTGGAATGGCCGACACCCTGGAGAGACGCCTCCAGCAGCAAAGCGAACCAGGTGAGTCCAGACCCAGAGAAGTCTGAGGAAAGCAGCACCACCATTGACTTCATTGAAGTCATGGCCAGAAACGGCCCAACTCCACCTCACACCTGGTAGAATGGCTATCATAAGAAGACAAGAGGTCACAAGTGTCAGCAAGGATGTGGAGAAAAGGGACCCTCCTGCACTTTTGGTGGGAAGGTACATTGGCTCAATCACTATGGAAAACAGTATGGAGGCCTGTCCCTCAAAAAATTAAAATAGAGGGACTCCTGGGTGGCTCCGTGGGTTAAGCCTCTGCCTTCGGCTCAGGTCATGATCTCAAGGTCCTGGGATTGAGCCCCGCATCAGGCTCTCTGCTCACCAGGAAGCCTGCTTCTTCCTCTCTCTCTGCCTGTCTCTCTGCCTACTTGTGATCTCTCTCTGTGTCAAATAAATAAATAAAATCTTTAAAAAAAATTAAAATAGAACTACTATAGGACCCAGCTTCTGGGCATATATCCAAAGAAAGTGAAAACAAGATATTGAAAGATATCTGTACTCCCTTGTTTATCGCAGCATTATTCACAACAGCTAAGGTACGGAAACAACCTAAGTGTCCATCAAAGGTCGAAAGAATAAAGATAAGGTATATGTATATATACAGTGGGATACTATCCAGCAATGAGAAAGGAGGCTATCCTGCCATTTGTAACACCATGGATGGATCTTGAGGGCATCACGCTAAATGAAATAAGTCAGACACAGAAAAGACATGATATGATATTGCTAATATGTGAAATCTAAAAAAGCTGAACTCATAAAAACAGAGAGTAGAATGGAGGTTACCAAGGACCAGGGGTGGGGAATGGGAGGGATGCTGTTTAAGGATACAAACTTATGACCAGATGATGTAAAAGTTCTGGAGAGCTAAGCCAAACAGAGTTACTAGAGCCAACAATATGTCTATTATAGACTTCAAAATCGCTAAGACACTAGATCTTCAATGTTCTCACCACCAAAAAAAAAAAAAAGAAAGAAAGAAAGAAATGATAGTTATGTGACATGACAGAGTTGTTAGCTAACTACTATGTAAATGGTGGTAATCATATGGCAATATATAAATGTATCAAATCAACTCAATATGTTGTATACCTAAAATCCACACAATCTTATATGTAAATTATATCTCAATTAAAAAAGAAAGGGAGAAAAGGCCAAAACTTATTATGGCAAGAAGGGAAAGGAGGAACCCTGGCTTGTTGCTACGCTGGGTGAAACTCACTCACTGCTTAGAGGAGGGGGCTGCTTTGCAGCTGGTGGAATGAGGGTGAAGGAAAAGGATATATTTGGGGTCCTAATGTAAATTCAGGGGTGCACCAAGGGCTGATGACACCCAGATGCCACACCGCTTTGCTGGAGTTTGTATTCTGGGTGATGGCCCTCAGAGGGGAAGGGCATAGGGGGCTGCAGCCCAAGGAAGCCCTCACCACCTCTTTTTCTGCAAAGCCAAGATGGTGTTCATTCCTAGGCTTGAAAGTCACACAAAAGTAGAATAGTGTATTCTGGACCACTAAACATTCTGGAAGCCTTGGGTGTTCAAAGCTTCTCGCCACACAAGGGAACATCTCTCACCTGGAGTCGCATACCAGCCTCCTTACTGGTCTTCCTACTCTTGTTCTGTCCCCCCGAGCCTATCTTCAACATAGCAGCTGAACTATCCTCTTAGAAGACATAGGTCTGACCATGCCATCCTCTACCAAAACCTTCCGATGGCTTCTACACCACTTCTGGTGACCTATAAGACCTTCAGGGTTGACCCACCATCACCTCTGGGGACTCCTCTCCCAGCCTCTCCTCTTGATCACTCTACTCCTTCATGCTCCTTAAACACACCACACTCTCTTCAGTTTCAAGACCTTTCAACCTCTTTTATTTTCCTGGAATGTTTTTTTCCCAGATATCCACTCACCTCTATCCTCACTTCCCTCAGGCCCTGTTCAAATTATCACCTTATCTGGTGAGCAAGATCTTCCCAGACCACTCCGTAAAGAACACTACCTCTTCCTTACCCTACTTCATTCTCTAATCCCCCTTACCCACTTTATTTTCCACATAGAATTCATCATCATCTGTCAAAAAAAATTTTTTGTGTAAGTGCTTGGTTATTGTCAGCCTCTCCCCTCTCACATATAAACCCGATGAGCTTATATTATCTTGTTCACTGCTGTTTCCCAAGATCCTCTTGTACTACCTTTCACAGTAAATATTTGATAAATAAATAAACAAGTGAATGAAGGAATGACAGAAAGTCTAGGAGATGTTGGGTTGTCAGACTGAGACAGTCAAACAACAAGCAATATTGGGTTCAGGAGACCCCAATATAGCAGAACATCAGAGTTACCACAAGACATTCAAAGACATACTCTCCTAACTCATTCTTTCAGCAAACAATTTCCACACATCCACTCTGTGCCAGGTATCTATTCCTATCACAAAAATTTCTCCCACATGGAGGAAGGAGAGCACCCCTCCTACAATAATGCACCACGAAAGCAGTATTTGACCACAATTCTCATAGTAGCAATGGTACAGTCTTGAAATAGCCTTGTTATTGGGAAAATACAGCATATATCTATAAACAGGTGAGAACACTAGGAATTACCGACTTAGAAGGTTGCCTTCTCTCTTGCTTTCTCTATCCTACTAATTTCCTCAGTCTACCTGCTTGCCTTCTTAGCCTCCTCAGTTTAGAATGAGTCCACAAGGAGGAATGTCCCCCTCCAGCTGAATCGAGAAGTTCTCAAGAAGGACACAGAGACTTCAGAAGCCCCATTTGTGTTGGGGTTGTGTTCCAAGATGAACCAAGGGCTGAGGCCACCAGATGGGTAGCTGAGGTCATGTTGCTGACTGAAAGGACGGCTCGCAGATGGTGGTGGGGAGCACACACTGGCTGAGCAGAGGGGTGACAGGACAGGTGACCCAAAGGGGCAGGGAGAAATGGGAGAGCCACCAACCTCCTCCTAACAAAGCGATCAGATTTCTACCTCATGACTCCACAGCTGCAGAGTACACCTGGTCTGCATTTTCAGCACAAGGACCAAGTTTCCGTAAAGGTCAGTTTCAAAATCATCAAAAAGGGATCTGCTCAGGGTAGTAGTGCTTGGGCACCTCACGAAGAACACTTTCAAACCTCTTCCCTTCTCTGGGCAGATTCCACCTTGCACTGTCTATGTCCTTACTTGGATGTGGGAAGAGTGTGGCCTAAAAAAATAGTTTTCCTGCATCATGGGTTTACGGGTGTAAAAGACACAGGTCTCCTTGACCCCATGGACCACGGCCATGGAAACGGACCCTCCACACAGGAGCCTCGCTCTGGAACAGACAGACAAACATCTGCTGGAGCAATGTCAAAGAGAAAGGTAGAGTGTCCCAGTGATGGCTTAAGGAAACCATGCCAACTCATGACATACGCCCACTACACAGCTGGGCCTGTGGGCAGCTGCACTGCTGGCCGGCTCTGACCTCTTGAGCTGCCACAGGAAGCCAACAACCTCATCCCTGGACAAATCTGGGAATGGTAAGGCCTATCTCATTTCCAACATTTGCAACTGTTTTCCAAACATTCCAAAATCCCCTATTTGGCTGGCTCTGTGACACTTAGGAGCTTATTATTTATTGAAAAGTAAAAAAAAGTTGAAGCTAACAAAGCAGGTTGTAATGGCCCAAAGTGGAAACAACAGTAGGAAAAGTAACTTGGGGCGCCTGGGTGGCTCAGTTGGTTAAACGTCCAACTCTTGACTTTGGCTCAGGTCACAATCTCAGGGTTGTAGGAACCAGATGAGCCCAGAGTTAACTTCAGATTCTCTCTCTCCTTCTCCTTCTGCCCCTCTCCTCTCTCTCTCAAATAAATAAATACATCTTTTTTTTAAGTAACAAAATAATATCATATTCATATAACTGACTCCCATATGTCAATGACAATTACAGAATTCTAACTATAAGCAGCAACAAGGAGGAATCTCAAAAACAGAATGCTAAGCATAAGGCGGGGACCAGACGCAAGAAGACAGCAGAGTGCAGACCGCACAAGGCTTTTCATGGAAAATTATATGAAATTCAACAATGAGCATGACTAACCTATGGTGTAAGAAGCCAGGATGGCAGTCGCTCTCTGGGAGAAGTGCCTGAGAGGGAGACCCAAGGAGGGCTCCTGAGGTGCCCCCATGCTGTGTTTCTGGAACTGGGTGCTGTCATCCAAGAATGCTCACTTTATAAAAGTCTGTCATGCTGTAGATTTATAATGTTGCATACTTCTCTGCATGTATGTCATGCTTCAGTTGTTAAAAAAAATAGTTCAGTTATTAATCTTCTGAACATTCTTAAACACCACGTATTAAGTTTACATTGGCCTACAAAGCCCCATCAGATGGGCCCTACCACCTCTTCCCACCTCATCTACTCTTGTACTTGTTCAGTCAACTCTTACTGTTCTCTCAGGTCAGTCACAAACCTACCTCAGGGCCATTGCACTGGCTGTTGCTTCTGCTTGGAATGTTCTCCCCCACAGATATCCACAGAGCCTACCATATAATCCACTACCTCAAAAAGATACTTATAACCCCATGCCATTACAGCACTATTCACAACAGCCATGACATGAAAACGACCTAAGTGTCTATTGACAAGTAAATGAATAAAGAAGGTGTGGTATACACATACACACACACACACACACACACACACACACACACACACATACAGAGGAATATAATTCAGCCATGAGAAAGAGGGAAATCCCACCATTTACAACAACATGAATGGATCTATACTAAGTGAAATAAGAGATAGAAAATGACAAATACTGTATGATCTCACTTACATATGGAATCCAAACAAAACAAAACCTCACAGATGAAGAGCACAGATTAATGGTTATTAGAGTTAGCGAGCTGGGGGTGGGAGAAATGGGTGAAGGGGGTCAAAAGGTACAAACTTCCATTTTTAAGATAATTAAGTCCTGGGGATACAATTTACAGCATGATATTGTTCTAGAAAAGATATTACATATAATAATTATATTCTAGAGAATATAAGCTCCATGAGGGAGGGATTTCCATGTGTCTGGTTCTCTAACTGTATCCCTAGCACCTCAAGCAGTACCTAACACAGACTTGTAACTTTATAAAAATGCACGAATTAATGAGGGCATCACACTCAAATGATACACCAGTATTTCACAGACCAATGTTATCACCTTTAGCTCATTTATACTCTTTGCCTCACTGAGAGGATTTTGATTTCCCCCGTGTGCACAGGTCTAAGTTAAAAATGAGATCTTTGGAAGGCTTAATTTCCTTTAAAAGTTCAGCGGAAAAAAAAAAAAATTCAGCAGATTAGGGTCAGCCATTGATTCAACAGGCCGAAAAGATTCAACATTAGCATCCGACCCTTAAGAACGGGGATGAGAAAGGAGAGAGAGTTTTATTAGGTGTGTCCACTTTAAGCCAAAATAAATCGCAAAGCGGAATAGCCTCCGTCAATAAATAACCCCTCCTCGGAGCAGCTTGTTTGAAGGTTGGGTAGTGGGTCCTCGTCCTGGGAAAAGCAGGAAACTGATGGCCGCAGAAATAGTTCGAATTCTTGGCACTCTTCCAGACTTACTTTCCAGTCCCTCAGTAAATCATTTCCTCCCACAATTAAACAGTTCCAAGGACGGGATCTCTCGGTAATACTTTTCACAACTGGGTGTGAATCTACATCTCAAAATGAAGAGCTTAATTTCAAAAAATTACATTTAAAAAAATGAAATACCCTAAGGGTTTGGCTCTGCTAACCTATTCATTTCTTAGAAAACACACCCCTTCTTCTGCACTGTGGGCTTGATGTACAGGGTCTTCAACAAAATGCCGCAACCTTCAAGACTATTGTAACTTCAGTGGTAGGTATGAGAGGATCACTTCTGCAACTGACTTTAAAAAGCAAATTGCACTTCTTTCATTTGTCTTGTGGATGGTGTGGTAGGAAAAATGGCCATAAAGCAGAAGGCCAGCTCTGAAGGTGGCTCACTGAGGGAAGACGTGGGCCGTGGCTCAGTCACAGACCACCACCCAACAGCCATCCAGGTAGAGACACTCAAGGGTGAGGGGCGTCCCATGGACATGAGGCCACCTGAGGAGAAATGGGCTCCAGAAACAGCCAAGCTATCCTCACCTGTTCAAGGGTTAACCCCCAACATCTAGCAACCTAGGAAAAATGTATTGTCCAGAGGCTGGTTGACACCATCAGGGAAAGACAAACCCAAGCCAGACTGCAAATCCGCTTCACCACCTCACACCCACATGATGACAATGATCAATGGAAAAAAAAAAAAAAAAAGTCAGCAGTAACAAGTGTTACTGGTAAGCATGTAGAGTCACTAGAACCCTTGGACACTTCCGGGAGGGAATGTAAAATGGCGCAGTCACTATGGTTAACTGCCAGTCCCTCAAAAAGGTAAACACAGAGTCACCACATGACCTAGCCATGCTGCTCCGAGGTAAATGAAAACAAATGTCCACATAAAAACTTGTACAATCTTCCTAGCAACATTATCCATACTAGCCAAAACCTGGAGATGACCCAAACGCCCACCCATCAATAAACAGGTAAACAAACAATGGAATACAACTTGGCAATGAACAGAAACGAAGCATGGATACACACTGCAACACGAAGAAGCCAGAAAACGTGCAGCTAACTCAAAGACCTCAGGCCCAAATCATATGATAGAGACAGAGAGTCGATCAGCAGTTGCTTAGGGCTGGGAGATATGCAGGGGTTGAGGGAGTGACAGCTAAGAGGTCTGGGGTTTCTTCTGGGGGGTGATGAAATGTTCTAAGTTTGAGTCTGGTGATGGCTATACAATTCTGTGACATATGCTATCACAGAGTTACATATAAAATGTGTAATCACTTTAAATGGGTGAATTGTAGGATGCCTGGGTGGCTCAGTTGGTTGAGAGTCTGACTACAGGTCCGATTACGATCGCAGGGTCCTGGGATCAAGCCCTGCACTGGGCTCCAGGCTCAGCAGGGAGTCTGCTTCTCCCTCTCCCTCCGCCCCTCCCCCTACTCATCCACACTCATGCGCTCTCTCTGTAAAATAAATAAATAAAATTTTTTAAATAAACAAATAAATAAATGGGTAAATTGTATGGTATGTGTATTATATCCCAATGAAGCTGTTTTAAAAAAAAACAGATGTGAGAGACAATGAATAGCACTAACCCTCATTAAGGAAAAAAAAAAGAAGAAGATGAGCTTTGTCCCTCTTAAGAAGGTCACCCTGGCCAGGACTAACTCTCTAGGATAACCAGGGGTGTTGGGCCTGGATTCCTCTGAGTTCTCTTCCTTCCCTATTTAGTGACTTACTGAGAAAAGGACCAGTAAAATGAATATAAAGCATTTTACAAAATATAATGCACTGTTCAGATTCATAGCAAGAAGCTCAAGTGACCCTCAAATAGCATAAGACCCCATGAGGCGGGACGGCTAGTGAGGCCTGGAGACGGCCTAGCCATAAGGGAGTTCGTTTGCCATGATGAGGGCGCTCATTAGGCCACCGATCTCTCTCGCATGGAGCTCTCCTGGTAGGAAAATGGATGGAAATGAGCCATCCGTGGCCACCCAGAATGGTGAAAATGACTCTCAGGTATTTTGTTAAATACAACGTAACCAAAATAAAGAGACTCACAAGTCCTGTGGGGCCGCTTGGAGAGCCAGGAAAGACTGAGAACAAAGGTGAACCATATGGCTGATGGCTGAAGGGTTGCTTTCTCTCCCCTCGTTCATTAACAGAAAAATAACTAACCGCTGAATCTCTTGACTTTAATCTCATGCACAGTTCTCATTAGGGTTCAACGCCAGGAAGCGTTTCTGCCTCAGCACCTAAATAATTCAGAACTGCTCAGAACATCTACCTGGAACCCCCATCAGGGGTCAACCCGCTCCACAGGACCATGTTGGCGGGTTGTGGGGGGTGTCTCCATCTAAATTCCTGAGGAGCAGGGGCCTGGACTGCTATCGAGCCCCTGGCACCCATCTAGAAGGCAGAAACCTCCTGCTGTGGGCAGGTCCCCCTTCCTGACGTCTCTGCCCAATTTGACATCTCTGGGGATTATACCTTCATTTACTGAACTTAGGGGTCTTGAACAGGGTTCAAATCCGGCCCACCAAGTGTACTGTTGATTTGGGACTGGATGTATCTCAGTGACTCATCTTCCTAACCTTTAAATAATAAGATAAACAAGATAAAAGGTGCTTGATGGGGGGCTGGCCCACAACCAGTGCTCAACAAATGGCAGCGATCACTGTCTTCTGATTTGGTAAAGAGTGTGCACTTACGTAGTCTTTTAGCTAACCAGTGTTTGTCCTCAGCACCTACAACATCCCAGGCAATGGGCATGTTCTAGACACTGGGATACAGCCGCATCCCTCCGCTCGCAGAGCTGCCAGTATGGTGGGGAAGACAGACACACACAGCAATGAACAAAGCAATGAACAAATTAATAATCAGCCACAGGTGCTACGACGAATGTCACGAGGAACAATGTGATTTGGAGTGGCGCTTTAGAGAGAAGCCTTAGCTAGTGTGCACTATGGGGCATGAAAATTCTGTTGCTTTGTTAAAGGTTTCCTGGCTGATCAATGGATCCATCGGGAAATCTTTCTAGGCCCTCCAAAAACTGAGCACGGGATGCAGCCAGGTCATAGATCCAACCAAAACCTTCACGGCAAGACACATTCACACACTACCTGAGAAGTCTCTTCCCTTTCTGCTCTCCTCCCAGAGGCCAGGCCTCCTTTCTTCTTGCCCCTCAGGCTCCGGGGTCCTCTGGGATTTAAGTAAGTCACTGTTCTCTGGAAGGAATGTCACACGTCAGATGTCTTTCAACGTCTCTGACTGTTCTTCACACATCACTGAGGGAGTAGAATTTTAAACAGGACCCTTGGGAGGAAAGGTCCTCTTTGAAGACATCCTAAGTGTGCAGGACAGGGAGGCACACAGAGAAGGGGAAGAACATTTATTCCAGTCACACGACAGAGGAGGGAACTGAGATGACAGGATGGAAAAAGAGGTAAGGACGCTCAAACCCCAGAGGTGACCCTCTACCATCCAGCGCATACGCGCAAGACCGCCAAAGAGAACAAAGGAGCTTAGAGAAACATAAAGTCGGCTCCAACATTTCTGGAAGCATACAAAGCCTGAGGCAAACAAAAACAAAACCACATCTTACCCCTAGTTCTAGAAGTGTAACCAAGGTAGCCCTAGAAAACAATTCTCTAGGTCATGCGGCCCATACAAACTACAGCCCCATGAGGTTGTCATTACTCCTTAATAAAAGGCAGTCAGTACTGTTTTCTGAAAGGAAACAGAAAATTCTGGAAAGATGCACCCAAAAAAATCTGTGGTAAGTGGTAACCTCTGAAGAGTACATCTGAGGGCAGATGTAAAAGGATTTATTTTTCACTGGGTAGTCTTTTGTACGATTTGAACTTTTACTATGTGTTCTGCAATAATTATTAAAGATAAAATATATTATCTCCAAAATAAATGATGGAGGGAAAACTGCTGATTTGAGAGGCACTGTTTATTTATCAATAATTAGAAGTTTTAATTTCCTTTCTCTAAATCACTGCATGATCCAACACATATAAAAAGAATTACAAGTCACATGGGGCGCCTGGGTGGCTCAGCGGGTTGAGCCTCTCCCTTTGGCTTGGGTCATGATTTCAGGGTCCTAGGATCGAACCCCACATAGGGCTCTCTGCTCGGTAGGGATCCTGCTTCCCCCTATCTCTCTGCCTGCCTCTCTGCCTACTTGTGATCTCTGTCTGTCAAATAAATAAATAAATAAATTTTAAAAATCTAAAAAGAATTACACGTCACAACCAAGTGAGACACATCCCAGGCATACCAGACAGGTTTGACGTTCAAAAATCAATTAATGGAATCCATCACAACAAGCAAAAAAAAATTAAGGGGCACCTGAGTGGCTCAGTGGGTAAAGCCTCTGCCTTCAGCTCAGGTCATGATCTCAGGGGCCTGGGATCGAGCCCCGCATCAGACTCTCTGCTCAGAGGGGAGCCTGCTTCCCCCACTCTATCTGCCTGCCTCTCTGCCTACTTATGATCTCTCTCTCTCTGTCAAATAAATAATTTAATTAATTAAGAAAAATTTTTTAAACCACATGAATCAATAAATTCAGCAAAAGCATATGACAATATCCAATAGCACTCATGATACAAAAAAAATAAATTCAGTAAACTAGGAACAGAGGGGAATTTTTTCAACTTGATAAAAAAATTTCACAAAAAACCCTACAGCTAACATCATACTCAATGGTGAGAAACACATAAGTTTTCCCACTAAGATTAGGGACAAGGCAATGATGTCCCCTCTCACAACTCCTTTTCAACGTGGTACAGGATGTCCTTGCCAATGCAAAAAGACAACAAAAGAAACGGGAAGGAAGTAATAAAACTGGTTTTGTTCGCAGATAACATGACTGTCTATGTAGAAAATCTGAACTCATCAACAGAAAAGCAAGATTAACATGCAAAAGTCAACCTCTTTCCCATATACATCAGCAATGAACAGTGGAATTTGAACCTAAGGCATTGTATGTCACTTATTTCTAGGTACAGAGAAAAAATAGCAACACTGACTGAGCTCACAGGAACCAGGCCTTATCTCGAAGTCGAAAGAACAACGAAAATGGATCTGGATCTCTGGGCCCCAGCCCTGCTGGTCACTCACTAGGGTAAGTGAGTGTCTTCTCTTCTCTGGGTTTCCAGCGCTCCCGAGAAGTGTGTAGTTCTTGGACTAAAAATCAAAACTCCTTCCCAATTTTCTAAGTCCTCTGGGAGAATAAAGGCACACAGATCTTGCTCCAAATGTCTTATGCTTTTAAAATTATGAAGCTACAAAACACAAGCTTACCAAAAGTTCAAATGGCACAGAAGTACATAGAGATAAGCAAGAAGGCTTCCAGGCGTTGTCCCCCCCACTGGACTCTCAATTCCTTTCTCCTCCCAGAGTTAGTCACCGCAAAGATGTTAAGCTGTGTCGTCCAATACAATAACCACAAGCATGTGTAGCTATCTAGATTGAGATTTTTAATGAATTAAAATGAAGTAACATCGGAGTTCAGTTTCTCAGGCACATACGTCACATTTTACGAGCTCAACAGCCACGAAGGCTAGTGCCTACCAAGTTGGGCGGCATAGACAGAAATCAGTTTCAGCAGCACAAAAGCTCTATTGGACAATGCTTGTCTGAAGTGCAGAAGGAGGGCTTTTTCAAATCATCTCACTTCTGTTCAACACTCACTTCCTGGAACCTCCACGAGGATTCCCATCAGGCCCTCCCTGGCTGGGCTCAGGACTACCCTAACAAGTTAATGGGGTGAGTTGCCCTGGAAAGGCTGTCAGTTTCCTGATCCCTAATTAAGAAAGATTTGCAGGGCACCTGGGTCGCTCAGCTGTTAAACGCCTGCCTTAGGCTCAGGTCATGATCCCCGGGTCATGGGATCGAGACCCACATCGGGCTCTCTGCTTCCTGCTCAGCGGGAAGCCTGCTTCTCCCTCTCCCACTCCCTCTGCTTATGTCCCCTCTCTGGCTGTGTCTCTGTCAAATACATAAACAAAATCTTTAAAAAGAAAGGAAGGAAAGAAGGGAGGGAGGGAGGGAGAAGAAGAGAGGGAGGGAGGGAGGAAAGAAGAAAGAAAGGCAGACTTGCTTTACCACTGGGATCACTGAAGATCATGGAACCATCACCATCCCAGTGACACATAAAAGTTTAAAACTTTCCCTAAGAACTTGAAAACTTCAGTGTTTCTCAGGGTGATGCTTTTCAGGAAGCACTGAAGCCTTCAAAGCCCG
Organism: Lontra canadensis; assembly: GCF_010015895.1. Classification (NCBI taxonomy): domain Eukaryota; kingdom Metazoa; phylum Chordata; class Mammalia; order Carnivora; family Mustelidae; genus Lontra; species Lontra canadensis. The sequence continues at coordinate 5,977,912 of NW_022631107.1, read as the reverse complement.
TGATAAAGCACCCAGTGTGCATTACCTCCAGCTCTAGAAGGAAAGCTAAGATGCCAAACAGTTCTCCAGGTCATTCTGGCCCAGGCAAACCACGCCTCAACCAACCACTGCCCAGCAAACAGTAGCCATATGGTTTTCTCAACTCCCAACTCTCCACCCTACTGTCTACACCATCTGTGCTGGTAACTGTTCGACTTTCCACTGCATAGAACACACCTCTCTGTGGATACATTAAACCACACTGCATTTCCTTTTTTTCTTTTTTAAGATTTTATTTATTGATTTGACAGAGATCACAAGTAGGCAGAGAGGCAGGCACAGAGAGGGGGGAAGCAGGCTCCCCGCTGAGCAGAGAGCCTGATGCAGGACTCCATCCCAGGATCCTGAGACCATGACCTGAGCCAACGGCAGAGGCTTAACCCACTGAGCCACCCAGGCATCCCCATGCTGCATTTCTCTTAGCTTCCCACAAACACCGTGCCTTTGCCTATGCTCAGTCTTCTGCTAGAATGCCCTTCCTTCCCTAGCGGTACCCCTTCTGAACGCACTCCCCCAATTTACTGGCCAGACAATGCCTACCTTTTCTTTAAAACTCATTTGAGACATCATCTCCAGAAAGCCTTCCCTGTCCTTCTCAGGCAAGAAGAAGCCCCGTGGCTACTCCAGAATTTCTGTATGGGGGACACTTGGCAGGTGAAAATCTGGTAAAAAGCAGCAAAGGGAGTTTGTGACTTCTCTTGAAATCACATTTTACAGCAAGGGACAATTTTGGCTGAGATATCTGCGTGAAGAGCAAAGTTCTCAAAGATGTTCTTATTCACAAGTAAATGTGAGTAAGGAAGTATCAGTGATCCTTTTTAAGAACATCCTTTTGGGTAGTGACTTTGGAGGAGAGCAAGCAGAGATTAAAGGAAGGACAGACCTTCCTTCCTGTTGGAGCCTATGGGCTCCAACAATATCCTGGTGTCCTCCTATCAGCTGTACCAACTTGAATCTGTTTATATATGCATCTTCCCCACTGGGCTGCAAAGGACTACATTTTTATCTAACTCTGTATCTCTAATACTCAGGCCAATCCTTAATTGGGGTGCTCGATAAATGCTTGTTGGATGGAGGGTAGGTGGCTGAGTGGGTAGATAAGTTGATAGACGAATGAACAGATGGATGGATGCATGGATGGACAGACGGACACTGGGAAAATGGGAGGAAATGCTTTCTTAATATTCAATTTTACCTTCACACCAAAGTTTTCTAAAGAATAAAGAGCTTGAATCTCAAAATCAATGATCTCTCCCACAACTTCTCTCTCTGTCTCTCCCTGTCTCTTCTTTTCTCTCTCTCCATTTCCCACAACACCAAAAAAAAAAAAAAAAAAAAAAAAAGTTTTATATTTAACCACTGCTCAATCCAAAGGCTGGCATTCCCCACCCAGTGAGTGTACTAAAGAAAGACTGGGGAGAAAGAAGAAAGAAACCCTTAACAATAAATACTGGATAATAGCATTAAAAGCCTCCCTTTCTCTAATGGAGGTACAATTTGGAGATAAACCTAAACCACCTTCCGCTCTGTGGCATATGATTAAAATCTGCTTTGTTCTTCTAATTTGCTCTTCTCAAATTACCACACTGCTGCTAGAGTTGCAAACTCAGACTTCACAGCTGCCCTTGAATCCACTCTACAACTTTTTCTCCTTTTCTTTTTCCTTTTAATCAGCACTGAACCAAGAAGGTGCCGCCTACACTTGGAGAAAGGATGTCTCCAAACATGGAGACAAAAGGTGCCTTTCAAGGTGCCCCTACCATCCCCTGCGCCATGATGGCCCTCAGCATAAGTGCCTCTCCCTTGAGGTTTGGGAACCCAAGAGGTGAAGTTACCCTTGACAGGGCTCCAGGTGGTACGGAGTGTTTCTTCCGCCCGACTCTAGAGCTCTTATTCCGCCTCAGCTTTCAAAACAAAGAGAGCCTGACAAGGATATGGCTCTTGCCTAACTAACAAATGCTTTGTTTTCCTATGTTTCCAGAAGAGCTCTAAATACCATTGTCTGGGATTGCTAAGATCTCAGCTTCCAGAGTCAGTTTCAAAACTAGAAGGTAAATTACCATAAAAGACAGAAAGAAAATTCTATTGACATCATCCTTCCTCTTTTTTTTCCCCTTTCAATTTTTAGGAGTTCCTTTGAAATTTCAAACTACAAGCTATGTCTATACCAACATGTGAAGAGAAAGGGAAGGTATCTTTCAATGATCTAATTATGTTACACAGCAATATATGCATAAATACATAATAAGTTGGTCACAATTTTCATGTAGCTATAGGCTGAATGACATGTTGACTAAAAGAAAGTAGAAAAGAACTAAAATTGTGTCCTTGGATGGCAGTTCTAAAGTGTCAATATGCTTTCTGGTCAGTGTATGGTTTTTCCCTTTGCTATTGGGAAAGTTGCCAGTGAGGGGCACCTGGGTAGCTCAGTAGGTTGAGCAGCAGACTCTTGATTTTGGCTCAAGTTATGATCTCAGAGTCGTGAGATCAAGTCCCATGGTGGGCTCTGTTCTCAGATGGCATCTGCTTGATATTCTCTACCTCTCCCTCTGCCCCTCCCCTCACTCACATGCTCTCTCCCTAATAAATAAAATCTTAAACAAAAAAAAAGAAAAAAAGTTCCCACTGAAAAAGAATCACATCATTTAGACTACCAAAGAAGATTCAAAATCAAGATAATAGCATTTAATATAAGTTTAGGAGCAAACTTAAAATTCAAGACACCAGGTCCCATCCTAATTTTGCTAAGTATGTGACCTTAGGCAAATCACATCACCTCTCTGGATCTCAATTGAATCAACTAGCTAATGCACATTATTAACATACTACTCAAGGATATCAAGAGGCATATGAGGGAAGGGAAAGAATGCTACTAAACAAAGAGCAGTAAATACCCAACACCATCACACCATTGCAGATAACACCTACATACAGATACAGATCAGATCACAAGGACGAGCATTATTTTCAGAACAATGAGCAACAATACATACACAGACCAACCCAAAAAAACAACATCAGCTAGTAACATCAAGGAGGAATCATTAGCCAACTTATTAAATAGGCTTTTGTCCCCTCTTCTATTAATAAATCTCAGTAGTTACTGATAGTTTAAGCCTGCTTATTTTTATTACCAATCCATTAGTAAATGATACTGTGTTTGAATTTTCAGTTTATATGTCAAGACCCTGGTTCAATCTTTTCTTGAACAATGTTGACCAGCAAGCCCTAGTGTCTTAAAGCAAAAATTACACCTGTAAAGGGAGAGATAATAAGCCAGACCCTAATCTGTTACATGCTAATTGCTTTCCCCTGCTACAGAATAATCATACTTCAAACCTTAGCAAGATACATAGATATATATATATTCAGACAAAAACTCTACTGTACACCTAAGATCCAAGTCATTACATTACTCATCATAGATTATTTCTTGGAGTAGTTTTACAGAACTTGAATTCACTTTAATTAAAATTTACAATAATCCCCTGGGAACTAAGTACAAAAAAATTTGCTAAAGGAGCTCTCTAAGATATAAATTAATATTGAATAAAAGATCAATTATTACAACATAACTTGCAAAGTTGCTCCTCATACAACATGTTTACTTTAATTATGTACAAGGTTGAAAAGATTTTAAAATGTATTATCTATTTAATGGTCATGACACCGTCTCAAAGGGTGACTTCCCTAGCGTGCAAATCCTATGCTTTGTAATCAGACGCTTCCAGCTGAGAGGGGACTTTTCTCATTTGATAGTCCAAGCAAAGAAATGAGGATGAAGAGCAGAAAAATATTTTTCCACCCGTAACTCTGATTTGTGTGGCCTACTTGCAGAAGAAAATGGAGAAGCTCCTACTCTGGTCAAAGTTGCCTTACAAAGTTAAAATGATCAAGTACTCTTGGAGAGAATTCCAGAGCTCAGAATCCATTGGTTTGATCTACAGGGATGTTCCAAGCAGAAAGATAGACAAAAAAGACCCATCCTGATCGTTTCATTCACAAACCCACATGGCTTCTACCACTATTTGCATGAACACAAAGGATCCCCTGATTGGTGTCTCCATGCCAGACCTCTCTGCTGACTTTCCTTGCTTATTTCCAGCTAGGATTTCTCCATTCAGGTGTCCCACAAGCTCCTCAACGTTAAGAGCCCAAAATGAAACTCACCATCACCTACCTCCCCCAACCTGTCTCCCCTTTATTCGATCATCTCAGGGCCAGCTTCCTGGGTGAATCACCCATGCTTAGAAGGGCCCCGCACTTGGTTTTCTTGAAATTCTTCATTTTTGAACAAAGGGTTCCATATTTTCACTTTGCACTGGGCCCCAAAAATTACGTGGCCAGTTTTGTCTCTCCTTCGGGGGTTATGGCCATTACCTTTGTTACGGAAACCGACGTCCTGGCACTTAATCCCAGACCCTCCCTTCATTTCATTTCTGTATCTGATCATGCTGTTTCATGCTCAGGGTTTTATCCCAAGCAAAGGCTCACCTTATTTGAAGTGCCTAAATGCCTTTTTCTCCTCCTTCAAAGAATTGATTTCCACTTGTCCTTTAATTATTAATCAAGTTAATCTATACCAGAAATACTTACTGATCCCCGAGTCTGACACAAATGCCCCCTCCTGGTCCTCCACTTCCCCATACCTGTACCTACGGCTGTGGTTTTGTCCTTGTGCCACACTATCTTGTCTCTCTTCCCCCAAATGACTGGGAGCTTCTTAAAGGCTGATAATTTTTTCTATTTCTATCCAGTTCCCAGCTCTGTACTTGGCATATAGGAAATATTTTTGAAATGCTTATCAATGTTATTTCAAAAAACTTCACTAATTCATTTTGGGGGGGGGGCGGTGGAAACTGCTTGATCTATGCCATTGTTCTTTCCTCTTAGAATAAATTTCATTTATTTTTCTAAAGTTATCCTCTCCTTCCCTCCTGAATCTTCAGGGAAAGCCACCAAAACAAACAGCTTCAAAGCTTATGTTACACCTCGAATGTATTTTCCATTGTCCTCCAGGGTCACTGTCCCCTGGGGTCCCTTCGGCAAGTGAGGACAGCTGGGTCCCCTATTCCTCCGGGAGCTTCCAGGCACTACTGGCTTATACAAAATGATTTGTTTGTGTCAAGGAGTTGCCAGAGTTCCTCTGCAAGGCCACTGAGAGCCCAGGATACAGGAAAGCAAAAGTGGGAAGTGTAGCCCAGAGGGACACGGAGTCTCTTATTAACCCAGGGCCCCCACGTGCTCTCAGATGTTCCATACTTCATCAGATTGACCATCAAAGGAAATCCTGCTTGAAAAAACAGACTTGTGATTTGCCTGCAGCTGGGAATCAAAAGGAATCATGTGAGCCCCGGGATCAGTGTCTAATCAGTATTTCGGTCTATCATGATACATGCACCTGGATGGGTTCCTTTATTTATTCATTCATTCACTTACTCAAACATTCATGGACCATCTACTGAGGGAAATGTGTCGAGTGAAGGGTTATTAAGGGAGATAAGGGCCAAAAAGTCCCCACACTCAAGGAAATTAAGAATTTGATTATGAGACAGATAAATTCCTCTAACACCTGACTATTCCAAGTGTGGTACACAGACCAGAAGCAGCATCTAGACTCTTACTAGAATGCTGAATTCCAGGGCCCACCTTAAGACCTCCTGGATCAGAATTTGCATTTTAACAAGAACACAGAAGATCCACATGAATATTAGAGACAGAACTGTTATACACACACCGCCCCCCCCCAAGAGCTGAACACCAACTCCTTTGAGTCTGAATTAAATTCAACTCCCAGTTGCAAAACCTGCCCTAATGATTCCAGATTATAATCCCACTTTTCCCCATCTCTAGACTCCATGTCTGGCTCTCTGCTACTTCACAGAAGCAACTTGAACCCTTCATCACACAGAGTGGGAACTAACAGGGAACGGTGCTATGTACCAAATGCCTATCTCTCACGCGCATGAATCTCGTATTAGATTCTCTGCAGGACACATTCTGGTAATTCCATCCGGGCAACCTTTAAGTTTTCCCAGAATGCCTACTTAGAAAAAGAAGGAACAACTTAAGAATGCAAGTGACTAACAGACTGCATTCAAGTAGTTTACATTTTAAACTCTTAACGCATGGTTACTGCACATTTTTCACAATCAAAAGAGGGTCTCAAGACATGGCTTTTAATTGCCAGAGGTGAAAGATGAAGATTCAGTTGGAAAGCAAGTACAACCAGGAAATGCTTACTCCAATGGAGCCAGGCCCTGTCCTTTGCTCAACACTGCCCCCCGCCCTCCCCACACACAGGCACTTGGTTATTACTAAGAATTCCAAATATGCATATACACATTTTCCATGTACACACTGGTGTTTTTTATCTAGTTGATATCATTTCAAATACCTGTAACTTGTCAGGTTGGAGGCCCAAGATGCATTGGGAATTCTATTTTGTTTTATTTGGTCTTTTTTTTTTTTTTTTAATATTTCAAGACATTCAGTAAATTGAGAGTCACCAAAACCTGCAATTCTTAATCTTATTGGCCTCCAAACCCCCTCACACTGCAGAGGATCTGTAGAATTTTTATTTGGGTTGGGTATATCAATTTCCTGAGAATTCTTCTGAATATTCGGTTTTTGATTCATGTAAAGATAATAAACCCACTGCACGTTAACAAAAATTGCATATTGTATAAAAAATAACCTGTATTTGCAAACTAATAACTGATTATGTGAGAAAAATAGCACGGTTTACATTTTTGCAAGTATCTTTAAGGTTTGGCTCAAAAGAAGACAGGTGGATTCTCACACCTGCTTCTGCATTTAATGCATTTCTATATCACATATCATATAGCCTCTGGAAAACTCCACTGCACACTTGTGCAAGAATAAGAGTGGAAAAGCAAACATCTCAAAAAGGATGACAAGACAATTCAATGGGGAAGATAATCGTTGTTCCAAACAATGGTGCTAGGGCAGCTGAATATTCAAACGCAAAGGAATAAAGCTGGACCCCCTACTTTACACCCTATACAAAAGTTAACTCAAATTGGATCAAAGATGAGGAGTAGCTGTGTGTTACTGTGAATTACAATAAGAAATATATATTTTGTCTTTGTCCTCCTTTCTGGCAGAGAGCTCATAAAAACCCTTGCAATTTCTTAAGTGAGGTGGACAATAAATGTGTCTTTTGTCATGTTAATGAGGTGACTTTTGGAAATCCCCCGTGGACTGGGGCTGGTTGCCAGGAGAACCCACCATGTGATTAGAGGGTTGGAACTTTCAGTCCCATCTCCCTGAACTCCAGGGAGGAGATGGAAATTGGGTTCAACCACCAACAGCCAACGATTTAACCAATTGTGCCTGTGTAATGATGCCTCCATAAAAACCCAAAATGACAGGATTTGGAGAGTTTCTGGGTTGAGAGTGTCGTTAGCACAGAGAGGTGCTAGGAGATTGGTATTCCTGGAGAGATCATGGAAGCTGTACCTCCTTCCCCCTTAACCTTGCCCTATGCATCTCTTCCATCTGGCTGTTCCCTGAGTTACATACTTTTATAATAAACTAGTGATCGGGTAAGTAGAATGTTTCTGAGTTCTGGGAGCCACTCCAGCAAATTAATCAAACTCAAGGAGGAGGTCGTGGGAACCTCCACTCTACAGCCAGTCAGTCAGAAGCTTACATGACAACCTAGCCTCGTGACTGGCTTCTCAAGTGGAGGCAGTCTCGTGGGACTGAGCCTATAGGATGTGATGTGATCTCCAGGTAGACAGTGTAAAAATGGAGTTGTAGGTGTAGGTGATATCAGAGAATTGTCAGGTATATGAGAGGAACTCCCCTCTTCAAACAGTGGAATTGGAACCGAACACTCTTGGACTGTTAATGGGCACAGGTTTATCCGGGGGAGGATGACAGCCTTCAGGAAATACAGTAGTCATCGTTGCGCAACCTTTTGAACACACTAAAATCCACTGAAATGTACACCTTAAAATAGTAAATTTTGTGGTATATAAATGACACATTAATATAATAATGAATCAAAAACCTAAATGCGAAACTATAAAACTGTTAAAACATAGGCATAAGTATTCATGACCCTGGACTATGCAATAGTTCCCAACTACGACATCAAAAACACAAGCAACAAAAGAGAAAAGAAGGTGAATTTCACCAAAATTTTAAAATTTCTGACACCACCAAGAAAGTAAAGAGACAGCCCACAGAATAGGAAAAATATTTACAGGTCATGTATTGCATAAGTATTCAGAATATATAAAGAACTCTTGTAACTCAATAACAAAAATTTAAAAATCCAATTTAAAACAGGGCAAAGGATCCAAATAGACCATTCTCCAAAAAAGATACACATAGGCCCCCTGGCACAAGAAAAGATGCTCAAAATCATAGGCACCAAGGAAATGAAAATCAAAACCATGATAAGATACCACTTCGCACCCACTGAGCTGGTTATAATCAAACAGACAAATAACAACAAGTGTTGGCAAAGATATGCAGAAATCAACACCCTTGTGCACTACTGATGGAGACGTAAAATGGCACAGCCACTTTGGAAAACGGTTTGAAAGTCAGTCTTCCAAAGGTTAAACATCGATCTAGTAATGTCACTCCCAGGTATAAACCCAAAAGAAATGTGTCCACACAGAAACCTGTAAAGGAATGTTCACTGCAACGTTATTTGCAACAGACAAAAAGTGGAAACAACCCAAATTTTCACCAACTGGAGAACTGATAAAATGTGATCTATCCACACAACGGAATGGAATATAGCAATAAAAAGAGAAGAAGTACTGACCCATGCTGATCTCAGGGACATCTGGGGGTCCCCAGAACACAATTTGAGAACCACTGACCCAGACCAAACAGCTAGCGTGGGTATTGTGGGTTATCTTCCTAGCAGCCATTTCCCTACCCTCCTTCTCAAGAGACCCCTGATTTTTAGGCATTGACCCCTCCTCCCATGCCAGCCACCTCCTGGAAGGAGGCTAACTCCATGCTGAGTCCCAGGGTCAAGTTCTGCTCACTTTAAGCCACCGACCAGAGTCACTGGTTTAGGGGCAGGCCTGTGACTTAGGTCTGATAAGAATGGCTGCAGGACTTTTGTGGGAATGCTGGGTTGGGAGTAGTTCCCCTCTGCCTCTGGAGGGTGTCCCATGAAAAGGTGAGGGCTGACATTACCATAACCATCTCAAGGCCAGTCTGAGGATAAAGCCTTACAGAAAGCAGGAGAGTCCTTGAATGAAGCACTTAACTCAAGACATCAGGATATAAGAGCCAGTAAATGTCCTCGATGTTCGAGCCAGTCTGAATTAGAATTTGTTAGACGTAGTTACAAGCACCCAGCAGACAGACTGTCCAAATGAGGGGGAGCCAACAGTGTTACATTCTCTCTGCACTCAATACACTTTGCTATTGCTTTGAGGACATCAAGAGATAAGATCTTAGCAGACCATTGAAATAACGTTACTTTTTTTTTCACAATATCCTTAATACAAAGAGCTGGCCCATGTAATCCAGGCCTAAAAACGTCAGAGCTGGACCATGGTATTTAACAAAGTGTCTCTCCCTGCTATTCCTTTTGTGTCTGATTTTCAGTGGACTCTGAATGGCATTCTAGGTGAGTTCGACAGAGAAAAGTGTTGGATTGTCCTTATTATCAGAAGAGGTGTGGCTGTGAGCTGGACCCCAATTGGATTTCACCACCTGGATTGGCATGGGGCCTGATACTCAGCACATATGAACGTTCGCATGTGATATTCAAGTACCTGTTCCAACGGGTAAGAAATTCAAAGAACAGTAAACTACTCTCTTTTTTTCCCCAGCTATTAAAGTGGTGTTCTACATTTGAGTGATGTTTTGACATTTATGATGCATTTCATGTACATCCTCCCAACAACCCAGTGGAGATTGGCAACTGGGGAATTACAGAGGAACGACAGGGGCCCAGTGACTTGCTCAAAGTCTTGCACCATCATAAAATGGAATTTAGACTTCAAGACATTAGATTTAAGCCAAAGCCTCCCCACTATTTAGAATTATCTCGAATATACCTTCACATAATAGAAAGATAACAGTCAACATTGTTTTGGCTCTCACTGTGGGCCAGTTACCAAGCATTACAACAACCCCATGAGGTCTAGGCCATTATTATCCCCACTTTACAGATGAGCAAACTGAGACCCAAACTGGTAAAGTGACTTGTCCAAAGTCACCTGGCTAGTCAGTGGTCAAGCCAGGGTTCAAAGTTCTTGACTTCTTGGTCATAGGGCTTCTTCAACAAGTAGAGCTGTACCAGAGGTGCTCACTCTATGTCAGATGACTCAGAGCTACCAAGAACCCACCAGCTCAGTAAGGACGGAAGTGATCCTTAACACACACAACAAAGGACAATCCGACAATTCTTCTCATTCTGGAATTTGATCACACAGAGATTGCCTATAATAAGCCAGGACTTAGATAACATCTTATTAAACTTTGCTGACAGTTTTATTCTAACAATAATCATAATTGGGAATCAGGAGATGCATGGTTTAATTATGTTACCATTCCCCAAATTGACTTATTCGAAAGACACTACTGCTTGCTTAGCCAATAGTTATCCCTTCCTCCCACCACAGAAGGACACACACACACACACACACTTCTCCACTGCTTCCATAATGCCAAAGCCCTCCTCCCACTATAGAGAGGCAAGAACATAGAGACCAAAAGCACACATTCCTAAACTCTTCTACAGCTAGCACACAGGTGTATGATTGAATCCCACCCGACAAGATCTGATGGGAAGGCTGATAGGGGCCTCTGGAAAAGATCTTCCTCGTGATATGCATACGGAAGTACCACCTCTGCAATGGTAGATACGGTGGTGCCTGACTCACAGCCACAAATATGGCCACTACCTTGTAGGAATGACCACTCTAAGCACCATAGCAGATATGCTGAGGTTAACAGTGTGGGAAGTTGGAAAGCGCCTGGGTCCATGCAGAACCACTGAGCAACCCTGTAGCTGGCCGAACTCTGGACTTTTCATTAGGTAAGACAGTTAGTGTACTTATCATTTAATCCACTTTAACTTGGCTACTCTCTTACTCTCTTTGGGGTTCTTAGGAAGCCCAAAACATCCTAACTCTCAAGTCTCAAGAGACAGCCACTGAGAAGAACTCTGAAATTTTAGTCCAACGACCAGGGTTCTAACCTACCTACTTGCCAGATGACCCAAATTGCTTAATCTCTCTGACCCTTATTTCTCCCATCTAAAAAATAAAGGCCACACTCCATAACACAATATCATCAATAAAATGGAGGTATGAAAATCATGGGATAATGTGTATCCAACCACTCTGTTAACAGTGTTTCACTCAAATGCGACTAGTCTACATAGCAATTAAATCAGATTTATTAAATTGGAACTAGCCATCTAACCCAACTCCCTTATTTTACAAAAGAGGAAAAGAAACATTGACTCCAAATGTCAACTGACTTGCTAAGTGTCACAAAACTGGTTGATAACATAATTAAACCATGTACCTCCTGATTCCCAAACCAATGTCATCATGTTACTCTCATGATGATAAGTAATGACCTAGATTAGATTACTGAGCACTCATTCAATCAGCAAGTGTTTGTCGAACAGGATTATATGCCAGGTACTACTCTCAGTATTGGGGAATCCTTAATAAACAACAACCACCACCACAAAATGTTCCTACCCTATGGATTTAACAGCCTACGAAGGAAATCTACATTTATGAGTATTTATTCAATGCCTATTATGTATTAAGTACTGGACTAAGATTTCTGTTCAAACACAAATCAAAATTCCCAGCCAATTCCAATAATATCAAGCATGTTTACGAGGCTTTGCTAAAGAATGTATAATGTGAAAAGTCTACATTTTACTCAATAAAAGTCAGTATTAAAAATGACAAGTTCATTAGAAGGAGCTGTGACTAACCATGCCAGCCTCTGAAGAAAGTGGATAGAGTGGGGAACATGGCTAGGATTCCACCCTACTTGAAGCATCAAGACTGAATAAAGGGGTTAGAATTAACTCATGTCCCTCTACGCTATCCAGACTTCAAAGGTTGAGTCCGTTGGAAAAGCCCAGTAGGGAATATTCAGCCACTCCTTCCACTCCCCAGGCCTCCCTCAGTGCCCCAAACTCTCCTTTTGCTCCCTGTTCATTTGGAATTCCTCCTCCTCTGACCTAAACCTTCACACCCTAATAACCTGATGGGACAAACAACCTAAACTCTTTGGAAAGAGACAGAGCAAGTGACTTTCAGCACCATTTGGAAATGGATCTCAGGCAGCTGAGACTGGGCCACTTGGTTGTTTCTTTGTAAGTTTTCTCTGTCAATTACATAATTTGAGACAGAATAATTAAAAGCTGTTGTTTTGTGGGGGAAATTCCATAAGTCCCATTCTGTGCAGGTCATGGTGAGGATGTGTGACACTGGATGATGGTCCGTACACTTCTTTAAACTTTGTGATTCCCTTGGAAGAGAGGGGGAAAAGGCAAGCAGGGAAGGAAGAACAGGCAGCTCCCCGAGGGCATGGACGGGTTCCTCCGAGAGGTTCCTTTTTTCAAAATACCATTTTGTTCTAGTGTTAAACACAGGGAAGGTTGTTTGTGACTCTGTACCCAGAAATACAATTTCACTTCCTGGGTTTGGAAAAGTCTAGGAAAGTAAGTTCCAAAATTATCAATATAGGATCTTTGAATTCCCCCTTATTGGTTAAACAATCATCACCATTTGTGGACAGAAGAAGCCAAAAAGATGGACCACAAAATGAAACATGTGAGTTTGAAACAATTCCAAAAAAATCAACATTTTTGAACACAGCATTTTAACCTCTTCGGCATCAGTAGGGCCGCAAAAACGCTAACTTGCCAAACTATTATTAGACTGGCTACAAATTTATTGTTTCCCAGACACCAGACAACAAATACATGCCCTTTGGGGACTACTTATCTATTCTAAGGAAGACTAAGTACGGAAAGGGATAAAACCTGTGGTGTCAACTCCAAGTGGGACAGGACTGGGCACACAGAGGGCTGAGAAAGCAGAGGAGAACTCAGCATCCCTAACTCTCTGCTGCTGGTCCCTCCGTTATTTACATATTCGATGCAGGTTAAAGGATCTGTACATCCACTCCAGGACCTAAGGCAAGGTACACCAACAACTACCTCTGGATCACAAGACAGTGCATGCCAAAATGTTTCTGTGCAACCCTGTGGCAGGACGGAAAACTGCCTAACCTGCTAATCCCTTTATTATTAAGTTTAGCAGCACCGATTCACTAAGAATGAAATTCAAGATCCTCCAGAAAATTCACTGGGCTCCTACTCTCCTGGGACATCAGGTGGGACACCACGTTCCTGCCTGGAAACTTGTTCAATCCTCTGCTTACGAATTAGTTGCCACTGTCTCTGTGTCACAAACTTCCACCGGCAAACAAACAAATGGGAAAGACCTTTCATTCATTCATTCATTGTGGGGTTAACACAGCCCAGAGACGTATTCCTGCCGCTGAGAGACGCTGCCCCCATTCATCTCTCAAGGCAACTAGATAGTGTGTTCTCTATTTAAAAAATAGCTCAGTCCTGTAGCCTCAAGACTCAGGAAGGCGAGAAGAGGAAATCCCAGAGAAAAAAATAAGCAGATAGATTTAAAAGTCAGAAGCTAATCGTGCTGAGCCCTGACACAACCTTTCCAGATTGTGAGTGCTCAGTGGGTCAAAGGAGAGGGCACACATCTGCCTACATATATGCGCACCAAAGGTGCACGTGCGCGTGCGCGCACACGCATACACACATACACACACACACACACACAAACACACACACCCTTGCAGCTCACGCTACATCTCCTGCAAGCTCAAAAGCACTTAGAACCCAAGGATGAGGCAGCCAGGAAAGCTACCTTCGCCCAAAGAACTCTTGCTTTCTCCAACTTGAGCAATATTCCACCAATATTCCAAGGGGCGCTTCTTCCCGGGACCCAGGTCCTGCAAGGCTCCCTCCCCGCTGGCTCCACAACCCTTTTCCTTTCTCTGAAACACAACGACTTCATGATTCCTTTTGGGGTAGCTCCAGTTCCGCGCAGCGCGCGCCCCATCCCTCAAGGCTGGAGCCCAGGTCTGCCCAGCCACTCTCACTCCCAGGAAACTTCCCCGCCGCACCATGCGGAGTAAAGGCCATCGGTAGGAGGGCGGCAAGGAGGGAAAGCGGGTCCCTGGGGCTGAGGGCCCCTCTGGAGCCCGGGCGCCAAGAGAGGAATGAGTGAACCCGAGCTGGTGCATGCCTTCTCCACGTGGAGGAAGGGAGGAAGGAAGAATGGGCGACATGCAGGTGTCCCTCTCGGCTCCCCGAGCTCCCATTTCCTGGCGGGGGAGGGGGTCGAGGGGTTAGCCTCTGCCAGGAGGAAGCTGCCCCGCGCCCCCAGCCTAGGCGCGGCGAGACTTGCGCGCACCTTGCAAGCCTGGGAAGGGATCCCGTCGCTGATAACGCGCCCCATCCCTGGGTAGGGCTCCCAGCCTCACAGGGCGGAGAAAGAAATCTGGCTTTCTAGCAGGCCCCCGCATGGGTTCTCCCGCCCCTGCCCGCGCACGCCCACCCGCAAAGGCCCCCGCGCCCTCGCCTGGGGCAGCCCGCACCTGGATGTGGCAGGAGATCTCCGAGTCGTCCAGCAGCCGGATGGTGCATTTCATCTCCTGGCTGAGCGATTTGACGCTGGAGCTCCGAAAGTGGATCATTTTCATGGTCCTCCTGCCTCTCGGCACACAGTGGCAAGAGGCGAACATGCACCGCGGCCCGGGGGAGCGAGCGGGAGGCTTGGGGCCGGCGTAGCGCTCGCCCGCGCGGACGGACACACTCGTGCACGCACCGTCCCGGACACCCGGGTGCGGCTCAGCCCCGGGACAGCGGCGGCGACGGGCGCCTGCGGCCACACATGCCGGGCGGCCGGGGCGCGGCAGGCGGGTCCCTCCCTTCCCTCGCTCCCCTCCCTCGCCTCCGCCTCTCCGGCTCCTTTCCCCGCCTCCGCCCGTCGCGCGCGCTCCTGCGCCTCCCTCCGCCCCGGCTAGCGTGCAGAGGGTGCCCCGGGCCCGTGACCCTGGGCGGGCGCGCGACACACTCACTCCCACGCGCGGGGAGCCGCGGGAGGAGGAGGCGGAGGGATGGCAGGCGCTGGTGGCCGGGGTGCCCTGGCAGTGGCCTGCTTCGCCGCCGTCGCCGCCGCTGCGTCAGGCTGGGCCCGGCCGCCTCCTCCCTCTCCGGCCGCGATCGCTCCGGCTCCTGGTCACGCTCGTCCCTGCCCCGGCTCCCCCACGCGCCCGACAGCGCCCTGCTCTGCTCGGCCCCAGGGACCTGGCTGCGGGTGGGGGATGGAGGGCGAGCCCGACCTGCACCTGCAGGGAGGATTCCACCGCGGGAGAGGATTCTTGGACCAAGAACGAAACCCCCTCCCCCCGAAAGTGACATGAGGGCCTGGTATGGCTACCCCAGGAAATGGTTAATTGTAACAATCTCTAGGACTCATGGATATTTTTTAAAGCCTTTATTTTATTTAATATTAACTGGGAGTCCATCTCCTTACAAAAAAAAAAAAAAAAAAAAATCAGGTGTGCCTGCCTGCTTCAGTCAGTAGAGCATATTGCACTTGATCTCGGAGTCGTGAGTTCGAGCCCCATCTTGGGGGGAGAGTGTACTTTAAAAAAAAAAAAAATTAACATCAGAGCCTTTCTTAAGTAATTTCTCGTTTCTAACTCCCAATACCTCAGTATGATTTGTGGTACCTTAGACCTCAGCAAGAGGGTCCCTAGCCTGCACCTCCCCCTTTAGGGACCTTGCTCCTGCCTCCCCTACATAGCGATGTGTCCTGTCCTGTAGTAGACCAGTCTCTGGGTACTGGGGACCCTAGAATTCCCTGCCACCACCAGGGTAGTGGGGATAGGGGATCTGCTGCCCCTGTGTCTAATCCAGGGTGGATCAGCCCCCTTTGTGGTGTAGCCATAGGCCCAAGGGGCAACCAAGGGAGGTCTGTGGAGGCAGGTGTGCAGGGGTTGGATGGGGGGCGGGGGGGGGGGGGCAGGCATGTCCAGGCACAGGAGGAGAAAGGTCTCTCCTCCTGCTGCCCTTTCTGAGCTGTTCAGCTTGTTCAAGGCAGTATTAAGGAATATTTGTTAGAGGAAGGACTTTGCCCAGGGGTCACTTCCCACTGCAGCTGCACAGGTCCCCCTCATCCAAAGGTCCCCTGTTCCCTCAGGGCACTCTACTGGGCTTGATGTCCTCTAGGACACCCCCTGGGGTTGGCTGTGGTTTGGTGACAACTGCACTGGACTTGGACTTCTCCCTCTGCCTGTTCTTACTTCCTTCTCATGTGATCACTAACGGATACCCTACAGCCAAACTCAGCCTCAGTATCTGCTTCTGGAAATGCCAAATTAGGACAATGTGTCAAGATAAGAAGATTTTACTTAACGGTCAGTAGCTTGATTGCTGCTTTTAAAAATGGTGATAGTGTGTGGCCCTCCATGTGTACTCTTGCCCAGGGCTGGTGAATATTAGGGCCGGGCCTACCAGGGAGAGTCTGGGACAATGAGGATTTGATTCTTGATCCAGCTCCTGGCCAGCCCTGGAGACTTTGGGAAAGTCTTTTCCTTTCTTTTCTGAAGTTCAAGGAAGAGCACATCTGCCTGTCTCACAGGTGGCTGAGACACTGGGCTGAGGCAAGGCTAGTGGAGGGCAGGTTATAATCTGTAAAGCCCCACATGCATGTATGAAGGGGCAGTGATGGGCCCCAAATGCTACTAGGATTGAATCATCTCTCCTAACGCAAAGAACATATCTAAGATAGCCTAGAAATCAAAGAAAAGACACCGCCCAACACAGTCCAAGCTTTTCTTTTGAGGCTACCTTCTGGTCCATCCTTATTATATGACCTTTTGGCTTCGAAAGAGTTCATGCTCAATACCCCAGAACTGTTATCTCAAATTTCAAGAAAGCTGAATGAGACCAGCAAGGACGGTAGGAAAGAGGACAGAAGAAAGATCACCCAAACTGGGTCTTCAAGCAACAGCATTTTGAGAAAATGAGAAGAATTGAGAAGAATCTGGGATTGGTTATCTGACCAGGTTTGGGATGAAGTCTGAGCGCAGCTAGTGTATCTGGAAGCCTTCAGAAGGTGTGGAAAACAACTAGGTAAGTTACCGCATATGTTCACTTGGACTGAAGTGTTCACTGAAGACAAGTCTTTGGGAAACCAAGCAGCCATGTTCAAAAAAATAATGTGAAGAGCAAGAGGAATTCAAAGAATGAGCTCAAGAGAGGAGTTGAAAACTGAACCCTTAGAGGCATGAGACTGGCTCTTGATGCAACTCCAGATGAGGCGGTTGTAAGTTCCAGCCCCAGATTGGGTGTAGCGATTACCTCAAAATAAAACAAAAAACCCTGGACCACTTAAAGCAATGGCACACTCAGAGTCCTAAACTCTCAGCTCAAGACTCTTAGAAACCAGTCTTTCTATGGCAGAGCTAAACGAGTTTTTTTTCATTAATTGAGCTGCAATTGGAAACCAAACTCGAAGTCAATTGAATTAATCCGTCTCACCCAACTTCATGAGTGAGAGGTAATTATCATTGAGAAAAGAGTGGGAATCTGGGACTAGAAATGGGACCATGAAAGGGGGATCTGGATAATTCCTAGTAACTCAAGCTCCCAAAACCCAACTGGAAGCAGAAGCAAAGCTTCTCCCCTTATATAATGAGGCTGTGCCTGCCCTGTTTGAAGACCCTGTTCTGATCTCACCTGAGGCAAGTACCTTGGAAATGGAAGCCATCTCATCCCCACCGCTGGCCCCCCACCTCTGAATACTCACACTGTTAATACTTGAGTCAGATCCAGGCATACTGTAGGAAGCCAATTACAAAGTCACCCCCAGGAATAGAAAGAATTGCAAGGTGTTACTAATTTAAATCAAAAAGGCTGTGTGTGATTAAACCTAAATTTGTCAATGTGAGTGTACTTTCCAGTGACTCTGGTTTCAGAGTACTGTCTAAATTAATTGACTGACTTGGACCCAGCTAAATGAAAATGAGGAGGAAATATCCTGATTGTTGTTTAGAAAAGCATCAAGGAGAAGGAAATATTGAAGTGCATTTTCATATGTGGTCAGCTTACCTCTCTTGTCAACTTGTCTCTAGAAGGAGCCTTCACCAAGGCTTTCAAAGAATCACTGGTGAAGGAAGCAGTGCCATCTTTGAAAAATACCACAGTAGCTATTCCCTGTGACCAGAGGCTGTGAAAGACATGGCAGTTGAAAGGAGCTCCCTGATTTTATTGGGGACGATGGGAGTCTAGATTAGCAGAGGACAAATAATTGCACTTAACCTTCAGTGCAAGAAGGACATGAGGACAGTCATGAGCAGTTGAACCCAAGTAGACTTCAGAGTGATATGACCCAAGGGATTTGCTAATAGCTGAGCATCCTATTAAGATCCTATCTGGTCTGTAAGACAAATTGTCTAGGTCTAGTGAAAAAAAGTCTGACTACCCCGCCTCCTACACACACACACACACAGAAAATTCCTCAGTCTGAGTCTGGTCTCACAGACAACCAGAAACACTTGAGTAAAGACAGGTGGGTCTACCTGAAGAATAAGAACATTGGTCATACCAGTGAAGAACTGGCAAGGTCTCGTTCTTAATAAAGACGTCAGTGGGAGAGATTGTAGTATCTCATGCTCAGTGTGTCTTATGCTAACATAGTATCTTATGCCACTCCTTGTCCTTCACAACCCATGGGTCACAGCTCTTTGGTGAGCCACAAACAGAAAACAGGTGGTCTGCCACAAGAGATCCATGGTTGTAAATACTGTGCATTGATAGAAAAAAACATTTTTAAACATTTTCACAGCCATCAAAAACTGGTAATTGAAAAAAGAAAGACCTAGGTATAACTCTAACAAAATATGTACGAGGTTTATCTGGGAAAACAAAATTGAAGATAGACATCCAAGAACTAAATAAATGGCGAGATATTCCATGTTTGTGGATGGGAAGGCTCAACATTGTTAAGATGTCAATTCTTCCCAATTTGATCTATGGACTCAGTACAATTCAAATCAAAATCCTGGAAAGTCATTTTGTGGATACTGACAAACTTTTTCTAAAGTTTATATGGCAAGGCAAAAGACCCAAAATAGCCAACACAATAGTGAAGATAAACAAAATCGGAGGACTGATGCTACCTGACTTTAGGATGACATAAAGCTACAGTGATCAAGACAGTGTGGTATTGTGGAAAAAAATTAAAAAGACAAATAAATCAATGGAACAGAATAGAAAGCCCAGAAATAGACACATACACAATACAGTAAACTGATCCTTAAGAAACAAAATCAACCCAACATAGAAAGGTTAGGATTTATACTATTATTACCTTTTTATGTGCTGGAACCGTGGGCATCCACATGCAAAAAAAAATTAAACACAGACCTTGGGGCACCTGGGTGGCTCAGTTGGATAAGTGTCTACCTTTGGTTCAGGTCTTAATCCCAGAATCCCAGGATCGAGCCCAATGTCAGACTCCCTGTTCAGTGGGGAGTCTGCTTCTCCCTTTGCCTCTCATCGTGCTTGTGCTCTCTCTCTTTCAAATAAATAAGATCTTTAAAAATAAATAAATAAACACAGACCTTAAGCTGTTTATAAAAATTAACTCAAACTGGGCCACAGACCTAAATGTAAAAGGCAAAACTATAAAACTTCTCAATAAACAATGAATTTTGGATCACTGAAAAAAAAATAAAATAATTTAAAAAAATAACCTATAAACTAGGAAAAAAAAAAAGAACTTCTCAAAGATAACATAGGAGAAAATCTAGATAACCTTGAGTTTGGTGATGACTTTTTCTTTATTTCTTTTTTTTTTTTTTTTTGGTGATGACTTGTTAGATACAACAGCAAAAGCACAAGAAGTTGGACAACATTAAAATTAAAAACTTCAACTCTGCAAATGACACTATTAAAAGAATGGGAAGAAAAAAAAAAAAAGAATGGGAAGACAAGCCACAGACTGGAAGAAAATATTTGCAAAACACATAGTAGACAAAGGACTTGTACCCAAAATACACACACAACTCTTAAAACTCAAAATAACAAAAACAAATAATCCAGTTTTAAAATAGGCAAAGATCTAAACAGATACTTCACCAAAGATATACGGGTGGCAAATTAGCATATGAAAAGATTCTCACTATTACGTCATTAGGGGATTGCAAAATTAACAGTATTGAGACACTACTACACACTTACTAGATAGCTCAAATTCAGAAGAATTTTAGAAAAGCTAAGCTGTTCACTGTCTCCCTGCATGTGAATGCTGAAATTATACCAGACATACAGCATTTGGGAGACCAATTTACAGCAGAGTAATCAAGATCAAAAACTGGAGTGTATCAAGGAATCATACATTTTTTGACAGTTCCTAGGAAAACCTGCATAATAATACTTAAGATGTGCCAGATGGCAAGTTGTTGGGCTATTTCTATATTAATAAAAATACTCACAGTTTGTTTTAATCAATAAAAATAAAGTACACTGTCTCTCATTTAAAAAAAATAGTTAAAATTCAAAACACTAATAACACCAAATGCTGGCAAGGATGTAGAGCAACAGAAGGTCTCAATCATCACTAATAGGAATGTAAAATGGTACAGCCACTTTGGAGGACAACTGGGTAGGGTTTGTTTGTTTTGCATTTTGTTGTTTTTATTTATGTAGTTTCAGAGGTAGAATTTAGTGATTCATCAGTTGCATCCTACACCCAGTGCTCATTACATAAAGTGCCTTCCTTAATGCCCATCACCCAACTAACCCTTCTCCTGACCCCCTCCCCTATAGCAACCCTCAGTTTGTTTCTTAGAGTTCAGCATCTCTTATGGTTTGCCTCCCTATCTATTTTCATCTTGTTTTTACTTCCCTTCCCTATGTTCATCTGTTTTGTTTCTTAAATTCTACATAGGAGTAAAACCATATGGTATTTGTCTTTTTCTGACTGATTTATTTTGCTTAGCATAATACACTCTAGATCCATCCACATCATTGCAAATGGCAAGATTCCATTCTTTTTGATGGCTGAGTAATATTCCTCTGTGTGTGTGTGTGTGTGTGTGTGTGTGTGTGTGTGTGTACACACACTTCTTTACCCAATTACCAGTTGATAGGCACTTGGGCTCTTTCCATATTTTGGCTGTTGTTGATAATGCTGCTATAAACACTGGAATATATGTATCTCTTTGAATCCGTATTTTTGTATCCTCCAGATAAATAGCTAGTAGTACAACTGCTGGGTTGTAGGGTAGCTCTATTTTTAGCCTCTTGAGGAACTTCCATACTGTTTTCCAGAGTGGCTGCACCAGCTTGCATTCCCACCAACAGTGTAAGAGGGTTCCCCTTTCTCCACATCCTCACCGACATCTGTTATTTCCTGTGTGGTTAATTTTAACCATTCTGACAGGCATGAGGTGGTATCTCACCATGGTTTTGATTTGTATTTCCCTGATGATGAGTGATGTTGAGCATCTTTTCATGTGTCTGTTAGCCATCTGGAGGTCTTCTTTGAGAAAATGTCTATTCATGTTTTCTACCCATTTCTTAACTGGATTATTTGGGTTTTTTTGAGTGCTGATTTTGTTAAGTTCTTTACAGATTTTGGAACTATTCTATAGGCTGCTTTTTAGTCTTACTGATTATTTCCTTCATTGTGCAGAAGTTTTTTATCTTGATGAAGTCGCAATATCTCATTTTTGCTTTTGTTTCCCTTGTCTCCAGATACCTGAAGTAAGTTGTTCCAGCTGAGGTCAAGAGTTTGCTGCCTGTATTGTCTTCGAGGATTATAACGGTTTCCTGTCTCACATTTAGATCTTTCAACCATTTTGAATTTATTTTTGTTAATGGTAGAAGAAAGTAGCCAGTTTCATTCTTCCATATGTTGCTGTCCAGTTTTCCCCATACCATTTGTTGAAGAGACTTTTTCCAATTGGATATTCTTTCCTGCCTTTGTCAAAGATTAATTGACCATAGGGGCACCTGGGTGTCTCAGTCGTCAAGCATCTGCCTTCGGCTAAGTCATGATTCCAGGGTCCTGGGATCAAGCCCTGCATCGGGCTCCCTGCTCAGCGGGAAACCTGCTTTTCCCTCTCCTGCTTCCCCTGCTTATTTTCCTTTCTCGCTCTCTCTCTCTCTCTCTCTCTGCCAAATAAGTAAATAAAATCTTTTTTTTAAAAAAAGATTAATTGACATAAAGTTGTGGGTCCATTTCTGGGTTGTCCTTTCTCCATTGAATGGTCTTGGCACCTTTGTCAAAAATAATTTGACCACACATGTAAGTTTATTTCTGGGCTCTCTCTTCTATTAGTCTTTACATCTGTCTTTATACCAGTACCACACTGTTTGGATTATTGTAGCTTTGTAGCAAGTTTTGAAATCAGGAAGTGTGGGTCCTCCAGTAGTGCTCTTTAATAGTGCTTTGGCTATTCAGTGTCCCTCGAGATTCTATTTGAATTTTAGAATGGGTTTTTCTATTTCTGCAAAATCCATCATTGGGATTCTGAGAGCAATTAAATTGATCTGTAAATTGCCTTGAGCAGCGCTGACATCTTAACAATATCAAATCTTCCAATCCATGAACTTGGGATGTGTTTTCATTGATTTATATCTTTGTTATCCAGCATGAATTGTAGTTTTCAGCACAAATCTTTTGCCCCTCTGCATAAGTTAATTTTTAACTATATTATACTTTCTGAGGCTTTTGTAAATGGAATTGTTCTTATAATTTCCATTGTGGATTGTTCATTGTGTATAGAGATGCAACTAATTTTGGCATGTTAACTTTGTATCCTGCCACTTTGCTGAATGTATTTATTTTTGTGTGTGTGTGGAATCTTTAAGGTTTTTTACATATAACAACTAGTGAATCAAATAAGAAGTTACTTGGAAAACTAGAAAATACTTAGAGATGAATGAAAATGAAAACATACCAATACTTATGGGGCACAGTAAAAGTGGTGTTAAAGGAGAAACTTACAGCTATAAATGCTTACATTAAAAAATAAGAAAGATCTCAAATGAACAAACTAATTTTGCAGATTACAGAACTAGAAAAAGAAGCTAAACTCAAAAGTAAAATAGAATAGTAAAAATTAAAGGAGAGTGAAATGAAATGGAAAATGGAAAAACACGAGAAAATCAGTGAAACAAAGTTGATTCTTTGCAAAGATCAACAGAATTGTTGAACCTTTAGCTAGATGGACTAAGAAAAAAAAGGAGATTCAAATTACTAAACTCAAAAGCAAAACTGAGGACATTATTACCAATTCTACAGTAAGAAGGATTATAAGAGAGTACCGTGAACAATTATATGCCCAAAAAACTGGATAGCCTAGATGAAAGGACAAATTCCCAGAAACAAAACCTACCCAGGCTAAATCACAAAGAAATAGAAAATCTGAGTAGACTTTTACCTGGTAAGGAGATGGATCAGTTATCCAAAATCTTTTGACAAAGAGTTTGATGTTTGATGGCTTTACTGGTGAATTCTACCAAACACTTAAAGAAGAACTAATAATGATCCTTCTCAAACCCTTCCAAAAATTGGAGAGGAGGGGACACATCATTCTCTGAAGCCAACACTATCCTGCTACTAAAAGCAGACAAACACATTACATGACAATAAAACTACAAACCAATATCCCTTACAAACATGGATACAAAAATCCTCAACAAAATATTAAGAAACTGAATGTGCAGCATGTTAAAAGTATTATGCACCATGATCAAGTGGAATTTATTCCTGGAACGCAAGGATGGTTCAACATATGAAAATTTACCAATGTAATACACCACATTAACATAACAAAAGAAAAAAAAACAACACAGGATCACCTCATGGACTATAGAGCCCAATGTAGGGCTCAACCCCACAAGCCTGACCTGAGCCAAAAATCAAGAGTTAGACACTTCACCAACTGAGCCACCCAGGTACCCCTCTTTGAGTTCTTCTTACTTGAGCTTCTAGGATGTTCATTTCATGTCTTTTGTCAAATTTGGTGGGGTTTTTTAGCCACTGTTTCTTTAAATATTCACTTTTCCCCTTTCTCTCTCTTCTCCTAGGATTCCCACAATGCATGTGTTGATCCATTTGACAGTCTCCTAAAGGTCTCATAGGCTTTGTTTCCTTTTCTTCAATCAGATTCAATAATTTCCATTGTCCTATCTTCAAATTCACTGATTCTGTCTTCTGCCTACTCAAATCTGCCTTTGAATCTCTCTAGTGGAATTTTTTTTTTTTTGGTTGTGTACTTTTTGCCTCCAGGATTCCTTTTTTTCCTCCCCTAGGTTTCCTATCCCTTTATTGGTATTTCTGTTTTGTTCATGTATGGTTTTCTTGACTTTTTCCACATTTGCCTTTCGTTGTTTGAGCACATTTAAGACCACTGTGTTATTAAAGTCCTTGCCTCATAGATCTGCCATCAGGTCTTTTTCAGGGACAATTTCTGTGGATTTCTTCCTTTTAATGGACCATACTTTCCAGTTTCTTTTATGCCTTGTGGGTGGTTGTGGTGGTGGTTGAACACGGAAATTTGAATCTAATAATGTGGTAACTCTAGAAATAGATTCTGTCCCTTTACCAGGAATGCTGAGTTTTTGTTAGTTTTTGTTTATTATTTCGGTTTGGGTTTTTGCTTTTTGCTTTTGATAATTTTAGGCTATCTCTACAGGACAAAACTGAGGTATAAATTTAAGGTCTTCTCAGGACTTCTCTGAGCTTGTGCCTTTCCCTGAGCATGATGCATGGTCACTTTCTGATTTTCCCTGTAGGGGTAGTTGTTTTTTAATGTCCTGGTCTTTAATGAAGAGAGGGGGAAAGGGGCATTGGTCCCTTAAGTCTCCTGGAAGTCACTTCAGCCTGAGGGAGAGGAGACTGCAAGAATGAAGGGAAGTACAACCGTAATCACCCTCTTTTTCTGTATTTCTGAGATCAGAAGCATCAATCAACAATTAGAGCCCAGATTCCTGATATATGGAAGATGGAGTCCTTACTGCTGTCCTAGCTCCTGAAAGCTGTGTGCTGACAGCTTCAGCCACAGGTGTAGGGCTTCTGCCATGAGGCGGGGGATGTGGATGGTAATTGTTATTACGCTAAGAGCTGAAATTGATCAAAATGAACCACAATCTATAATTTACTGTCCAAGGGTCTCCTGAAATGCAAGCCTTCAATAGACTTCTGAATTCTAAAATAGTCACATCGTAGGGCACCTGGGCAGCTCAGTCAGTTAAGCCTCTGCCTTCAGCTCAGGTCATGATCTCAGGGTCCTGAGATGGAGCCCCGTGTCAGGCTCACTGCTCAGTGGGGAATCTGCTTGTCCTTCCGCCCACCCATCCCTCACCCCCGGTTTGTGCTCTTTCTCTCTCCCTCTCTCAAATAAACAAATAAAGTCTTTAATAAAAAATTAAAAATAAATAAAATAGTTACATCAGACAGATTCTGCTACTGCAATTATTGTCCAGGTGGGAGACACGTGCTTCCTATTCCACCATCATCCCAGATTCTTCCCCCATAATTTGTCTTAAAACTTTCTAAAAATGATGACCTAGAAGTATGTTGACCAAAAGATTTTCTGAAGCCATAAAGGCCCCTAGTTCCACTGAGTGTTTTATATTTAAATATTTATTTTTTATACATTTATGGAAATTTTTAAATTAAATTTTAAGCTATTAGATGTATAAGAAATACACAGCAGTGAGAGGGGGGAAAGGGTTTGAGCCACTAATTAGCAATGTCCAAGGAATGGCTCAAATTTGGATTTGCCCAATCTTCTCACCCTCAGCTTAGAGGTTCGTATTTGCAGTTAACAAATAGAGCAAAAGTTAACAAGTAGAGCAAAAGTTAATAGAGCAAACTACAGCATCACTTCAGCCCCTTTTCTATACTAAACAGGAAAAGATACCATCGTTTCCAAGCATCAAGTATACAAAATAAAAACAAAGTTCTTTCAGGATATTGGTAACAGTAGCAGAACACTGGTCATAAAATTAATACCTAAAGTTAAAATGCCTCACACAAATGCAGACTTCCTCTTTTCATCTGCCTGCATGGAAACTGCCCACAGATAAACTGGGTCTGCCAAAAGTCAAAGAAACAGAAAAGTGCCCCCCCCATCAGATGGTACTATCAGCAGACAAACAGATGACATTATATATAATGGAGAAACCACACGAATGCAGAAATTTATCAAGTGATTGTAACTACAGGTGTGAGTAAGTGTGCTTGGTAGGAGCACTAATTAGAAGGCCTAAAGCGAAATGCTTGGAGGACCAGTATGTGTTCCACAAGCAAAGTGCCAAATGAAACTACAACAGATGAAACAATTGAGGTAATAAGTATGTGTTTAATAATGTGTGGTGGAAGTACTGCACGTGTCTGTGTGCTCACGATTTTGCTGCAATGTCAGGAAGATGGAGAAGCCCTTTTCTGAGGACCCTCCATACTGTTTCCACAGTGGAAACATGAGGGTTTCCTTTTCTCCACATCCTTGCCAACATTTAAGTTGTCTGTGACACCAGCCATTCTGACTGATATGAGGGAATAGCTACTTGCGGTTTTGGTTTGCATTTCCCTGATGGTCAGTGATGTTGAGCATCTTTTCATGCACCTTTTGTCCATCTGTAGGTCTCCTTTGGGAAAATGTCTATTAAGTCCTCTGCCCTTTTTTTTCTTTTCTTTTTTTAATTTTTTATATTTTTATTAACATATAATGTATTATTTGTTTCAGGGGTACAGGTCTGTGAATCATCAGTCTTACACAGTCCCCAGCACTCACCATAGTACATAACCTCCCCAATGTTCATCACCCAGCCGCCTCATCCCTCCTACCTCCCTCCCCTCCAGCAACCCTCAGTTTGTTTCCTGAGATCAGGAGTCCTTTATGGTTTGTCTCACTCTCTGGTTTCATCTTGTTTTATTTGTTCCTCTCTTCCCCTATGATCCTCCGCCTTGTTTCTCAAATTCCATCTATCAGTGAGATCATATGATAATTGATACCATCTCACACCAGTCAAAATGGCTAATACTAACAAGTCAGGAAATGACATATGTTGGCAAGGATGCAGAGAAAGGGGAACCTTCCTACACTGTTGGTGGGAATGAAAGCTACCTGGTGCAGCTACCCTGAAAAACAGTATGGAGGTTCCTCAAAAAGTTGAAAATAGAGCTACCCTACAACATAGCAATTGCATTACTGGGTATTTACTCTAAAGATACAAGTGTAGTGATCTGAAAGGGCACGTGCACCCCAATGTTTAAAGCAGCAATGTCCACAAGAGCCGAACTATGGAAAGAGCCCAGACGTCCATCAAGGGATGAAAGGATAAAGAAGATGTGATACACACACACACACACACACCAGAATATTATGTAGCCATCAAAAAAATGAAATCTTGCCATATTTAACGACGTGGATGGAAGTAGAAGATATTACACTAAATGAGGTAAGTCAGTCTTCTGCCCTTTTTAATTGGATTATTTGTTTTGATGCTAAGATTTAGGAGTTCTTCATATATTTTGGATATTAACCCCTTATCGAGTATGCCATTTATAAATATTTTCTCCCTTTAAGTAGGTTGCCTTTTTATTTTGTTGGTTTCCTTCACTATGCAAAAGCTTTTTGGTTTGACATAGTTCCAATAGTTTATTTTTGCTTTTGTTTTCCTTGCCTGAAGAGTCATATCCAGAAAAATGTTCCTAAGGCTGATGTCCAAGAGATTGCTGCCTATGTTTTCTCTTAGGATTTATAGGTCTTTAATCCATTTTGAGCTTGTTTTGTGTATGGTACAAGAAAGTGGTCCAGTTTTCCCAACACCATTTGTTGCAGTATTATTTACAATAGCCAAGATATGGAAGCAACCCAAGTGTCCATCAGTCGATGAATGGACAAAAATGATGTGGTATACACATACAATGGAATATTTCTCAGCCATAAAAAAGAAATCTTGCCATTCTTGGCAACATAGATGGGACTGAAGGGTATCACACTAAGTGAAATAAGTCTGACAGAAAGACAAATACGATACAGTTTTACTTATATGTGGAATACTAAAAACAAATGAACAAACAACAAAAGAAGCAGACTCATAAATACAAAAAAATGACTATTGATTGCTGGGAGGGGAGGTGAATTAAGTGAAGGGGAAGAGATACAAATTTCCAGTTACAAAGTCACAGGGATAAAAGTATAGGGAATATAGTTGTAATATTGTAATAACATTATTTGGTAACAAATAGTAACTGTATTTATCATGGTAAGCACAGCATAATGTGTAGAATTGTTGGGTCACTGTGTTGGATACCTGAAACTAATATAACATGGTATATCAACTATACTTTAAAAAAAAAAAACTGAGTTGAAACAGGGGCACCTGGGTGGCTCAGTGGGTTAAGCCTCTGCCTTCGGCTCAGGTCATGATCACAGGGTCCTGGGATCGAGCCTCACATCGGGCTCTCTCCTTGGTGGGGAGCCTGCTTCTCCCTCTCTCTCCGCCTGCCTCTCCGCCTACTTGTGATCTCTCTCTCTCTCTCTCTCTCTGTCAAATAAACAAATAAAATCTTTTAAAAAAATAAAATAAAAAACTGAGTTGAAATCATAATTTTTTACAAATGAATCTCACTTTGCAGATTTGTTGAGAATATTCCTAACTTAAATAAAATAGCTTACTTACTAACATTTCCATTCATCTGGTTAAAATTGAAATCTGCCAGTTTTTAAAATTTAAAAATGTGTAAAATATAAGGGTGTGTGTGTAAAGTATTACAGATTCAAAACAAATTGCCAGCTTTGGTGCAATGTAAATTAAAATGGGTCACATGTGATACTTAGCCAATGTTCTTAGTGAATTGCTAAGATTACAATATTGACATCAATATGTGCTGAAAGAAAAAACTTCAGTATTTTATTCTGAAATACTATCAAACTTTGTCTAATAAAGTATTAGCTTGAACCACAGGAAACTGCCATTTTTGCAGGTCCAGAATGACCTCATACTGACAATGTCATATAGTTCAATCTATTACTTGAGATCCATCATTATTGTTGTTATAAAAAAATCTCCACAGAACTTGAAAGGAGTTTTTTCAGGTATAAAATTTGATACCTAAAAGTCACTTATCACATTGTCAAAAGTCATCAAATTATACACTTTAAATGGGTATAGTTTCATACATAAATTATACCTCAATAATTAGGTTCACAGAAGCAAACTCAAGTTTCTCACATAAAATTGAAAACATTTTATTTAGATACTTTATAGTTATTCAGTATATTATATCTTCCCTGATACTTTGTATTTCATCTTACCATAAGCTTATACTGAATTTTTTCACCAAGTCCCCAGTAAATGGCCCCAAATTCCTCCCAATTCATTTCAGTATGCTATACAAATACTATGAATGCCAAAATATGAAAGAGTTAGATTTGGCACAGATTTCTATCTATGCATCAAAATACATTCTTCCCTTAATTCACAGGGTATAGGTTGAATTACTGTTCTTGGCTCTCCATGTTCCCGTGTATCAGAATTAGACATCCACACCTTTGCTATAGGAGTTCGCAGGATGTCCCGTAGAGTAGATGGTATTTTTCCCATCCTGTCGATGTTGGGCTTGTTCCTGTGACTTGCTTTGACCAATGAAATGTGGGTGAAATTTGACCAATGAATGTAGC
Organism: Lontra canadensis; assembly: GCF_010015895.1. Taxonomy (NCBI): domain Eukaryota; kingdom Metazoa; phylum Chordata; class Mammalia; order Carnivora; family Mustelidae; genus Lontra; species Lontra canadensis. Next base: position 5,948,083 of record NW_022631107.1, on the reverse strand, counting down.
ACTTCTGGGAAGAGTCTGCCAGGAGAGCTGACTAACACACATACTAACAGTACTACTGCCTGGACACGTGGCTACCTCGCTAGACTATAGTCACATGTCTATACCTAACTGCAAGGGACATAATTTCTTTTTTTTTTTTTAACTAACCTATAATGTGTTATTTGTTTCAAGGGTACAGGTCTGTGATTCATCAGTCTCAATTCACAGCGCTCACCACATACCCTCCCCAAGGGTTCATAATTTTTTTTTAAGATTTTATTTATTTATTTGACTGAGATCACAAGTAGGCAGAGAGGCAGGCAGAGAGACAGGGAAAGCAGGCTTCCTGCTGAGCAGAGAGCCCAAGGCGGGGCTCGATCCCAGGACCTTGAGACCATGACCTGAGCCGAAGGCAGAGGCTTAACTCACTGAGCCACCCAGGTGCCCTGGGGTCTTAATTTCCTACGAATGAAACACAGATAGAAGTGTTGGATACCACTTTCAGATTTGGGCAAGACTATGAATGTGCATCCCCCCTCTTCCCATGGACTAGAACCCAGACATGGAAGCCACAACTTTGATCATTCAAAGGACAGAAATGCCGTAAGGGATAATGGATAGGGATAATGCCCAATGAGACAATGGCTTGCAAGCATTCTGGATTACCGCCAGCCTAGACCACTCTCCTTGGAACTGTTACATGAAAGAGAAGTAAGTTCTATAGAACTTAAAACTGTTGTATTTTGAGTGTCTTTGTCACAGCCACTTATTTTTACTCCTACTAATGGAGTTGGGAAACACTGCCTTCTCAGAGAATTTCTGTGGTGTTCTTCCTGGAAACCTAGCCCCAAGTCTGCTTCTCTTTCCCACTGCCCCCTCCCCAGTGGTTCTGTGAGCCACCCAATACCCTCTTAATATCACTTCTTTTCTGGCTCATCAGCAGAATCTGCTTCCAAAGCTTGCGTGCGACATAGGCAACAAAGAGAAGACAGAAAGAGAAACAAAAGCACTGTGAGCCTTTCCTGTCAAGTTCATCTGGAAAAGTTCATGGCCAACCTTCTGCTGAACTTCTTCACAAAAGGCCTTCTAGACCCCACTGAACCTCTTTTCCTCACTCTCATTCAAGCCCATCTAATCCCTTCAGCGCTTCAGTCATTCAACGACTTTTACGGAGCAGCTACTGTGCACCACACACTGGGGTACAGAGACAGAAGTTCATCAGTCAGAATTTACTAGGGTATGTGGCACTAACCGAGGACCCTGAAACCTCAATAGTTTTAACCAATGTATTTCTTGCTTAATCTGAATGACCATCCCATGTCAGCTCCACTTCAGGACCCAGACTGACAGAACAGCCCATAATTGCTAGACAGGCCACATTCTGGCTTCTAAATCTTCTGACTCAAAATGATACACATCATTGAATTGGCCAAAGGAAGTCCCACGGCCAAGCCTGACATTAATAAAGGGATGTATATAAGCAATAGTAGGGGAGTATCTTTGCCACAGAGAAGAACAGTGTGTATTTGCAAAGAACAGCACAGTCTACCACAAAGAAGACCTCAGTCCCTCTTTTCCTGTGCTTCTGCTGTATCTCTTACTTCTCTGTCTGCCCTTACCTGCTGTAGCACCATTAACTGATATGTGACCATCCCTTCTCCAGTATCGTGAGTTGCACATGCCAGGGATCATGTGTTACGCACTACCCCAGCCTAGTGCATCTCCTGGTGCCAGGTAACCAGCATCTACTGGAGATTAAGGGAGCAAGTGAGTGGATGACATTAAGTGCTCCTGGTCTAGAGAAGGTGTGAGATCTGCAAGTGAACACCCCAGAACAATCTGACTAGATATTTAGGAAGTACTAATGGAAGGAACAATTCAATAGGCTTCTTCACCCAGAAGGTTGGAAGAATACCTGTAAATGGAGAGAAGAGTAGGCGAGGGATTAGCTTTTATGACGCGTAGGTTCTCAGAGGGGTCATCCTTTACTATTTGAATTTGTTGTCATTCTTTGAAGGAAGGTGGTGGAGAGGGAAGGAGGACAAAATAGCATGGACTCTAGTGAAGGCGGAGCAGGCCACCACCAGGACCTCCTGGATGGGGGCCACCCATAAGCAACTGGGAGGAACAGACTCTGGCCCTCAGCAAGCTGCACTGCAGGGAGATGTTGTAAAACCTTAACAAAAACCACACCCGAGGTAGACCACCCCAGAGGCGTTCAAAAGCCGTGCTCAACGTGACATCAAGCAGAAGCAAACACAGGAACCCAACGCCCCACTGCCAAGATCCTGGACATGGTTCTTTTCTCGCCTTAGCTGCCTCCTCCACCACAAGGAGCTCCAAATGCCCTTTAGCCATTTCCAAGTATTGAAAACAATCTCTCAGGGCAAGAATTTGCAGTTGTTGAGGCACAGGCTCTATGAAAGAAGGGTTTTACTTTTTCTTCTTTCCTTTTGCAAGGAGTGGGGAAGTGGGTAAGTGTGCAGGGGTGGAAGACAAGAGATCACATCAAACTTGCTGTAATAATAGAATGAACAGAATGACAGAACATCACGATTGCTGGGAACTCACAGACCAGTCATGTATACCACTCACTTTGAAGCTCTGGGCTGGAAGTTTCTAGATGACAGAGCCCTGACTGTGTGTACCCAGAGGCCAGTGCAGGATCTGGGCTAGGAATGGTGCTCCACAAAGTTCACTGAATAAGAGAAGAGTATGTAAATACTTGTTAAGTGAAAAAAAATTTTTTTAATTAAAAAAATGTCTGAGGGACGCCTGGGTGGCTCAGTTGGTTGGACGACTGCCTTCGGCTCAGGTCATGATCCTGGAGTTCCGGGATCGAGTCCCGCATCGGGCTCCCAGCTCCAAGGGAAGTCTGCTTCTCCCTCTGACCTTCTCCTTGCTCATGCTCTCTCTCACTGTCTCTCTCTAAAATAAATAAATAAAATCTTAAAAAAAAAAAAAAGTCTGAGAAGGAATGAAGGCATGCGCTGCAAACTGAGACTCGAAGCAATGCAGCCTTGCCCCCAGGGAATGCATGGTAACTTAGAAGCAGGCTTGTGATCACAAACCAGAAGCCCTAGCACTCAGCCAGGGCCTTACCCTGTGTTAACCGGTCCTAGCTCAGGGGCTCCTCTATTGTACCCCCAGCTCCCACCCCTACACTTCCCAGCATTAGTTTGGGGACTTTTCCTTCACTCCCTGGGTGCCTACAGCCCTACCATCACTTCTGTTGGTGTCTGGAGTGAGAGCAGGATGAAGGGACCTGTCCTTACGGTGTAACAATCCTGCTGTGCAGCCTCTGATTAAGGTGCTGGTGGCTATGGAATTAAAGGCTTTAGAGACCGCCCACAAGAAGCTGGGTTAGCCTAGCCCCCCAACTCATACAGAGAACGTGCTCCCATAGGTGCACACTCACAGGGTTCCCAGGTGACTCCCAGGTGCTCAAACCAAGCACACCTTGCCCCTCCTGGACCTCAGAGAGTGAAGCCTCCCTCCAGTTCCACTGCCCCTGTGTTCTCTTGGCCCCCTGACCCGACCCCGGCCAGGTCCCAGCGGGAACCTCTCCTGGGCTTCCCAACACTCCAGCTGGAGAGGGCATGGGCTTTTGAAGTGCAACGCCAGGAGGAAGCCTGCTTTTCTCTGCTCTCTGCTAAAGAGGGAAAAAAGAACAAGCAATGGGGAATGACACTGGGGACAGGTCAACATCTCAAACATGACGCTGCACAAAGCACTTGAGATTCTTCAGAGAACTTTCACTAGCGTTATTTTATCAGAATAAAAACATATCTTCCGAAGGGCACTATTCGAAACAATACATGTTTCCTTGTATACATTCTGATAAGTTTATTTAAAATTGGTCTCCTGGGGCACCTGGGTGGCTCAGTAGGTTAAGCGTCTACCTTTGGCTCAGGTCATGATCCCAGGGTTCTAGGATCGAGTCCCACATTGGACTCCCTGCTCAGCCAGCAGTCAGCTTCTCCCTTTCCCTCTGCCCCTCTCCCTGCTCGTGCTCATTCTAATAAAAATATTTTAGGATTTTTATTTAAATTCAATTAAGTAACATAGTGTATTATTAGTTTCAGAGGTAAAGTTCAGTGATTCATCCGTGTGTATGACACCCAGGGCTCATTACATCACATCCCCTCCTTGATGGCCATCCCCCAGTCACCCCATCCCCCACCCACCTCCAGCAACCTTCTTTGTTTCCTAGAGTTAAGCATCTCTTATGGCTTGTCCCTCTTTGTGACTTCGTCTTTTTCTTTAAACCTTTTTTAAAAAATTGGTCTCCTGACAATATTCCTACCTAGCACTGCCAACTCAGTGTGCCTACCTCAGACAGAACTTCCTCACCACGGGCCCTTCCTTAGTCTTTACCGGTGTAAATTCATGGTCATGATATTGAAAGGCTCTTGCCAGGAGTCTCAAGGCTGCGTCTCTGTCTGAGTCAGTCCGCAGGCATCTGGAAGTACAGCGGCCACATCTAAAGTGGAGACCACAAGGTTTGTTAACTGACTTACTGAGAATATTGCAATTCATCCAATTTTGTAAAAAAAATAATTGCCAATGCTGTACAGACCTCTAACTTTCTTTACTTACTGCCTAAATATTCCTCTCCAATTTCACTCCACATTAGTATAAGGAAAGGGTAAGAGGGAAGGATTTCTAAATCCCTAGTAAATGCCAAACTCCAAACGGTCCCAGGAAAGACAGCAGGGGCAGCCCAGCAGTCTGTCTCTCCTTATGTTTGCACATTTGCAAGACGACGAAGTCTCTTACTTCCAGACTGTCTAAAACTTGACAACTTAATAAAGTCCAACGGAGAGCGGTATGTGAATAAAGGGCTGATTTTCCTAACACCGGGAAACACAGCCCTTTACCCTCTGTGTTTCAGGAAAACAAATCACTCGTCTGCCTCAGTTGTTCAAATATTCCTGTGACCGAGTCTATGCACAACAGGCCAATGTTGGACCATGTCTAAAAGAGAGAAACATACCCCCTTTCTGTGCTCAAGAGCTAGCACTTCAGGCACCAGAGAGTTCTGTCTGCTGGCACAAAATACACAGATTTCCTTAAAAACTTCTGCTTAGCTTACCAAAGGGGGAGTTGGGGAGACTGTAGGAGGTGCAGCCCAGGAACCGGGCAGAGTGGGATGATTTGCTTTTTAACACCAAGTGGCCGGACAGTGGAGCAGGTTGGCCAACGTGGGGGCACAGAGCAGGCCAGAGTTGGAAGATAATCACCTCAGAAGGCAGAGGCAGCAGATGTTGGAAATCTGTTCTCTTTAAGGCTCTGTGGCTGCCCCGGGAGGCACTGGCTGCTTCTCAGGTCATGCACCCCAAGCACATTTAACTTCATTTTCCCCATGTAAACACTGAGTGAGCTCACTAATCCAGAGAGCCCATTTCCCGGGAATAATACTAATAATAAGATTTGATCAGGCACACAATTGTTCCAGTTGCCTTCCTTACTCCATTATTCTGCTGAAGCATTCCGGAGACCAAGGATGCTATTTTTGAAAAGGAAGCAGCAGGCTGAGACCATTGCCTGCCGCTCCTGCTCCTTCAAGTCCGCTCTGCCCCCATCACCAACCCTCCCCCCTTGACCCCCAGGACCAAGACGTGGCAAATGGATGTGAAAATGAAAATGCCCGAGACCGGAGATTTTCTACTGCTACGGAGGTCACTTTGGGTGACTGAAAGCACATGTGATCACTTCAGAAGAGGACAATAAGGAAGAGCCTATTTATTTCCAATAAATAGTCTGACTGGAAAAAAAAAAAATCATGTCAAAATATACCAAAGCTCATTTTAAATTATACTCAGTGAGAAAAAAAATCAAAAGTATGTATATTATCATTGTAATTCTTTTTAAAGCACCTAAATATGGATAATATTTGACACAGTACTGGGAAATGTCAAGAGCTGATCTGAGCAAGGGGTAGGATTATAGATCCAGTTTTGTTTTCTTGAAGGTGTCCACTTGAACACTTTTTTTCGTTTTACAAAGATAATAATCTTAGAAAAGGAAGGATACAGTCAAAAACATTCTACCCTGAATGTTCCAGAGGTTCTCTGAAGGTAGATCAAGCAGATTCTTATGCTCAGGTACTGAACTGTGTCGATGAAACAAACAGATATTTACTGCCATTTTTTTAAATTTAAAGACTCACACCATCTTTTTCATGAGGTATGTTTATGTTTGAGAGACTGTGGCAGAACCCCACCTAACATTAGAAGAGAGAGCTCTCCTCTTGCAGATGGAACTTTCTAGATAGATAGATTTTCCTGAACACCAATCTAAAGAGCCCTCTCCCCGACCTCCGCCGTGGTCCTGGGGGCTGAGGTGAGAGTGTGCCATCCAGCACCCAGTCTCTCCTCAGAAGCCTGTGATGTTTTCTTCCTCTGTCCTGCCGTTAGCCTCAAATCAAGGAAGTAAGAAAAGTGGCCATTTGATTGTTGTTGTTTCCACTTCTAATTTGTTTTCTTCCTTTTTTAAGCAGGCTCTACACCCAGCATAGAGTCCAGCGCAGGGCTTGAACTCATGACCCAGAGATCAAGACCTGAGCGGAGATCAAGTGTTCCACACTTAACTGACTGAACCACAGGTGCCTCTCCATTTCTAATTTTCTAAATTTGGCTTGCAGATTTTCTGGCCTGGTCATCTGAGAGTAAAATCCTCTTGAGAATATTCCATGCAAATTTTTCCTCAATTGTCTATGTTAAATCAAAACCATTTCAACAAAGAAAGTAAAAAATTCCCTAGAATGCTGCTTTCTGGAAACTCCAAAGTTTAAGGGCAGGTGGGTACAGAACTCCCAGGGTTGGCTGGTTGGCTGGTTGTTTTTTTAAGTGCCCACCAGATTTTTTGGGTGAGGTTTTTGTCCAACGAAGTGGTTTAATTCCCACTTCTTCCTCCTACCTCCATTCACTCATGCGATGTTTTACAAACATTTATTGAGTATCTACTATTTGCCATGCATTCCTCTAAGCACTGGGAATATACAACATGAACAAAGCACATAAAAGTGTCTGGCCTACTTATAGTGAGAAATAACAAATAAACAGAAAAATAGTAAAATTGATGGTGATTACATTCTTTGTGGGAAAATAAACAGAGAAAGGAAATTAGGGCTTTGAGAGCGGGAGTGGATGGTGCAAATTATTAGGCAGAACTATAGGAAACTATCTTCTTAGAGGTAGGATATGATTGACTCCCAGCAATTTTCTATCATGCAATTTGCATTGGTTTTCTGTTGTTGCAAAACAAATCACCACGAACTTTGTGTTCTTGGCAAGAAAGTGCAATGAGTGCAAAGATCCTGAGTCAACTGTGTGCCTGGATTAAGGTCTGTGTGGCTGGAATGGAATGAGAGAGCAGGAGAAGCATAGGGCCACAAGTCAGGAAGCACTGTAGCATAAGTAGATCATGTAGAAACGTCTAGGTAATTGAAAGGATCTTGACTCTTACTCTGCAAGTTGGGAAATCAATAAAGGATTTCAAGCACAGAGAGGACATAATCGGACTTAAAAATTAATAGGATAACTTGCTAATGTGTTGATAACAGACTGAGAAAGTCAAGGAAGGAATCAGGGAAATCAATTAGAAATCTGATTCTGTAATCTAGACAAGAGATAATAACGGTGATTTCGAGCTCCGGGGTGGCAATGGAGATGGACAGGAGTGCCTGGATTCTGGATATATTTTGGAAGCAGAGCTGAATTTTTCTTTTCTTTTCTTTTCTTTTTAAAGATTTTATTTATTTGTTGGAGAGAGACAGAGAGATCACAAGCAGGCAGAGTGGCAGGCAGAGGCAGAGAGACAAGCAGGCTCCCCAGTGAGCAAGGAGTCCGATGTGGGACTCGATCCCAGGACCCTGGGATCATGACCTGAGCTGAAGGCAGCAGGCTTAACCAGCTGAGCCACCCAGGCATCCCAGAGCTGAATTTTTCTAATGAACGAAATGTGAGGTAAGAGAAAAAGAAGTCAAAGAGGACTCTGAAGTTTTGACCCAAGCAACCAAAAGGAAGAAACTACCATCATGAAAATAAGGAAGACCAGAGGAAGGGAGATATCAGGCAGTTTTAGTCAAGGTGAATTTCAACTGCCTGCTGACCCCCAAACTGAGATTCCATGTAGACACTGTATATACAAGTCTGGGGTTAAGAGAAGAGGTCTCACGGAGATAAGAATGGGGTCTTCAGATAGCAGTTAAAGCCATGAAATGATCATATCACCAGGGAGTAATTTCTAGATCGAAGTCCAAAGACTGAACCCTGGGACATTCAAGATGTCAGGGAGATGTCAGGGAGGGAGATGAGAAAGTACTGGCAAAGGAGATGAAGGACAATTAGCCAGTGAGATAAAGAGAGAACCAGGGGTCCATGGTGTCCTGGACAAAATTCTTCTTTTCTTTGCTTGCTTGCTTGCTTGCTTTCTTCCTTTCTTTCTTTTTTCTTAAGAATTTTGCTGCTTTCTGGTACAAGATGCTCTGGCTCCTCTTCTATTTTCCCCACACCAGCCCTAAAATCAGCTGTTTCTTCAAGGAGCCCTGGTTCCTTTTATTGGAGAATGGTAATAGAAATAAAATCCAGACCTTGATTGTGCTCATTGCTGCTGGGGTGCTCATGACCCCTCCGTGCTCTCGGCAGACAGGGCTAAAACATAGGTATGTGTGCTCATCCGTGAATACACACGTATCTACAATGGTTTCTGTACCGATCCATAACCGCATATGGTTATGTTAAGCCAACCCAAAATTCGTACCCCTGTCTCCTGACTTTATTCTAGGACCACAGGGATCACTGTAGCCCTCTTGTCTTCCTTCTCTAACTTTCCTCCTTGACAATGAAAAACTTGGCTCCTACCAATGAAGTCATTCTTCACCTTTCCCCAGCAGTTTCTGTGGAATGCAGGGATCTGAACTTGCCTGGACTATGTTTAAGAGAGAATGAGAAGAGAGGAATTGGAGTCAGCAACTATATGATAAACAGTGGTTCTCAACTCTTAGCCTGCAGCGAGATTACATGGAAGATTTGTTAAAGGACAGATTGCCGAATCCCACTGCCAGAATTTTTATTCATTACATCAGAGGTGGAGCCTAAGAATTTGCATTTCTAGCAAGCTCCCAGGTGATGTCCATGCTGCATCTCACAGTGCACTTTAGGAAAAAATGGACTCAAAGCATTCTGCTTGCAAAGGAAGGTAAGAAACGGAGCCATAGGTAGAGGGTGAAGTAGGTCAAGAGAAGTCTTTTGGGTGTAGGTGTGACTGTGTGTGTGCACACATGTGCTAAGGAAAGAAGTAATGAATAACACATCTGCAGTCTAAGGAGAAGTGTCCAGCAAAGAAGAAAATAATAAGGGGGGCACCTAGGTGGCTCAGTCGGTGAAGCATCTGACTCTTGATTTCAGCTGAGGTCATGGTCTCAGGGTTGTGAGATCAGCCCATGTCAGGCTCTGCACTGGGCATGGAGCCTGCTTAAGATTCTCTCTCTCTGGCTCCCTCTTCCCCTCCCTATATCTCTTGCTCGCGCGCTCTCTCTCTCTCTTCTTTTCTTCTTTTTTTTTTTTTTTTGGGGAGAAAATTTTTTTTTTTTTAAAAGAAAATAATAGTGATGCAAGAGATGAAGATGATGGGGATGGCAGGGAATTGCTGGTGCAAAATCCTTGAGCTGGTGAGAGAGAGCAGAATTGGTTCCAGGAAAGAGGCAGCCTTAAGGAAGGGCACGTTTGGTTCATTCATGGTAACAGGAGAGGCAGAGCACATTGGAACAAATGGAAGAAGATAAGGAGAGGTGGAATCTTGTAAATTCTCTTCTGGTTGGCTCTCATTGTTCTCTAAAAGAAAATACAAGGTCATCAACTCAGAGAGGCTGGGGGAGACAATGTTAGAGACTGGAGGGCCAAGGATGAAATACTCACCTAGGAGAATAGGAGCATGTGTACATTCAGGAAACAGAGAATGACTGCCGCATAACATCAAGGGCCCTACTGGGGGTAGTGATCAGGAAGCGAACGTGAGACCAGACAGCGAGACACTTTCAGAAGTGCAGGAACAAGAATGGTGTAAGAGAAAAATTCATTTTGAGCAGGATGTAGTTTTGCAAGAGAAGACAATACAGCAGGACAGGAGATTTGCTTTGTTGGCGATGATGAAAGCACTTTCCATTTCTGTTTGCTTTATGAAATATTCAGGATAAATACTTTCTAAATTTATCTTTTCCCATATTGAAGTAATAATAGCAGTTTTGAAGGCTGTGAACATCATGGAAAGATAATACATTGTTTTGGGGAAAAAAGTAGAATACAAAAGTAAGTCTGTCCTAGGATTATACTTAAATAAAAATAATGAAAGAATGTTGACAAACAGGATGTTAATCTCTTTAACAGAATGCATTGTAAGTAGCAGAGACACTAAGATTACCTAAAGCAAAAAGGCAGATCTGTACAGCATGGTGTCTTCAGGTAATATGGAATTGCATATTTGAAAGTTGCAAAGGGATGCAACCCAATTTCAATAACATGAACAAAAACCAGGGATTTATTTAATCCTAATCAAACCTCCACTTCCAGTCAGCTTCACCAATGCCTCTCACTGAACAAAAGTTTTCTCTCTTTTTCAGGCAATAAGATGGCAAATGTGGCTGCCAAGAGGTTCTAGGTTTACATGTTACTGGTCTATGTAACTAGAGGGAAAATAGCTCTTGCTCATCTCTGGTCAGATGGACCAATCAAGGGTAGCTAGGTAGCCTGCATCACAGTGTATAAGTATGACTAGAGAACTTGGTCACTATAACCAGAGAATGGGAGTGGACAAGTTCCCAGATATACTCGGTCAACAAATATATTAAACTATATTCCAACAAATTTAGATAACTTTAGATGAAATAAATTCCTAGAAAGACACAAGCTATCAAACTGACTCAAGAAGAAATAGAAAATCTGAATAAACCTAAAACAAGTAAAGAAGTTGCATTAGGAATTTTAAAACTTCCCACAAAGAAAAGCCCAGGCCCAGATGGCTTCACTCATGAATTCTTCCAAGTGTTTAAGGAAAAAATTGCCAGTTAACAAACTCTTCCAAAAACACAGAAGATACGGGGACATTTTCCAACCTAATCTACATGGCCTGATTCTAAAGCCCCACAGAGATATTATAAGAAAATTATAAGCCAATAGAATCTTACATGTATAGCCATAAAAATTCTGAACAAAATACTACCAAACCAAATCCAGCAACATATAAAAAGGATTAGTCACTGTGACCAAGTAGGATTTATCCCAGAAGGCAACATTGGTTTTACAGCCAAAAATCAATGTACCATATCATATCAAAAAAATAAAGGACAAACCAAAATAATAATCTTGATATTATTCTGCATAAAAATGCAGAAAAACCATTTGACAAACTAACAACTTGTCTTAATAAAAATACTGCACAAGCTAGGAAAAAAATGGAAACTTCCTCGGCCTGATAAAAGCGATCTACAAAAAAAGTCCCGCAATTAATGGTCAAAGACTGAATGCTCTTCCTATAAGATCAAGAACAAGACAAGGATGTTCCTTCTTACTAATTGTATTCAACATTGTACAGGAGATTGTGGCCAAGGTAATTAGGCAAGAAAAAGAAAGAAAAGGCACTGAGACTGGAAAGAAGGAAATAAAACTATCTCTATTTTGAAATGATTTTACATAGAGAAAATATAATGAAGTCACAAAAAAGCTATTAGAACTGATGAACAAGTTTAGCAAGGTTGCAGGACACAAGAACATAAAAAAAATAAATCACCTGTATTTCCATATGCTAGCAATGAACAATCTGAAATTTTAAAAAAATAACTCCATTTATAATATTACCAAATAAGAAACCTAGGAATAAATTTTTAGCAATGAATATAATCTCTGAAAAGCGTAAAACATTTTTGAAAGAAATTCACCTAAGTGAATAGCAAGACCTCCTATCCCATGTTGATGGTAGAAAGAATACTGTTAAGATGGCAACAGTCCTCAAATTGACCTACACATTTACTACAATCCCCATCAAAATCCCAAATTGCGCTTTTTTTTTGCAGAAATTGACAAACTTCTCCTGAAATTCATTATTTAGAATAGCCAAAACTATCTTGAAAAAGAACAAAGGTAGAGGACTCACACCTTCCAATTTCAAAACTTAACTACAAATCAAGAGTAATGAAGACTATAGTAAAGAAAAAAAAATGATATGTAAGTCAAAATGGAATAGAATCAGAGTCCACACACCAACCTTCATATGGACAATTGATTTTCAACAGGGATGTCAACACAGTTCAGTGAGGGCAAGAATTGTCTTTTCAACAAATGGTGCTGGGACAAAGGCTATCTACATACAAAAGTATGATGATGGATCCATTTCTCAAATCATACACAAAAACTCCAAATGGTCATTAGATCAGAGACCTAAATGCAAAAGCTGAAACTACAAAACCCTTAGAAATGAAAATAAGGTAAATCTTTTTGAGATTAGGTTAGGCAAATCCTTTTTCAATTAGGAACCACAAGCACAAGCAGCAGTGGAAAAAGTAAATTAGACACTATCAAAATCTTAAAACTTTACGCTTCGATGGAGGTCATTAAAAAAGTGAAGACAATCCACAGAATGGAAAAAAATATTTGCAAAACATGTATCTCAAAAGAGACTTGCATACAGAAAGTATAAGGAACTCTTATAATAATAAAAAGACAACCCAATTTTAAAAATGGGCAAATGTACATCTGCTTAAAGATGTACAGTTGACCAATAAGCACACGAAGAGATGTTCAACATTGCTAGTCATCAGGGAAATGTAAATCAAAGCCATAATGATACAGCACGTCACACCCACCCGGATGGCTGTAATCAGGCATAATGTTGGCAAGGCTGTCATTGATCAAGGAGTCATTGCAACCCTCGTACACTACTAATAAGAATGTTAAAGGATGCAGACACCTTGGAAAAGAGCTTGTCAGTTTCTCGAAGATTAAATATAAACCTTGTGTCGATACTCAAAATTTTTTGAATGTTTAAAAAATATTAAATCTTTTTTTTTAATTTTTTAAGAATTTATTTATTCATTTGAGAGAGAGAGAGAGAGCAAGAGAGGGGAAGGGTCAGAGGCAGAAGCCAATTCCCTGTCAAGCAGGGAGCCCCATGCAGGACTAGATCCTGGGACTCCAGGATCATGACCTGAGCAGAAGGCAGTCGCTTAACCAACGGAGTCACCCAAGCACCCCGAAAATATTAAATCTTTTTAAAAATATATAAAAGGAGTACCTGGGTGGCTGAGCTGGTTAAGCATCTGACTCTTAGTTTCAGCTCAGGTCATGATCTCAGGGTGGTGAGATCAGCCCCATGCCAGGCTCCCCACTCAGAGCAAGGTCTGCCTGAGACTCCCTCTCTCTCTGCCTCTTTCCCACTCCCACTTGTTTGCACATACACTCTCTCTCTCTCTCTCTCTAGTAGATAAATTTTTAAATAAATATTTAAATATGATTCAGCAATTTCACTCCTAGGTGAATACCCAACAGAAGTAGGCCTACATCCCCATAAAAACTTATACACAAATGTTCATAGAAGCATTATTCAAAATAGCCAAAAAGTGGAAACAATCCAAGTGTACCTCAGCTGATGGATAGATGAAATATAGTATAGTCATATAATGGAATATTATTTGGCAATAAAAATAAAGAAGTGCTGAAACGTGAATCTTGAAAGAAACCAATCACAAAAGACCACATATTGTGTGAATCCATTTATATGAAATAACCAGTATGGGCTGGAGAGAAATGAAAAAGACCTCTAATGGGTACAGGGTTTCATTTTGGGGTGGTGAAAATGTTCTAACTTGAGTCTGGTGATGATTGCCCAACTCTGTGAAAAACCAGTGAAAGGTATGCTTTTGACTGTATAGTATGTGAATTAGAGCTCAATAAAGCTTTTATTAAAAAATAAAAAACAATATCTTAATCAAGACTAGAGATAAGACCCCAATCAGAAAAAGTTGAGACTGGAAACATTCCAGGTTTACTGAAAGGATATCCAGTGGATAGTCAAGAAAATTTCCAATCCTAAATTCAATTACAGTGATATTGCATAACATATTTTCCCTTAAACTTGCTTTATTAGGGAACTTAGCATTTGTTCAAGCTTGGATATTTTAACAAAGAGTTGTATTTTTATTTTAAAATTTTAGGAGAGGAGATATTAAGCATCCTTATACTGGGACACCCCCAAATCACCAGCTTTCACATATGTGCTCTAGCCATAAAATTGGAGGAGTTACAGAACTTTCTAGAATGGAACCTGTTAACCCAAAAGAACAAAAACACAACAAAATTTACTCATGTTATAAGTCATTAATAATAAACTTAAGGTGAGTTAAGTAGTTAAATGAAATGATGGTGAGATGCTAGACTTTAAATTCAAGGCCCTGTAACTGGAGAGTTTTGGAGAGCTTCCCAACTTGATTTTATAGTGCCAGCCACTTTCTCAAACTTAAGTTCCTTTTATGATTTAGAGCTGACATTAGCTACAACTAGTAAAAAGTTTCTCAAACATATCCAGAAAATCAATCTCAAATTGTAAGAGAAATTCCAGTTGAGATAAGCCTGTAGCCTCTTTGCCCACGAAAGGAGCTTTGAACATGGAACACGAACATCCTTAGTCATAATGAAGCAATGTGTTTTAAAAACTGAAATTGTTCCGCTAAACACGAAGTCCTTTTCAGCTGATACTTAGAATCCTCACTTGCCATGACTTAGAGGATCCCTTGCCAGAGCCAAGAGTAATTATTTTCCAGCCTAAATAATTCTGTGACTTTCAAATCTCCTCTATTTTTGAGAAGTCGTTTTAGTGAAATTTTTCTTTCCTATTTTTACTGCCTTTTCTGTCCTTATAAAAATTTGGTTTGCTTATACTATTCATCTCCCAAAAAAGAATATGCTGGTTAAGTTTCACTTTGGAAAACCTCAGTGTTAAGGATTTAACTTAATCACACTACTTGCACTCGGTCTCCCTAAACATAGAACCGCCATGCCTGATCCCTACCACTAGAGGGAGAAGCACAGGTCCTTTCTAGCCATACTCTCTGCAAAGTTTTTATTATTATTATTATTTTAATCTCAGCAATATTAAAATGCAAAAGCTTTTTCTTCTTCTTCAAGTTTTCCCATAGTCCGGAGCACATTTCTGTTATAGTTTTTCCAAAGGGAAAATACCTTTTTATCATTTTTCTCAAAGAATAATTTAAATCGTGTTACTAGATCCACTGGGCATGCTTTAGTCCACACCTTAGAAGGTTGGCAGCTCCCTTGAAGACTCTCTTTTTTTCTCTTACCTCTCTGGCCACACCTCCTCAGTCTCCTTTGAAAAAGACTTCTCTTCTGACTCTTTGGGACCCCACAGGTCAAGATGGAGCTCTTGACCTTCCTCATAAGGACCTTCCTCCACTCTTCGTGTCTCAATAAATGGCATCTCCACCCCCCTGATTTCTTAAAGCAGAAACCGGGATGTCATTCTGAACTCCTCTCTTTCACTTAAGTTCTCCACATCCAACCAATCACCCAGTTCTATCAACCCCTTAATGAATCTGAAATGCATCCATTTTCTCCCCCTCCCCTACTACCCCCCAGGTCAAAATCATCAGCATCCCAGAATGCCCCAGCCCTAATTCTCCCTCCTTCAGACATCGCATTCTCAACATCTCCAACTTTGAGCCCCTAACTTTAGTTTACCTCTCTCGCACCCAATTTCTATTTATTAATAAGTTAGTACAAGTAGTTTCCAGGGTCCCCACACCCAAAACAAGCAACTCTGGGACTCCAGCAGGTCTCGGGGCGTTCAACTCAGGTCCGACCCACTCTACCAGGAGACAGCATCAGATTCCACAGGTGAGCACAGTTAAGGGCTCAGTCCTACAAGATCGCCTGCGACACCTGGCTTCGGATACTAGTTGCCAGCCCAAGCTATCCCCTGTGCCCTGGCCAAGTCTAAACCAAAAGTTCCCATGACCTCCTCCTTGGGTACAATGAAATCGCTAGAGCAGCTGACAGAACTCAAAGAAACATGTTACTTACTAGATCAGTGGTTTATAAAAAGATACTAACTCAGGAACCGGCAGGTGGAAGAGATGCATGGTGCAGGGTGTGGGGGGAGGGGACGCAGATCTTCCACGCCCCCTCCAAGCACACCAGCTCCCAGCACGCCCCGGTGCTTTGGCGGTTTTATGCAGGCTTCACTACACAGGCATAGTTTATTAAGCCACTGGCAGTTGGTGACTGAACTCCATCTCCAGCCCTTCAACCCCGACTGTGGTGCTTTCCAAAAGTCACTAACAGGAGGGAAGACACTTTACCATTCTGAACACTTAGAAAATTCCAAAGGTTGGGGGAGCTGTGAGTCAGAAACAGAGACAGAGACCAAATATAGACTTCTTATTATAAATCGTAATGAAACAAGGTGGGCTTTTATTGTTGTTGTTTTTAGTTTGGTGATTGCTTTTTTCTCTATACCAGTGCTATCCAAGGGAACAGAATGTGAGCCACCTGTGTGAGTTAAAGTGCTTTAGGAGCCACAGGTGAAATTAATTTTAATCCTTCTTCTTTAACTCACTATATTCAAAATACCATTTGACCTTGTAACCGATATGAATATTATTAATGGATACCTTAATTCTACTTATGTACTAAATCTTCAAAATTTGTTGTATATTTCACACGTACAGCACTTTTCAGTGTGGGTGAGACAAAATCAAGTTTTCAAATAGTCACTTGTGGCTAAGGGCCACAATATTGGAAACTAGACCGTAGCCTCCCTAATGACACGAGAAAAAACTAAAGTCCCAAGGTAGGAGGGAAGCCAGTCTTGATTTCTAAGTCAACATGCTTGTTCATAAACTTTGTTTAAGCCAAAAGCCCGATTTGTAGCCCACAGTGCAAGCCTTGTCTACCTGCTCTGTGAATGAGTGGCCTAAAGGAAAACCATCATGTCCTTAAGATATCCATCAGTGCTCCTACTCCCTATCTCCTAATCCATAATCTTTTGCCTTTAGACAATGTAAAAAGGCACATAACCCTCTAAACACCGTTCATTCTCCGGAGCACTTTCTTCCCTGTGAAAAGGGTTTCCCAGGCAGCTGTCCTATCTTGGACTCCAATAAAATGCATTTTTACTCTCAGAGATTCTAAAACGTTCGTGCATTTTGTGTCAACACCGAGAACAAAGACCATGTCAGCTTTGCTCCCCATAGAAGCTATAGCACTTAGCAAGTACCTGAATATGGTAAGTAGGCAATCAGCATTTATTAGATGAATGAATAAAGTCTCCAAGCACTTCTCTACAGGATTGCTTTCGGTGGAGTACACGCTAATGTGACATCTTTGCCTTTCACCAGAATCCTTCTCAGAAATAACCGTGTGTGATCTCTCCTCTGTATATCAAACTGCTCTCAAAGATACTGTTATCATGTCAGTATTTCTTGCCTGGGGGAAAAAAATGTCTATTAAGCTTTTC
Source organism: Lontra canadensis (assembly GCF_010015895.1). Lineage (NCBI taxonomy): Eukaryota > Metazoa > Chordata > Mammalia > Carnivora > Mustelidae > Lontra > Lontra canadensis. Next base: position 5,930,578 of record NW_022631107.1, on the reverse strand, counting down.
TAGAACTTTCTTTTAACAATTGCTCTAAGTCATCCTGATAGCAAGAATTCTATAACCTGGAACTTGAAGAAAAGGATGCTTGGTCACATCAAATGTATTAAACATTTGCCACTGTGTTTTATTCCTTGTTTTAATTATCTTGGTTTTTCTGATTTTTTCCACCTGATTGTTCAAATATGTTCCTTCTTGTAAGCCATCTCATATCTCTTTTTAAAAAGTACTTGGGTCTCAAGTCAATTGTAGGTCTGACTCTTGATTTCGGCTCAGATCATGATCTTGGGGTCATGAGATCGAGCCCCATGTCTGGCTCTGTGCTCAGCGCAGTCAGCTTGGAACTCTCTCTCCCTCCCTCTCCCAGCTCACGCACTCTCGCACTCTCTCTCTTTCCAAAAAAATAAAATCTTTTGAAAAACTGTTTCAATATAAATTTTTAAGTAAACAATTATGAAAATTAAGCCGTATGCTAGGGTTTGGCTGATTTGCTCCACATGTCTTCTCCCCTTTTAGGGAAACAGCACCTGTGTGCTTTTGGGAACTTGTCTCTTTATGGGTTCATTAGGGCCTTGTCCAACCTGAGCCAAAGGGAGGGCACCTGGTCCAAGCTAGGCTAATCAGACACCTTGTCTTTGGGATCAGACCCTTGAGCAAAGGGACAAGACCGACGGAGGAGGGTTGAAATCATTTTTTCTAAGTGCTACCTGAATTTTCCACTGGTTCCTGACCCCAGAGCCTTCTGGTTCCTCTCGGTTTCTCAGTCTGTTCTTCAGCCACCTGTGGGTACTGTGGGCTTCCAGCCACCCTTCCAGATTTCCTTTGACTTGATTTCACCAAAAAACTCCAACTTAAATGCATGCCCTGCGTATGAAACCTGGAAGACAAAGCTCTCCAGCAGGGGCTTGGGGGGGAGGGGTTGCTCAGGCAGAGCCTGCCTACCAATCAATGCTCTTAGAAGCATTTCAATGCTTTAGTAACTGCTGCAGCCCTAGAGTTGGGAACCAGCCAGGTAACAGCCCTTGAATATGTGCTCAAAGACAGATCCAAAGGAAACACCTTTAGACTTTAGCAGCAGGCACCAAGGGGAGAGGAAACTCATTGTATGCACTACAGAGGCTCATACCAGTTGAATATTTTACACTGAACGTATTCTACTTTGTGTGATTTTTTTCTTTTTTAACCTAGCAAAAATGGCAAAGATTTGCTGCTCTCCATCATCTTCTGGAAGACCATCCCAGAATCCCAGTAAATTATTAACCGGGCATTGTATAAAATACGAGATCCACACTTTGACTGCTCCACATCATAGTGAGAGAGGACTTCAAGTACCCACCTATATTTTGACCTCAAGTCTGTGATTTCTAATTAACTTCTTCTGTCCAGCTAGTCTCCTAACTCAGGCAAATGACCCCGTGGGCAAAGCATTCCCTGATGGGAACTGAGCTACCCCCTCAAGCAACAGGGACTGCCCCGATGCCAGCAAGATCCCACGTCATTGACCCAAGACAGTGATCCTCTGACCTTCACTGTCCTCCTGCACATACCCACCGACCTGTGTCCCACATTCTGCTTAGATAAACCTACAGGTATTGTCAGCACTTTGGAGACAGTCGGTGTCCCTTACAGTTGGCTTCTCTGAAATGAACTCCTTTCTTGTTTCGCCACCACTAGTCTCTCGGCCTTTGGGGTTCAACAGCGGTGAGTGGCCAGACCTGGTCTTTTGGGGACTCCTGGAGCAGGTGCTCTTGCTTCCCTGAGCCCCAGTTACGACAGTATTAATAATGAATAAACAGAAAGGCAAGTTCTGGGCCAGCTAAGTAAGCGCTGAATTCCTGTAACTTAAGCTGAGTGGCAAGATGTTGAAAAAGACACTTGAAAATTCTCACCCTGGCACCTTTCCATCCCTTCCCCTCTGGAGAGGTAAAATAGAACATCCACAAAGTTGGATCATGCTCCAGGAATCCCTCGGTCTCCCCGGAATGCCTGTGTGGCTGGAGACAACAGGGACAGCTGGCTGAAGCCCTGAGCCTGGCCGCCCGTGGAAGCTGAGCCACGGCTTCAGGAAGTGAGGGCAGCGGCCTGCAGAGCAGTGCTGCTGTGAGCGTGGCCCCTGGACCAGGACAGCACCCTCCCGTGGAATTTGCCAGGCTTGTGAATTCTCAGGCCCCACACCAGTGGAATCACCAAGTCCAAAGGTGGGACAATCTGTTTTAACAAGCACCCCCACCCACCCCAGAGCACTCTGATCCTTGCAAGTTTGGGAATCTCTCTACCTTGGGACATCTGCTTTCTTTTAAGGAAATCCATTGCTGGAGGTCCCTTGAATGAAGGAGCCCTCAATGAGATCCAAGGAGCCTTCGCTCTTGAAGGGCAGGAAGGAATTCTTCTCTACCCTCAAAGTCTTCCAGCTGGACTAAGAATTAAAGTGACATGAGACAGATTAGCAGGAGAAAAAAGTTTTACTACATGTTCGTGGGGGCCCAATAATGCAGCTAAGACCTAAACAGATGACCAAGGGAGGCAGCTGTTGTGTTTCTTAGACATGGAGACAATAAGCCTGGGAGGAACTGGCAGGACAAAGACAAGTTAACTTTGGGAGCTTCCATTAGTAAGAAACTACACAGAATTTGGGCTGGAGTAGTACATTAGTAAAAAGTAACAGGTGAAGGGGCCCTGGTGGCTCAGTCATTAAGCGTCTGCCTTCAGCTCAGGTCATGATCCCAGAGTCCTACGATCAAGCCCCGCATCGGGCTCCCTGCTCACCAGGAAGCCTGCTTCACCCTCTCCCACTCCCCCTGCTTGTGTTCCCTCTCTTACTGTGTCTCTCTCTCTGTCAAATAAATAAATAAAATCTTTTTTTTTTGGGGGGGGGACAGTAACAGGTGTTGTTTATCCAACTTTCTGGCTCTGAATTTCCCACCTCTGGTGATGAGAATGTCTCTTTACCTCCTGGTACAGGGGTGCACCTTCCACAGGGAGAGATCTTGCCTCCTCTCAGGGGGAGGGCCAGAGTGTCGGAGTATCTGTTGAGTAACTTTTTAATAAATAACCAATATGCCAAAGTGGCACATTTTGGGGCAGTCTGCCCTTGGCCCGTACACTCTCTAAAAGGAAATGAGCTTCCCCCTTGAAATCTGGGTGAGAAAGGGTATATTCTGGCTGTGTTGTTTGGATATTCCATAACTTGTAACTCAGGGACTTTGAAGCCTTATCATTATGATATACAATAAAGAAAAATACAGATTTCTTTTTTTTTTTTAACCAGAGAAAAATGTGCCTAGAGAAGGGCAAGTAAGAGGAAAAGTTGGATCTGAGATTGTAACCAGAGCCCCAGGATGCAAGAGCATCTGCTCCAGGGGTCCCCAAAAGACCAGGTCTGGCCACTCACCGCTGACGAAACCCAAAGGCCGAGAGACTAGTGGTGGTGAAACAAGAAAAGAATTCATTTCAGGGAAGCCGACACCGGGAGAGCAGCAGACCAGTGTCTCAAAGACTGTCTCCAAGGTGCAGAGGATACCTGTAGGTTTATCTAAGCAGAATGTGGGACACGTGTCAGTGGGTACGTGCAGGAGGACAGTGAAGGTCAGAGGATCACTGTCTTGGGTCAATGACGCGGAATCTTGCTGGCATCGGGGCAGTCCCTGCTGCTTGAGGGGGCAGCTCAGTTCCCATCAGGGGATGCTTTGTCCGCAGGGTCATTTGCCCGAGTTAAGAGACCAACTGGACAGAAGTACTTAATTAGAAAGCACAGACTAAGGTCAAAATGGAAATAGCTGAAGTCCTCTTTCAGAACGATTTAAGAAGGGACTTTCTGAAGAAACAATGCCTACCCGCACAAGCTTCCTCCACGCCTACAATTCTATGGCCGGATGCCTGCTCCTTAGGCATGGCCGCCTCAGAGTGCCAGCCAATGGGCATGTCCCTCTCAGTGATTGCCAGCCAATGGGCGTGTCCCTCTCAGTGATACCCAGCCAATGGGCATGCCCATCTCAGTGATGTCCAGCCAATGGGCGTGCCCATCTCCGAGACTGCCAGCCAATGGGCGAGTCGGCTTCAGCGCCTGTCCGCTAACACCTATGTGGTGACGAGAGTGTCCGAGAGGCCAGAGCAAGGTCCTCTGAGGAATAAGAGGGGGTGGGCCGAGCTGTTGAAAGGGAAGGTGAGAGAGACACGTGAAGTACCTCCTTTGCTTTCTCCCTAACTCTAAACCCTCCGATGGGGATGATAGGGTGAACACTAGGAAGGAAGCTATAAAGTTACGTTGCTGGAAACCAGTATCTTGGGAAATTTCAAGCAAGTTTCCCTTTGCTTTCAAAGTTGTGCCAGAAGTCTTCCAGGTTTCCTCGAGAGGCAGGATGGAGGAGGACCAGCGATTCTCTCAGGAACAGGAGCTCAGGAGTCTGCCGCTTACTGGCTGTGTGAGCTCGGGAAGTTCCTTAACTTCTCTGTGCGTCATTTGCCTGGTGTGTGAAATGGGGCGATAACAGTACAAGTAAGATGCCCAGCCTGCAGTAAGGGTCAGCTGTTATCATCGTATCGAGACTTCTGTTACTGAATCAAATGAATCAAGACGTCACAGCAAGCGACTGAAAGATAGGGGCAACCTGGGAACAAGTTCACCTCGTGTTTATGTCTCGGGTTTCTCAATCTAGAACCACAAGAGAACCCAGAAAAGATCTTCTTTTCCCATTTGGAGCCTCTCAGGGGGCCTGGCAACATCCCAGGTCCTCCCATGTTTTGGTTGGTTATAAGGTCTGTGTGTGGAGGGGTGGGGGGTGGCCTGCGGATCCCCGCACAGGTGAAGGAGGCACCAGTCAGGAAACCTACAGTTGGCCACAGGTCAGCCTCATTATATACAAATCGCAGACCTCGTCCATCCATGAGGACTGAAGTGGTCCCTTCATACAGCAGGACGAGTGGCCCAGGATGGAAAGCCTGAGGGCCAAAAGAACCCAACAAGAAAGGGAGCAGTCTTGAAAGAAATGCTAAATACACATGGTAACGGAAACTATTATGTATACACCCATAAACAGTGACCACAGTTCGCAGGAGCCTTTGAGGTTGCGTGTGACTAGGCATCTAAATTTTGACCAATGAATGTAAGCAGAAGTGAGCTTACACTGTCTTCTTCCCTGCTGCCTGGAATGCAGGCACGATGGCCGGAGCTTCAAGCAGCCATGTTGGACCACGAGGTGATCTTACGTCTGGAAGCCTCTGCTAACAGAGACAGGAGCCTGAGTCCCTATGACTGTGTGAAACTGCCATCCTTTCCTAAACTGCCTACTTCCAGATTTCTCTTATATGAGAGAAATGAAATGGCAATTTATTTAATCCACTGTTATTTTTGGCTCTTCTGGTACAAGCAGACACATGTAATCCCAACTATACAGAAATTTGACACAAATAAGTTCTCTAATTAATATTTTTAAGTTTATGTGTGAACAACACAAACAGAAAACCTAGATATTGATGCTGGTTTTTGTTGGAAGGGATAGTGAATATCCCAAAAGGCATATCAGGAATAAAGAGAGAACTTTCATAATAGAATAATTTCATCAGGAAGATTTTTTTTTTATTTTTTAAGATTTTATTTATTTATTTGACAGAGAGAGAGATCACAAGTAGGGAGAGAGACAAACAGAGAAGAGGGCTGGGCGGGGTGGGGGGAAGCAGGCTCCCTGCTGAGCAGAGAGCCCTATGCAGGAATCAATCCCAGAATCCTGGGATCATGACCTGGGCTGAAGGCAGAGGCTTAACTCATTGAGCGACCCAGGAGCCCAGGAAGATTTTTTTAAATCTTAAATGTGTATGTACTTCACAGCTTCAAATTAAATAAAACCTGACAGACTACCAGGAGAGATAAACAAATCCACAATCAAAGTTGGAGTTTTTAACAATTTCTCCTAGTAACTGATAGAACAAGTGAGCAAGCAAACAAAAAAAAACAAAAGAAACGCAATAATAGAAAGTTTAAATAATCTAGTTCCCTCCTGGGTATATTCCAAAGAAATGAGACCTTCTGTGCTCCCAAAGGCATATTCAAGAATATTCACAGCAGCTTTAATTAGAATAGTCCCCAAACTGAAAAAACCCATATGGTTCTCAGCAACAGAATGGCTAAATGACTTGTGTTATGTTAATAGAATATTACATAACAAGGAGAAGGCAATACGGTTCAGGTTCATTTATCAATCACAAAGGTGTGATGGTGAAAGAGAAATCAGTTACAGAGTGCATATTCTATGATTCTGGGTACATGGAGTTCAAAAATAGATAAAAATGATATATGATGAAACAAGTCTGAATGGCATTTAACCCTTAGGGGGTTAGAAGCAGAGCAGAAGAGTCTCTTGGGATGGTGGAATGTTCCATATCTCTATCTGGTGATACAGTGATTATATATGGATGTAGATTTGTGTAATAATTCATGAGATTTATCTGTACACTATACTGTATATAAGCTGTGTCTCAATAAATTAAAAAAAGGAAAAGGCATTACTTGGAAGTTTTACACAAGTTAACTATTTCATATCTTCCCAAATGTCTAGGATTTTATTTTCTTATTATAATTACATAATGAAAAAGAAATTTTTTTCCACCAAGCCCCATGCATACACCCTCAAATCCCTCTAGTTAACACTTCAGTGCAATAAAAATGTTTCATTTCCTCTACGTGACTTGATATTGAAAGGCTTGAAACCCCTGCTCTGGGTAATAAGAAGCCAGTTAGGTTGCAAGAGGACCAGTGACAGAGTGTACTGGGGATCGGACTGGGGAAGCAGTAAGCCGAGGGAGTGTGATGGTCAATTTCATGTGTCGGCTTGATTGGGTCACAGGACGCCCAGCCGCATAAATATTATGTCCATGCTCGTTGGTCTGTCAGGCGTGTTTCAGAAGTGATTTGCATTAGAATCAATGGACTTGGTAAAAACAGATGGCCCTCACCAAGAGAGGGTGGGCATCACCCAACTCATTAGGGGTCCAAACAGGCAGAGAAGTTTAAATTTGTTCCCTCTGCCTGACTGAATGAGCTGATCAGTCTTCTGCCACCGCCTGCTCTGGAGGGATGTTTAGGAAAGAGCCTTGTGAAAGCTGCTATTGAACCATCTGTAATGAAGGAATGAAGGATATGGGCCTCAGCATCTCTCAGGGATCCCTAGGTAAAGACCCAGTGGGAAAACCTCTCTCAGGCGCAGCGATGGGAAAGACTGGGCTCTTTTGAGAAGCTGGTTTGGGTTTACCTTATGGTAAACTCTTTTCGCCCACTTTGTCCTGGGTGCTAAGGAACTTGCAGGCACAGCAACTAGAGAGGATTTCGAAATGCACCTGTGCGCTCTCCCTCCTCCTAGCGTAACCTTCTTTTCCTCCTGGTGCTTCCCTTTACCCCATTTCCTCAGCAACTTCATTTTGTCTTCTTATACCTATCTTTGGAGGCTGCCACAACTCCTCTTTTAGGATATAGGTAGGGTATAAATAAACAAGAAAGGAGTTGGACCAGGAAGAGGGAGGCAGTCCACCCAGATGGAGAAAGATGGATGAGCAAAGTGAAGGCTGACTAGCCATTACTCCAAAGATGACATACAACCGCCAGCAAGCATACAAAAGAAAGCCTGACGTCACAAATCATTTGGGAAATGCGAACCGGAACCACAACGAAACATTGCCTCATACCCATCATGATGGATTCTATCGAAAAAGGAAGGAAGGAAAGGAAGAAGGATGAAAGGAAGGATATAAGTGTTGGGGAAGATATGGAGAAAAAACCCTCATGCACTGTCGGTGGGAATTTAAACTGGTGCAGCCATTTTGGAAAACTGTACGGAGGTTCCTCAAAAAATTAAAAAATTGAACTACCATACTATCCAGCAATGCCACTTCTGGGTATATAGCAAAAGAAATGAAAAGTGGATTTCCAAGAGATGTGTACACCCATGTTTACAGCAGCATTATTCACAAGAGCCAAGAGGTGGAAGGAACCCAACGGTCCAGCGACAGATGAATGGACAAACAAATATGATATAGCCATGCCATGGAATATTATTTAGCCTGAAAAGGTGGTCACCTGCTATCACATCAATGAAGCCTGAGGACATTACCTAAGTGAAATAAATAAGCCAGTCACAAAAAGACAAATACTGTATGATTCCACTTATATGAGGGATCGAAAGGTATCAAATTCAGAGACAGAAAGTAGAATGGTGGCTACCAGGGAAGGTGAGGAGGGGCGTTGTTGATGAATGAGTACCGAGTTTCAGCTTTGAAAGATAGAAAGCTCTAGAGATTGGTTGCACAACAATGTGAATGTACCTAAGCTCCTGAACTGTACACTTCGAAATGGTTAAAATGGTCAATATTACATTGTGTGTCTTCTTTTAATTATGTGTAATTTTTTTTTTACAGTCAAGACAAGAGGGGTGGCGCCTGGGTGGCTCAGCTCAGGTCATGATCTCAGGGTCCTGGGATCCAGCCCCACATCGGGCTCCCTGCTCAGAGGAGAGTCTGCTTCTCCCTCTCCCTCTGCCTCTCTCCCTGTTCATGCTCTCTCTCTCTCTCTCTCAAATAAATAAATAAAATGTTTAAAAATAAATAAAAAATAAAGACAAGAAAGACTAGCTGAACTTGTCACAGATTTGCTCAGTGTGCTTCCTGATCTCAAGCTGAAAGAAGCTGGTGGTTCCATTTGGAATCTGCCCATCCATCGCACCCCAACCACTCAGGCAAGAGAGAGGAGGAATTTGCAAGGATCCTGGGACAGAAAGAGGAAATTCAATCCCCGGGCTTCCATGTCAATAAATCTTCAGGATTTGCATGATAATTCTTCTTAGGTTTCCTTTCTTCCTAAGTAAAATTGCCCAACAGTTGTAACTGCTCTCCTGGAATACATAATCAGAACCACGTTTACCAGACAGGATTTTTTTCCCCCTTTCTACTTCTCTCTCAACATCTACCCCCTTGTTCTTACTGCGCTCATGACAATGTACCTCCCACACACAACTAAAGAAGCACAAAGTTTAAAGGAAGCGTTTTCTATCAGGATCCCCGTTCTTTAACACGGAATCAAAGCGAGCTAATGGAGCGAGCAGAGGAGAATATAGGTTAGTGAGTCAATACCATTCGAGTTCATCTGAGGCCCAGCAGCGCTTCCAGATGATTCATGTTCCATTCACTTTGATTAATTCACGGGTGCTTTACGCTTCCTTCCAACCTACAGGCCCCTCTAGTGCCTGGTGCCCATGCCCTGGCTTTTTGCAGCTTTATATAAGGTTAAAACTTGCTAAATGTGGTTCAGATGTCTGGTCTGAAGATCATGTGATAAAAGCCAGAAATCAATAGACACAAACCAGAAAAGAACATATAAAATACACTGAGTTTTCTGTAAATTAGAAAAGCAAAAAACTGTTTGCTCCATCTGACACACATCGCAAGTACAGAGACCAAGTTCAATTCAGATGGAAATCACACTTGCTCTGTGACCTTGGAAGCATCTTTGACATTCATCTAATTTCTTCCACCCATAAGGTGATCAGTAATAATATAGACTTCTTTTTTCTTTTTTACAGATTTTTTTTAAAGATTTTATTTGTTTATTTGACAGAAAGAGATCACAAGTAGACAGAGAAGCAGGCAGAGAGAGAGAGAGGGAAGCAGGCTCCCTGCTGAGCAGAGAGCCCAATGCAGGACTCGATCCCAGGACCCTGAGATCATGACCTGAGCCGAAAGCAGTGGCTTAACCCACTGAGCCACCCAGGCGCCCTACAGATTTTTTTTTTTTTTTTTTTTAAGTAGGCTCTAACTTGGGGCTTAAACTCGTGACTGTAAGATCAAGATCTGAGCCTGGATTAAGAGTCAAACACTTAACTGGCTGAGCCACGCAGGTGCCACAATGATATGTACTTTTGACTCAAGACATCCAACTCTGTTTAAAAGAGAGAGGATGCCCCGAGGTTACCAGAAACATTGGAATTGCTGGACAGGCAGGCGGGTAAAAAGTCTTGTTAACCCAGGTTGACAATCATGGCTGTCAAGATCTTCCCATTTTGTGCCCATGGTGGAGACGGCTTCAGCGGCGCTGACATGGGACCACAAATCCCGTCCATATATGTAAGTGGTCTCCAGAGGCCTGTCAAGTGCTCTTTGATAGTGTGGTCATCTCAGAAGGAAGCAAGATCAAACCATTTGGTTTACATAGATTGCAGAGACTTGGAATGTAATATTAAATCACAGGTTTCGCAGGCATCCTATTACTTTTTTTTTTTTTCAGGTTTTAAAACCTTTTATTGGCAGAGTCTAAGTCATGTGTTCCAATAATTAAGACCATTGGAGCAACAACAACAACAAAACGGCACTGATTAAACTGCAGCTTACAGCCTGCAGGGCATCTTGGACCAGCTTGGTTTTCACTCTAGATTTCACTGTCATCCCACCCAGACTTCCTTCACCAACACGCAGGCTCTTTTCCTTCCCTGCCAGCCAGCCAGCAGGTGGGAGAGACAGGCATGGCTCCTTGTCGGTAGTTCCCCGCTCTTTGATGTGTAAAGGGGTGATACAGTCATTTAAACTTGATCCAACCTCTTTGCACAAAATTACAAAGTTAAAAACCACGAAAAGCAGTAAAACACGAAGGCACTGCCTGTGGAAGTTGCAGCGCATGTTGGCGGCGCCCACCTCATTCCGACTCACCTGCTCACTTCTCCTGTCTAGTGGTTTCTTTTGTGGAGAGTGGGTTCTTCTCTTGTGTTTCTGTCCCCTTCCACTGCCATCTGGCAGATTTCTCAATCTCAGCCATATCAGGAAGCTTGCAGAGGAAGCAGAACGAGTTGCCCAAGTCAGTGGAGTCCGGTCTGTGCAGTGGCCACCGAATGCTCACCCTACTACACTCTCAACAGTTACATAGCTATTTTTAAAAGATGTTATTTATTTGAGAGAAAGAGAGAGAGCACAAGCAGGGGGAGGTGCAGAGGGAGAGGCAGAAGCAGACTCCCTGCTGAGAAGGGCGCCCGAAGCATGGCTCCATCCCAGGACCCTGGGATCATGACCTGAGCCAAAGGCAGATGCTTAACCGACTGAGCCACCCAGGTGCCCCATAATAGTTACATTTCTTAGAAAGTTGCTTGGGACGCCAGGGTGGCTCAGTGGGTTAAGCGCCTACCTTCAGCCCAGGGTCCTGGAATGAGTCCTATAGCAGGATCCTCGCTCAGCGGAGAGCCTGCTTCTCCCTCTGCCTCTGCTGCTTCTCTCTCTCTCCCCACCACACCCAATAAAAAAACAAATCAATAAATCTTTAAAAAAAGAAAAGAAAGTTGTACATACACTTCAAAGGTTTTGTGGTTTAATTGTGGAGTATTGTCACCTCACTAGCATCTTACTCTCGATAAGTTTAATAGTGATAGTGATAGATACTATCAAAATACATAGTAATGTAGCATAGTAATGAAAACAGTATCTATTACTGTGGTATAGTAATACCTGATACGGTAGCTAAGAGAGGAACAGACTTATATTTGAACACCTTTCTACTAAATTGGTATCAACTAAAAGAAGCTGCCGGCATGTCTATAGCATCTTAACAGTTTACAAATGCTTTCAGCTTCACTTCACCAACGCTGTGAAGGAACTCCGCTCCCCAAATTTAAGCGGTGTGCCCAAGCACAATCAAAATTTGAAATATTCTGTCAGAGAATAGAGAACTTAGCCTTTTTTTTTTTTTCTTTTTTGAAAGAGAGAGCAAGTTGGGGGCGGGGAGGAGAGGGAAAGAGAGAATTTTTAACAGACTCCACCCCCAGCAGAGTGATGCGGGGCTGGATCTCACAACCCTGAGATCCTGACCTGAGCCAAAATCGAGTCAACTGCTTAACCAACTGAGCCACCCAGGCGCCCCAAACCTAACATTCCTTTTACAGAGATGCAGGATGTAGAGAATTTGGGTTTGTTTTCCTTTCAGAACACTTTGTACTGAGGATGAGGAACAATTTTCACTCGAACTGCCTCAAAAAATGATTTTTTTGTTTCATTATACTGTTTCTAAATTAAGCAAGGCATCATATTTTTCAAAGACAAACATTATTTTACGATGCCAATAATGCAAAGTAAGGATTGTTTTTATCATTTCAATTGGCTTGTTTACTAGTCCTCCAATGAACTGTCTTACCCATTCCTTCAGGTGCAAAATGGCTCAAGTTTTAATGCGGCAGGGGCGGAGGGGGGAAGGCTATCAGGAGATCGGCAGAGTAAGGGACAATTGTGCAAGCAACTAATTGTGAAGTTTGGCTCTTTCCCCACATTTGCTCGCTCTTCATTTGTTCAAGAATAAAATCAAGGGCATGCTGCTGGGCATATTTTCACACCATATGCAGATGCTTGTAGAACATGAAGAATGACTTTCCAGGACTGAATGAAGCCAGATTGGAGTAGGAACCCTTCTCCATGGCAACATATGTGTGACATGCCGCTTGTATTACTCTCTGAACACAGCCACCAGCGAGCTCTGTCCGTCATTTCCGTGTGATCCAACTCCATCTGACAGGTGTCCAGCACCTGCTGTCAGTCTGACTCATCACCACGAATCACTAAATCCATAGAGGTCAAGTCTAAGGAAATAAACCAATAAAGGTGTTGAACTTAACGTAGTACTTCAGCTTTTCATCAAGGTATATATAGATACCTCGGGACAGATATCAATGTAATCCTTCCCATCAGTATGAAAACATTATCATTAATTTTTTTAAGGAGGCTCCACACTGGGCTCTACTCTGGGCTCCAGGGAGGGGCCTGAACTTAGGACTCCAAGATCAAGACCTGAGCTGAAATCAAGAGTCAGACACTTAACCGAATGAGCCATCCAGGTGCTCCAATTATCATTCATTTTTAAAGATTCAGCTTTATCTTTATTATTTTAAAACTTGTGACCAATATACTTTTTAATTAACTGAAAATTTTGGGTCCACATGTCTCCTGAATATCCATTAGAGGCCCCACAGAGTAAAAATTCAGAATTATGACATAGAGGTTTATACTGTATGTTCCCAAGAAACACTCATTTTCCCATGAGATGGACCAACTAAAATCATACAATGACAATTCATATTTTATCAATCCACAGAATTAAAGTAAATTTATGAATAGAATTTTCTCAAGGCTGTATTTTTCTTTCATACATTTTCTTTCACTTTGGACACATGCTAATCTTGTCTATAAATAAGCATCACTAGTAAATGATTAAAATTATCAACTAATAACAAAATATTTATTAATCTCTTAATTACATAACTTTTCTGATAGGCATCAAACATTTTTCTGCTGGTAAAGTGATTCCTAGTTGATAGGACAGAAGTAAATATCAAAATACCGCAGCGTATTATATAAAAGTGCCATGATTTCTAGTTTCATTCAAAAAAAGAATTTCAGGGGCGCCTGGCTGGCTCAGTGGGTTAAAGCCTCTGCCTTTGGCTCGGGTCGTGATCCCAGGGTGCTGGGATCGAGCCCTGCGTGGGGCTCTCTGCTTGGCAGGGAGCCTGCTTCCTCCTCTCTCTCTCTCTGCCTGCTTCTCTGCCTACTTGTGGTCTCTGTCTGTCAAATAAATAAATAAAATCTTAAAAAAAAAATTTCAGCATATACATTAGATAAAAATCTTGGACTTCACCAGGCCAAAAAGAAAATACTATGAATAAAGTAATAAAAGAAAAGACAAATTGGAAACTATGTTACAAACATTAGAGGCTTTTCCAACACAGTAAGGAAAAGACACAGCCAATAGAAGTCGGAGGAAGGACACGAATGGGTGTGTACCTCTGAGGAAGAGCTACAAATACAGTCTGTCATTCCTGGCACAGGAAAGAGCGCACAATACAGAGTAATGAACTAGGGCTCATTAGACTCTTCACGGCTTGTGATAAGTATCTGCTGAGCTCAATCAATACGTTTTTCACTCCGAATCCATGCCCACCAAGAAGCTTCTGATTAATAATTTGTTTTGTCAGGTGTTTGGAACCAGAATAGGATGAGCTAAATCATCAATCACGAATGCATAAATTAGCTCTGGGACCGATACATTAGTCTTATAGTAAAAGAAACTAACCAGCGAGGGAGATGTGTAAGTGTACATACTTGCAACTAGCAGATAAATAATTCCTGGGGATCTCATGCCCAGTGCAATGATTACAGACAATACCGTATTACAAACTTCGAAGTCGCTAAGAGATAAGATCTTAATTGTTCCCACCACACAGAAGAGACAGCAATTATGTGACATGATAGAGGTGTCAGCTAAGGCTATGGTGATGATCATATTGTAATATGGAAATGTATACCTTAAACTTACACAATGTTCTATGTCAATTACATCTCAATTTAAAAAAAGAAACTAACACTTTATAACAGATTTATAGCTAACAAAATACCTTCACATTTGTTGCGGATTGTGTTTGCATCAAAATCACTTCTCTGGGCCTAATCAACTCTGGAGCCTGATAGAAATCAATTTTACAGGGATGCCTGTGTGGCTCAGTTGGTAAATCGTTATGATCCCAGGGTCCTGGGATGGAGTCCAGAGTTAGGCTCTCTGCTCAGCAGGGAGCCTGCTCCCCCCCTCCCCACCGCACCACTTGTGATCTCTGCCTGTCAAATAAATAAATAAAATCTTAAAAAAAAAAAAAAGGTAATTAGAACAGAAGCTAACCACCTCATCAGTAGTTAATAATCAACTCTTAAAGCAGTTCTCAAAGGGAGGTCCCCAAAACCCTGTGATCCCTTGGGAACTTGACAGCTTCCCAAGATTTAATGACTTTTCTAAATAAACAAAGACATTAACAGACACAACTTTCTTTTTTTTTTTTCTTAAAGGTTTTATTTATTTATTTGACAGACAGAGATCACAAGTAGGCAGAGAGGCAGGCAGAGAGAGAGGAACAGAAGCAGTGCTCCCTGCTGAGCAGAGAGCCTGATGCGGGGCTCCATCCCAGGACTCTGGGATCACGACCTGAGTCGAAGGCAGAGGCTTTAACCCACTGAGCCACCCAGGCATCCCAAAAGACACAACTTTCTAATGAGATCAGTGGTGATATTACAAAGGTGATGTTTAAATTTGTTGTATAGTGAAGTGTGTTAACATCTGGATCATTTTCATCAGTGAATCAATATTTTCCAAATGATCAATGCACAATGTTACAAAATCGTGGCATGGGTAAAAGATCCATTCAAAGTATAAGGCAGGTGAAGGGATTTTAATGTAACAGAGTACAAAAAGTTCATTGGTATGGTTTCAGATTCCCCATTGCAACTAGACTTTAAGAAACCACTATATATCAAGTTTCGATATAGCAAAGAGTATGGGCAACTCTCTTTTTTAAAAAAAGATTTTATTTTATTTATTTGACAGACAGAGATCACAAGTAGGCAGAGAGGCAGGCAGAGAGGGAGGTGGGGGGAAGCAGGCTCCCTGCTGAGCGGAGCCCAATGCAGGGCTCGATCCCAGGCCCCCGAGATCATGACCTGAGCCGAAGGCAAAGGCTTAACCCATTGAGCCACCCAGGTGCCCCAATTGGCAACTCTCTTAAAAGACTTGTAAAATAGCCCCACTTCCACCCCACCCACCATCTTTTTATTTTATTTTTTTTAAGATGTATTTATCCATTTAAGAGAGAGAGAGAAAGCAGGGGGAGGGGCATAGGGAGAGGGAGAGAGTCCCCAAGCAGACTCTGGGATGAGCCCGACACGGGGCTCAATCCCAGGGCCCCAAGATCACAACCTGAACCGAAACCAAAAGTTGGTTATTCAACCGAGCCAACCAGGACCCCCTCACTCACCATTTCTTTCTTTCTCTTTTTTTTTTTAAGATTTTATTTATTTGGCAGAGAGAGACACTGAGAGAGGGAACACAAGCAGGGAGAGTGGAAGAGGGAGCAGCAGGCTTCCAGCTGAGCGGGGAGCCCAATGCAGGGCTTGATCCCAGGACCCTGGGATCACGACCTGAGCCGAAGGCAGACGCTTAACTGACTGAGCCACCCAGGCGCCCCACACTCATCATTTCTAATGCATGTCCATGAGAGGCCATATTTTCTTCATTTATGCCAAACAAGAACAACATGGATCAACCGCAGAAGTAGGTATCCTATTGAATATTCATGTCTGTTAAGCCAGACATGAAAGATGTTCGCAAAAATGTAAAATAAGGCCACTCTTCTCATTAGTAATTATAGTTTTAGAAAATATAGATAATTTTTAAAAAATAGTTTATTTATATTAGTGTGTAATGGGTTTATTATTTTCATTTTTAAACAAATTAATAAATATTTTTACATTTCTCAATGGTAATCTTTAATACAGTTAATACCAATAGATATCATGCCTATACACAGAAGTTCTTTGGAGTCCTCCCTAATTTCTAAGAGTGAAAGTGTCCTGAGACCAAAACCTTTCAGCACCTACATCTTAATGGAAGGATGGGAAGAAGCAGAGGTTTCTTCTGTCTCCGCAGATGGGCAATGGAATTCAGTCTTCTGCAGACTACAAAGCAGGCTGTGGGTGGAGGGAAACCTGAGATCTGAGAAGAGGCCAGAAAGTTTGAGAAGGTTGCTGTGGGAAACCAGGAGGGTGCTGGAAATACAGTGTGACGGTGCCCTCAGGCTTTTCTTAGGTGCCTCCTTTTGGACACACTTTCTGAGGCCAGTGGCATGTGTGCCAGGGCTTTCTTGCCTGAAGAGCTGCTTCCAGATGACCCAAGTCTGCTGGCCCTCGCTGTTGTGACAAACCCAGAGCCATGCTGAGATTCAAGCAGAGGTGGGCAGGGCGTCAGTCTTGTTGAGTCTAGTTATCCTAGTGGGCATGAAGTGGTATCTACGGTCATTTTAATTTGCATTTCCTTCATGGCTAATGATGTTGAACATATTTTCATGTATTTATCTCCCATTCATATATCTTCTTCAGGAAGGTCTGTTAAGAGTTTTGTCCACTTTTTAAAATATTATTTATTTATTTATTTATTTGAGAGAAAGCGAGCAAGA
Organism: Lontra canadensis; assembly: GCF_010015895.1. NCBI lineage: Eukaryota > Metazoa > Chordata > Mammalia > Carnivora > Mustelidae > Lontra > Lontra canadensis. The sequence goes on along the minus strand of NW_022631107.1, from coordinate 5,913,587 downwards.
GAGCAAAAGCAGGGGGAGCCACAGAGGGAGAAGAAAACCCAGGCTGCCTGCTGAGTGGGGAGCCCAACACAGGACTTGATACCAAGACCCTGAGATCATGATTTGAGCCAAAAGCAGACGTTTAACTGACTGAGCCACCCAGGTGCCCCTGTTCATTTTTTCACTGGATTACTTGTCTTATTATTGAGTTGTAGTTTCCTTTATATATTCTAAATACAAGTCCCTATCAGATAGGTGACCTGCAAAAATTTTCCATCGTTCTCTGGGTTGTCTTTTCACTTCCCTAATGGTGCCTTTTCCAGCATAAAGTTTTTAATTGTGATGAAGCCTAACTTGTCACTTTTTTTTCCTTTTATGTCTTGTGTTTTTGGTGTCAGATCTAAGAAATCATTGCCTATTCCAAGTTCACAAAGATTTATACTTATGTTTCCTTCTAACAGCTTTGGAGTTTTAGCTCTAACATTTAAGTCTTTGATCCATTTTGATTAAATTTTGTCTATAGTTTAGGTAGGGGTTCAACTTCATTCTTATTCATGCGCATATCTGGTTGTCATGCCATCATCTGTTGAAAAGATGATTCTTTCCACATTGCATTTTCCTGGCAACCTTGTTGAAAATCAGTTTCCCGTGAATGTATGGATTTATTCCTAGACCGTCAGATCTAGCCCATTTGTCTGGATGTGTATCCTTATGCCAGTACCACATTGTTCTTTATAAATATACAGGTATAGCATGTATTGTAATTGAAAACTGTGAGTCCTCCAACTTTGTTCTTTTTTAAGATTGTTTCTAAAAAAAAAAAAATTTGTTTCTATATCATTTAAATTTCCATGAGAATTTTAGGATCGATTTGTCAATTTCTGTAAAGAAGCCAGCTGTAAGGAAGCCATTTTGATGGAGATTGCACTGAATTTGTAAATCAATTTGGGGAGTATTGCCATCTTAAAAATATTACATCTTCCATACCATGAAAAGGAGATGCCTGTCTATTTATTTAGGTCCTTCATTTTTAAATAATGTTTTATAGTTTTCAGAGTACAAGTTCTATGCTTATTTTATTAAAATTTCCCCTAATTATTTTGCTCTTTTCAATGTTATTATAAGTTTTACTCTCATTTTCAGATTGTTTATTGCTAATATATAGAAATACAATTGATTTTTGTATGTTGATCTTACAGCCTTTGTCCTTGCCGAACCCATTTATTAACTTTAATAGTTTCACTGTGCATTCTTTAGAATTTTCCATGTTACAAAATAATGTAATCTGGAATTATAGTTTTATGCATTCCTTTCCAATCTGAATGCCTCTGTTTTTCTTGTCTAACTACACTGACTACAACCTCTGGTAGAGCGTTGAACGGAAGTGGGGAAAGCACCCATCTTTGCTTATTCCTCATCAGAGGGGAGACATTCAGTCTAAAGCTAAGTGGGATGTTAGCTGTGGGGCTCCATAAATGCTCTTTGTTGGGTTGAGAATTTTGTATTCCTAGTTTGGGGAGTATTTTGATAATGAAGAGATGCTGAATTTTGTCAGATGCTTTTTACTGCATCTACTGAGATAACAGAAATCATTTTGTCATTGTGTAAACTTTGTTTTGGGCCTGTCAGGTGACCCTGTTTAATTATGAAGATGTGAAGCAAATACACAGCCATTATCTCCAGGAGAGCATGTAAAAGGCTACTTAGGGGATTAGCTATGATTTGGTCTGTGGAGCTCTCCGATGTATCTATGTGTTTTTTGTTTTAAATATTATATGTATTTATTTGAGGGAGAAAGAGAGAGAACATGGCAGGGTAAGGGGCAGAGGGAAAGGGAGAAGCAGACTCCCCACTGAGCAGGGAGCCCAACAAGGGGCTCTACCCCAGGACCCTGGGGTCATGACCTGAGCTGAAGGCAGACACTTAACCAACTGAGCCACCCAAGCACCTCTGCCATGCATCTATCTGAATTCCCAAAATTGAGTCAGTATCACGGACTCTTCTGGAAGAGAAGAGGTACATATTTCACCTCTTCTTAATGAGATAGGTCAGATTTGTAAGGCAGCTTTTATGGGAATATCTGCCCAACCCCTCATCCTATTAGCTGATTTGCTTCCCTGCGAAGTGCCTGTGTGCATTAAGAGTAAGTTTTCCCTACTCCACCGTATCTTTCTCCTGTGTCATGGGTAGCTGCATATAGGAACTTTTCCACAGCCACCGTTTACTAGACAGTATGAGTTGTCCTCAGTATGAGGGTGATCTGGGCTTGGGTCCCTAGGTAACACATGCAGGAAGCCATTCACCAATGGTCTCTTCCAGTTCCCAGGGCACCATGTGCCTTAGTTAATAAAGCAGTTCCTGCAGTACAGTAGGACCTAATACCTGATCAGTGTTCAGCCTCAGGGTTGCCCATTAGTAACACGTGAGAAGCTCTGGACCATTCTCCAGAAGCCAAAACAACAACAATGAGGTGAAATTCAGCTCTAAGGGGCATCTCTGAGTTCTGCCCTGGAAGCAAGCACAGGAGGATTATTTTAAGGACTTGAGAGCAGAAGTGCTTGGGGTATCTTTCCTTTGCCCCATCAGATAACTCTCCACCTCTCTCTTCCCTGCTCTATGCCTGGGAGATGGGTATACATGAGCCAGCTCAACAGACTCCCTAATTCTGTCTTCCACTTAGGTGTGGACAGTGGGGTTTGGTCACTAGCAGAAGATCAGAAGGCAAGAGGAAGGGAGGGGAGGTCATTTATCTCTTGGTTTCCTCCTTTGGGCCAACAAGGGCTATCTATGTCACTCTTCCTAAGGCTATTTTTCCTATCAGTTACTGGAAACAGGATACTTCCCCTTGATGCTTTAACTGACCTTAGCAGCATCTCCGTAAGCAGTCCCTTTGTTAAACGCTTTTCAAACAACCCAACTTGAGTGGGCTGCTTCCTGCCACCACCCTGACTAGGAAAGCAAATTTGAGGTTCTAGAACATATCTTGGGATGGAAATCTTGGGGGGGGGCAGATTTTCTACTATTTGTTCTGACTTGAACTTTGAAAGCAATGTGAACTTTTTTTCTTTTTTTGCCCAAGCCAAAAAGCAGAGCACAAGTTACAGCATTTGCTCGCTCTGTTCCCCACCTACCTGGCGGCATCTGGAGGGTAATATTCATATTCCGAGTCCTGCGGACGGTAGATGTTCAAGATAGTTTTATCAGCCATAACTGAACCTAAGGAAGGTCACCTCCTCTCCAAGCCTCAACTTCTCCATCTGTAAATGCGTATCCAGGAACACCCACTCCAGCTAAGTAGGAATAAAACAAAGTTAGTGCAGGGCTAATTGAAATACTCATTAGGTAAGTGATTTATGTCAGCCTCATTGTTTTCCAGGACACAGTAATATGAACTTGGGTAACAAGGGAGGTTGTGCAGAATGTCGTTAAAGGTGCTTTTAATCAAATATTTTAAATGACACATAATCAACACACTGTTCTAAAGCAAATGGGCCCTTCCAAGGGATAGTCCTTCCCTTTAAGTAATTTACCAGAGGACAGAAGCCAGATTAAATAGCAGAGCCAGAGAGCCACGACTTGTGCCACTATGGCCCAATCTATATACGACACCAAAAGATGTCCGCCTCCTACTCTTGTAACAAAATGCCAGGTTACGATAGGCTGTCTACAGCATGATCCCAATTTCACAAAGTATTCATACCCACCTGTCTATACTGGAGGAGGCATCATTTTAAGAACGGATGTTTACACTTATTATGACGAAAACCAAATAAAATGATTTTTTTTAAAGGATAGATGTTTATGCTGCACGGTGTGGGAAAGTGTGAATTTATTTTCTGCTTATTCTTTCTACAGTTAAAAAAATAAAATAAAAGCTACCTCCATCGGTGGAGGAGGACGAGGGCGAGGCTCCCCTGCTGGGGCCTGGGGTAGGAGGAGAGTAGGCGGAGACCAGCAGGTGGAGCGGCGCGGTAGAGACTTGCGAGCTCCTGTCGCCGACTGGCTCCACTTCCCCGCCACTGCCAGGGAACGGCGGGGAGCGCGTGCGCGGGGCGGGGCGCGGGCTGAGGCGGAGCAACTCTGTGGGGCGGGGCGGGGCGCGGGCTGAGGCGGAGCAACGCGGTGGGTGGCGGGAGCGTGGCGTCGGGCTCCAGGCGGCTGGATCCTCAGTGGCGGAGAAGGCGGGGCGGAGAAGGCGGGGCGGACGGGCCCGGGAAGCGGGAAGGATCCTGACTCCCGGCCATGGCGGCGCCCGGTGCGCTGCTGGTGATGGGCGTGAGCGGCTCGGGGAAGTAGGTCTGGGAGGGCGGGGGTCGCGGCGGGTCGCGGGGGGCGCCCTGGAGGAGGCGGCGCGCGCGGCGGAGGCCGGAGGCGTCACCGTTCCGGGCCCGCGGCGGTACGCAGGGTTCTGGGGAACCTCCAGCCTCCCTTTGCAGGAAACGGAGGCTCGGGGCACCTGTTCTCTCTCCCCACCCGACAACCTGCTCGCCCCGGGGCGCCGAGACCCGTTACCCCGAGAGGCTCTAGAGGCAGCCCTCTGTGAAGAAGCGCCTGCCGCGGCGCCGCCCGTCGTGGCTCCGTTGGTCCCCAGGGCCGGTGTCTGGGAGCCTCTTGTCAGAACGAGGTGGGAGGGTGTGAGGCCCAAAGCACAGGGGCGAACCTCGTCCCACTCTCCCACACACCTTTGTGAGGCTGGGCAGAGGGGCAGCTCCCTCCTGCGAGCTACTGGACTTGTGCGATGAGATTTCAGAAACGTTATTTCACCTTCTGGTCTGTTTTCTCCGTGCTGTGATCAGCGTTTATCAGCTTTACCTGGAAGTCAGTGTAAATAGATTGAGTTCCAAAACCCCCTAAGGGTTTGCAAGGAGGACCACCGGGTGCGCCAGAGCCTCTCTGCTCAGCCCAGTCTGGCCATCTTGGGGGCTGGGAACTAGACTTTGGCTTCCTGATCAGACCAAAATCCAACCGTGCCCTTTACCCGAAAAGGGAGCCACTGCAGCGTCCGCCACAGGAGGCAAAAGACAAATCTTGATCAAGTGGAATATCGTTAAGTTCAAAGACCTGTAGTACCCTTCTAGAATTTTCTGCTCCATGACTAGCTTGTGTGGTCAAGTACATATTAAAGACTCTTGCTCCAGGTAGGAAAGTTTAGGTTTTTAAGATTACTGTGGCATTTTTAGCCTCATCTCTTGAGAAAGTAAAATGATTTGGGGAGCCTTTGAATAAAATTAAAATAAAACATGAAGCCTGAAAATCCCTAGTTGTATGATTTGAAGAAGTTGAATGTAAGACTGCTTCTGTGCTGTGATGTAGTGGAAGTCGAGAGCCCGGGGTCTTGATTGTGCTGCTGCTGCTGCCTGGTTGTGTGAGCTTGGGTAATTCATGTACCCCTCTCTGCATTGGAGCAGATGGGGGAGTGTGTGAAACCATATGATTTATATGGTTATGATACTCATGCATTCAGTAACTATTTATAGAGCTTGATCCTGACTCGGTGTCACTGATATATAATGAACAGGATAGATAAAATCCCTGCCCTCAATGAGTTTACACCCTAGTATGGGAGGGAAACAGACAGGGAAGTGGATAAATATATGTACACAGTGTGGTAGGCAGTGGTGGTGCTCCAGGGGCAAATAAAGGAGAGTAAGTAGAACAAAGAACAGCAGGCAGGATGGTGAGGGAAGGCTCCTCTGAGGCAGTGGTATGTGGGCAAGACTCACAAGAAGTGAAGGACTAAGCCTGGTGGCCAGCTAGGGAAAGGGCAGTGTAGGCAAAGGGAACATAGCAAGTGCAAAGGCCCAGAGGCTTTGTTTCACAGTGGCTTACCAGGGAATCCATTGTAGCTGAGTGATGGGAGATGAGGTCAGAGAAACAATGAAGGTGAGGAGAAGTGGTCGTATGCTGGAGATATTCTGAAGGTAGAACCAGAAAGTTGTGTCGATGGACTGGCTGTGGGGTATGAGTGAGGGAGAAAGGTGTGAAGGATGACTTCGGGATTTTTGGATTGGGTATCCAGAAGAAGGGAGTTATTATTAACTGATGGAGAAGCAGTAGACAGAGCAGGTTTTGGGGGAAAAAACAGCACAGTCCAATGTGGGATGTGGTGAATTGCCTATCAGTCACATGAGTGGGTTTGTCAAGTGGTTGATTGGCTATCCAAGTCCAGAGTTTCAGAAGAGGAACTTTAGATATAAATGTAGGAATTCTTGGTGCACAGATATATTTAAAGACATAAGATGTTGAGATAACCAGGGGAGTGAGTGAAGATCAAGAAGCTGGCCAGGAACTGAGCCCTGGGCCCTCTGACGGTTAAAGTTCAGAGTCAACTATTGCTGAGGGACTGAGTAATAAAATGAGAATGATTATATAGATCAACGGATATAGAACACTGAGTTCTTTGGTGACTTCTGTGAGCCCTTGTTAGGGCCCTGCAGGATTTTAAATTATACGCCATTACATATGAGAGGGAAAAAAATGGCTCGATAGAACCAATCTCACACCAGAAAGATTGTAGTTAAACCACTATTAAAACAATGTCAAGTATGAATTTTACTTTTTCACTATGTTTATTGCCTCCCCCTCTCCTACCTAAATGCAAGGGATCTTTTTCCTTTTTGTTTACTGCCCTCTCTGTCTAGAACAATGTCTGGCATGTAGTAGGTACTCAAGAAATATTTGCAGACTTAATGGATGAATGAACAAATAAATGAATGGAGCTATGTGAATAGGTGGCAGTGTTAGTTTCCTTTATGTTTTAATAGCCTTCGTGAAGCCACCCTTAGGTTCCGGCCTTTTGCATATCTTTCGCTTTTAATCTGTGCCTCAGCCTACCACCACTGTCCTACAGTCCTTTTCAATCTCCTTGATCCTGATTTAGACTAACCCGCTTAGAGATCCCTGGGTCCCAGACTGGTTTGTAATCCTTCCTCCAACCAGTCTCCTCCGAGCCGAGCACTGTGCCAGGTGTCCTTGTCCGAGTCCGTGTCAAGTCCTGCGTTGTCTGGCTTAGGAGGTTTGGATAGAGCAGTGGACAGTGGCTTTTCCTTTTCCTTCTGTCTCTTCTTTGCCCGTCTACACCCCAGTCTAGTTAGCTCTTCTTTCAGCTTGTGAGTGGTGGCTGACGTGTTCATCCCTGACTCATCTAACTTGGGCTTCAGTATCATTTCGGTCATGCCCAGCTCTGGCTTCCCCGGCCCTGGAGTTGGTCACTGGTAGGCTGCAGTGTGTCCCCCTGTGCGAGCATCAGCACGGTGAACCTCATGGGAGAAGTTACAGCCCTTTGCAATCCTTTGGTCACATCGGGGAGCGGGTCTCAGTTGGGAGTACACGTGTGTCTTTAACACAAGGTCTCCTTAAGGCCTTCTTCACAAAAGAGACAGGACCCTTGAATCCAGGTAGAATGTAAGCAGGGTTTTGTTTTCATTGTTTTTGTTTTCGTTATTTTCATATCCTGGGGACTAGCAGGTGCTCAGTAAGTGCTGGCTGAGTGAAACGAGTAGTGAGTGGCTACGTGTAGCTCGGTTCCCCCATTTTGGAGGTAAGAAAACAGGTGTAGAGGGAAAAGTGACTGGCATGGAAGCAGGTGGCCAGGTAGTGGCCGCACGGAGAATGTAGCCAGCTGTTAGGTACTGAGACCCAAGCCCTTTGCACTGAGTGCTGCCCACTGGGGGACCAACATGTCCTCACCACACACATCACACAGACACCATTTCCCTCCTAGGCTGACTTCTCATTCTAAACTTCATTTTAGTTTTTAAGAAGCCCCAGGCAAGGTGGTAATGCTTGTATGAGTTCCTTGAACCTTGTGCTGGGAGGTTAAACCCTCCTGTCAGACCTCCGTCAGTACCCTCAGTAAAATCTCATCTCTCGTCAGCTTTTTTCCCCACAAAACCTAATGATCTCTAGAACAGGGACCAAAAAACTTCAGAGAGAACTTCAGGAGTTTAGTGAGATCTCATATATTGCTTTTTGGGAAAGAAAATTAGTGGTAATTCAGTAACTATTTAAATTCCTGGAGAACGAGGACATGTTCTTGACTCAGCCTGACAGCATTACTGTCCCTGCTTCAGTATCATGAAATTACTGGGTTTCAACATGGCGGGGTGGCTGCCGTCTCCCAGGGCACCCTGCATGGTAGGGGGCATGCAGGGGTTGGGAAGGGCCGTCACCTGAACCTCTGTGTCCTCTCCACAGATCAACCGTGGGCGCCCTGCTGGCCTCCGAGGTAACCTGTTCTGATGCCTCCCAATGACGAGTCCCACGCGCTGTCTCTGCTTCTCTCCCTTCGGTGCACTTTCTTTCTGGCCCTTTCTTTCTGGTTTGTAAAACTCACCACGGGTGTGGCTTGTGAAACCCAGTGGAGCAATCTTGGTTTACACCTTGGTGATGACCAAGAGTGATGAATGAAAGGAGCAGCAGCCCAGTGGGCAGGGACACGGATATGGCATGACAGCCTCCCTGCTCCCATGTCGGGGATGGGGAGTGGAGGGAGGGGGACCGCAGGGGGAGGGGAATTGAGTAGGGGTGGTCCCCGGGCTGCCCATTTCCACACCTGCCCTGTAGTGTCAGTAATGGTGGTTGTCATCTATACCCTTTTACTTTGTTCTTAAAGCTGGGATGGAAATTCTATGATGCAGATGACTATCACCCAGAGGAAAACCGAATGAAGATGGGAAAAGGGATCCCACTGAATGACCAGGTAACATTTGCTGACTGTTTCCAACCCAGACGCTCCAGCTGGGAGCCGCAGGTGGGGCTCTCCCAGCACATGGTGTAGGAGACTTCCTGCCCCAGAGGACTCGTGCACAGCCCTCCAAAGCCAGGCAACTGCGGTCCTGCCCGGTCAGCTTTGGCCCTGAAATGCTCTCTGAGCACAGAGCTAGGAGTCACCCCACCCCGCCCCCGTTTGGGCAGAGCCTGCCAGGACGCTTCGCTGCCGGCTTTTAATCTGCAGGAGGTAATTCTGGAAGTTCTGCCTTCCTCCTCCTCCCCACGCCTTTCAGCTGCCGCCAGCACCTCACCACCACCCCAAAGCCAGAAGGATCGTTACAAATTCAAATCTAGCCCTCTGGAAGTGTCCCATCCATCTCAGGGTCAAGACCAAACAGCCCAACGCCTCAACATGCCCCACTCCACTCTCTTCGGGTACCCTCCCTCCCTCTCTCCACCAGAGCCACCCTGGCCCCTGTCAGTCACTCCTGCTGCCCCGCTGCTCCCCACAGGGCCTTTGCATCTGCTGGTCTCACTGTCTGAAGTGCACTTCTGTCCCCTCACTTCTGAAGTGCACCCTGCTCCTATCCACAGCTCAGCTCCCGTGCCACTTAGGGAAGTCCCCCTGGGCCTACTGAAGTAAAACCTCCTGTAATAAATTCTCACAGCACCACGGCCCACACAGCCCGGGTCCCAGCTGCAAGTTGGCATTTGATAGTGTGAGAATTTGATTGATATTTATTTCTGCAACTCGATTCTACTTCGGAAAAAGCAAGAACTGTGGCCTTTCTGATGACCCCTGATATACCCCAGGGCTGGCCGCACAGTCAACATCAGAAGATACCCGTGACTCAGTCGTAAGTGAAGGAATGAACAGCACCTCACTCCTTATGCACCGTCATGAGGCCACTTCCTAGGGTCCCTCCCAAAGCACAGGTGCAAACTGGACTCACTGGTGTAACTCGCCGTAGCTCAGGGGAGAGGTGAGGGCCGGGGTGTTCAAAGGGCAGGAACAGAGTGGAACTGGCTGAAGACCAATACTGTGGTTACCACTTTCAGTGACCTCGGCCCCAGCTATACTGAGCTAGCTCACTCTTGTCCCCTTATCCGGCCTCCAGGGACTGGAGTCCCCCACCATCACTAGGTCTAGTTCTAGGGACGCCGAGCATACACCTCTGTTTCAGGGAGGATGGCTTGAACTGGCCAAGATTCAGACTTTGAACCATCAAAATTAAGTTTGCGACATTTGACTTTAGGGGACAGGAGGAGGGAACCATAAAAGAGATACAGAATAGTAACTGGAGCATAATAATGACATTATGGTAGAGATAAAGACATAGTGCAGATAACCTGGCTTACCACTAAGCCTGTGTGCCCTTTGGCCAATGGCTCAGTCTCTCTCTGCCTCCTTTTCCTCCTGTGAAGCAGGGATGTAAGAGGACCCATTTCATTGGGTGCTTGGGAGGATTAAATGAGATACTACTAAAAAAATATGCACAGTGAAGTACTCAAAGCATTCAGTAAATATAACTTACCGTTGTCGCTAATGTATCTATGCGTACATGTATGCATCACATAAACGGTTTCTACTGAGTTTATAAGTGTGACCGTGCCAGGGTTTTCTCCTTGGTGTGTGCAAATAAAAGTTAAAGAACGAGGTAAAGCAACCCAAATGGATGGAGTTTTCAAATGACCTTTAAACATCCTCCTGTTCACACGCGAGGCTTGTTAAGTGGGCAGTCTGGATGGGGGAGAGGTAGAGTTCAGAAAAGGAATTTATTGTACGGAAGAAAAGGTTATCAGTTACTGGAGGAAACATAATGAGTCACTAAATATATTTAGGAGAAACTGTACAGGTTAGCCAGACTTCAGACTTTCTCCCTTCCAGGGAGAGAAAGAGCTAGAATAGCAGATGGTGGACATTCGTGAGAACTCAGCTAAGAGTGAAGGTGTGGGTCATAGCTGCGCTGGCACTGGGGACCCCTCTAGCAACCAGTTCTGTGCCACCGCCCCCCACCAGGATCCTGTGAGGAGGCCCCAGTGGAAAGTCTGAGGCAGGGGTACTGCCTCCTCTGGGAAAGGCTTGGGGAGGGTTTCATGCTCAGAGGGCTGAAGTTTGAAGAGAGAGAACCTGTGCTGAATATTCCAGGGGCTCCTTCAGGCTATTTAAATGTAAATGAACATAAACTAAACTGTAAACCCCAGTTCTGGGGTTACACGGCCCAAGTGTTCAGTTGCTACACGGGGCCCATGGCTACCACCAGAAGGTGCAGAGAACACGTCCATCATGACAGGAACCTCTAGTGGATATGCCACTCAGGCTGTGAGGGGATGTTATTCGTGTGATGATAATGATCATAAAGGATCTGCAAGCTGCCAGTGTTCCCCCTGCCCCCCACGCCAGGTCCATGCTGTCCCAGCAGCCGGCAGTGACACTGACACAGACTTCAAAGTCTGCTACATGAGGGGGTTTTTGTCAAAAATTTTCCTGATTATCAATATACCACTTGCCCTGTATAGAAAATTTGGAAAGTACTGGAAAATGTTTTTACAGAATATATCACTCTTGGCTTTATCTTTTAAAATACCTACAAATTTTGAATTTTGGAGTTTTTTCCCTATCTTTTTTGGGGTCTATATTCTCCTTACATGTGTTCTTTCCTCTGTGGTCTCAAGTTCTTTTTGCACCAGGTAAACAGTGGGCCCTGGCCACTGCTCTTCCCCACCCGCTCCTTCCTTCTGCTCCGTCCGCCTCCCCCAGCAGTGCTGGGCCTACTTGGGCTCCTACGTTGTTCCTCTGAGCTCCAACTCCCTTATCCCTTTAACCATCCCCTTCCAGAAGACACTTCATGTCTCTAGATGTTTCCATCACATCACTAAAACCAGAGGCCCAGGAGTCTTTCTCTGCCCTTTTGATGTCCTGATTGAACTCCTGCTAGAACATTTGTTGCGCCCACTACCTCCAAGCACTGGGCTGGGGGCAGGGGACACCCATCCGGAAGGAGATGACCTTGACTGTCAGACCCAGCAGGCAGAGATGCTCATTTAGGTTATGCTGTTTCCTCTTCTCGTTCCCCTAAGTTTCTTTCTGTGTGTTTGACTTTCATAATTTATCCTATCATCTGTAGTAACCACTCACAGAGTTGAGCGAATTTGCTCTAATATCTCCTAGTTCCCATTTCTGCTTTTGTGAAGAAGGAATCTCAGTCACTCCCTTTTGTCACAAATGTGAACCCAAAATTGAAGCTCATGCCTCCAAGTCTTAATACCCTTACAGTAAAGCCCAGTCTTTCTTAGCAGGTGACTCAAGTTCTTGACCACCTAGTCGAGGCAGTTTCTCCCGACCTTCCTCGCTGCCAACTCCCACACTGTTCACCAGGGCTAAGAAGCATCTGCTTCACACATTTACTCAAGAGCCCCCGTATACCATCTTTAACACTCCCAGTCTTCGACCGTGTCCTCCTCTCTATTTAGAAACGTACAACAAAAGTGCTGTCAACCGAAACTTATGGGATGCCTTTGAAACATTACTTAGAAGGAAATCTATGACCTCTGGAAGCATTTCCAGAAAAAAAAACAAGAATGGAAAGTAATGAGCTATATGTTCAAGTAGGGAAAAACAATAAACAAAAAGGAATATGTAGGGAAAAAATAGAAATGGATGCTGAAATTAATGGAATATAAGCTGTTTCAAAAAAATAAAAATAAATAAAAATCTAACAAGACTGATCAAGAGTGGAAAGAAAGCACAATTAAGAGTAGGAATGAGAAGAGGGCTCTGAACTGGTGATGTTTGTAAATTTAAAGACTTAAAGTGGACAATTTCTTAGAAAAATATAAATTACTGTGGGGGACATGAGCTTGGATGGCAGTGACTGATGGCAGAGACCACTCCGCATTTCCCCCCAAAGAGGAATATGACCTTGCCGATGCTGCATCTGGCTTAAGAAATCAGGAGGGTCTGGAGATCTAACTGTATGTGTGATCTCGTCCTGGATCAAGAATAGAAAACCTGAACATAACATAATACTCTTTAAAAAAAACTGAATCTGGAATCCGAGACCTCCCCGCAAAAAAGGCCCCAGGCCCAGATGGTGTTTCAGATGAATTTTGGTCAGCTTGGACCACTGTAACAAAATATCACAGGCTGGGGGCTTAAGCAAGAGACATTCAGTTCTCACAGTTTTACAGCCTGGAAGTACAAGATGAGGACACCAGCATGGTCATGGGCTTGTGAGGGTCTGCTCCCTGCCTTGCAGGTCAGGGAGAGGAGCGGTTACAGCACAGGAGGGCGAGCACACATTAGCTCCTGGTCTCTTCTCCAAAGGGCGCTAATCCCATCCTAATGTTACTGTGCTTAACTGTCCAGAGACTTGACCCCACAGCCTTGTTACGGCCTACTTCTCAAAACCGCTAAGATTTCTCTGGGCTGTAATGCTGATGAACATGATTAACTGTGTTTCTGTACAAATAAACAATACCTGGGGAAGTCACTTTGTGTCTGCTTTAATTTCAGGACAGGATACCATGGCTCTGCAACTTACATGACATTTTACTAAGGTAAGAGAGCATCAAGCCTTCACATAAAGCAATGAGTAAAGAAAATTCATCAGAAAGTAGAGGCAAAAAATACATTCTTGAAATCACAACTGGCTGATGGTAAAGGATCACAGAAATGGAATGCACTTCTGTCAAGTAGCCAACAATGATTTAAATCAGCCAGAACCCACGTGTAATTTAGTTGGGTTCTGGAAATGAACCTCCTGGACAGCTCCGCAATTATCATCTGGGAATCTTGGTCAGCCAGTTGGCTTCCATAAGTCTGTTTCTTCATTTGAAAATGGGGGTGTAGTTCCTATTCACAGAATATTGTGAGAGTTAGTGAGACAGGGTATGGGAGGCACTCAGAATGGTATTGAAAACATCTAAGTGCTGGAAAGGTGGTAACTGATGACACCACTGACTGTTCTCATCACATCTTTGTCTCCACCTCTTAACCAACTCCAAGCTGTGGCAACCAGGGAAGACCTGGGGTCATTTGTAAGTGAACAGATAATTGGTCATCAGAATTGGGAGTCCAAAACCGTCCTGCTCTGTATCATGCCTCTGAGCAAATGAGGTCCCCTCCACCCATCTGAGGAACTGAGCCCTGGGAATCCTGGTTGGGATGTGGAGGAGGATAGAGAAAAGGCAGGGAATGGCTTATAAATCTTGTTTCTAAAATGAAGATGAGCTTTGCACAGTGGCAGTATCGTAGCCAATGAGGTTTATCCGAGGCGATTATTGCTAATTAAAATGAAGATGACATTTCATATTTTTATAAATCTAAAACCTTTGCACCATATAGAATATACTTAAAATTAAAAATTCAGTTTACTTTTTCACACTGCACTGACATAGCTGGCAACTTTGTCTTTGCATAGGCTTTGAGTTTAGGGTTTCAAAGGTTTGAGAACTCCTACCCAACTGGGTCTTAACATAAGTAGACTAGATCAAATATACTGACCTGTGATGGAAGCAGAAGTTAAGATCCTCCGGAGAGGAGCAATTAGACATCCAGACCCAGAATAAATGAGCTCTCAACCATGGCCTCTGGGAAGAGCCAGACAGCCAAGGTACGTAAGTTCGCTGCTGCTGATGCACTCCATCCACTGGATCTCAAGTGTACATTGTCCATAGACCAAAGGCAGACACCTGCAGAATTCTCAGTTCTAAAACAAACATTCTACCAAGTACCCAGTTCAGGGTTTTACCCTTCACCTCTTTACTTGAGTCCCTTCCCAGCAAGAAGATGGTTGCCTCTCCTGACCATGGACAGAGGCACACAGCAGCTGGGTGGGAGAGGGGGCTTACTTACTTGGGCATCTCAGAGCACACTGGTTTCCCTTTGTGGTGCCTGGTCACGCTGCCTCTATTTCTGGCTCAGGTTTTTTCTTAGCATATCCCTGGACGCTTCTTATATCTTGTTCCCCTGGCCACAGAGAGTCTGATATTCCCCTTTTCGCCTGCTTTCTCCAGCTCTGCACTGGTAAATTCACCAGACTCCCAGCATATTGTAGAGTAGGAAGAGGGAGAAGTTAGTTGTGAGTTTCAAATCACTGAACACCTGTGGAAAACCTGAGCCAAGGTGTGTGGGGCATAGGCACCTACCAGCAGCCACCCATGTCCATATGCAGTGGCCACGTCTACATTTGCAGGAGCAGAGCTGACACCTACCAAGAACTTTCTGTGTACTGGGCATGTTGGTCAACTCTTCCTCATAAGTCTATGGACAGGCGCTCTAAGGGGCCCCATTTAAGAGATGACGAACTGATGCTCAGGGAGGTAAATACCTTGCCCAAGATGGCTCAGTTCACTAGTGGAAGGAAGATCTTTACCTTAAAGCCAGGACTGCCTGATACCTGACCACCATTTTGTAATGCCTTCCACTGGTAGAGAAGTAGGACCGGTCTTCAACCTAGAATCAGCACCAGTTATTTCAAATGTCCGCATTCTTTAGTCCCACTCCCCCACCCCCCCCTTTTTTTTTTTTTAACAGAGATGTAGCCTCTGGACAGCATGTGGTTCTAGCCTGTTCAGCTCTGAAGAAAGCATACAGAGACATCTTAATACGAGGAAAAAATGGTGTATCCCCGAAGTGTGAGGAGACGGGGAAGGACAAACACCCAGCTGAAGTGAAGCTCCTTGTGGTCCATCTGAGTGGGTCGTTTGAGGTCATCTCTGGGCGTTTACTCAAGAGAAAAGGACACTTTATGCCCCCTGAGTTATTGGAGTCCCAGTTCGAAACTCTGGAACCCCCATCGGCTCCAGAAAATTTCATCCAAATCAGTGTGGACAAAAATCTTTCAGAGATAATTGCTACAATCGTGGAAACTCTAAAATGAAAATTGCTTCAGATTGGGGGTCCAGAAGAATCAGGCAGACATTTCTATCCCATCCCAAATTATGTTCTACTGTTTTTACCAGTATTCTACATTCTTGGGGTGAACAAACCCTAGTGTACTGAACTCTACTTGCCTGGGTATATTTTTAGGCATTTGTGCTCTGGCACATGGGGAGGAGACAGGAGGGCACTTTGAAAGTAAAGCTTCAATAGAAATTCAAATTCCTGTCACCTAATCAGATGATCAGAGGGAATTCTATAATCAATGCTATAAATCACAACCTCATTTAGAACATCCTTGATCATGCCTATATCTGAACAAATAAATGAAACTTGGCTATACTTGGCATCCCCTGGAAATTGGTCACAGGAGTAGAAACGTGTATAACGTGTAAACGTGTGTAATATTGACCACTCACCAGCAAGTCCTAAACCTCTCTCCTTGGATCATCTCAAGATAAGTAACAAGTACATATAGTTCATGGATATAAAAAATGGCAAAGGTGGAACTTCAGTGGATGTAGCCTGGGGCTCACTGACCCAACTGTCCCCACTCATTTTACGGAGACCTCTGAGACCAGGCGGGGGTCAGCCACCAACCTCTCTGCTGCAAAAGCTGTCAGAGTGGACTCTAGGATAAGGAAAGAACACCAGAGCTGCTCTGGCCCAGACGTGAAATGAACCTTCCCGCCGGGCAGCAGTGTGCCAGGGGCAGCTGGGCTGGGTGAGGCTGTGCGGGAGGTCAGAGGCCTGGGTTTCAGCCTTTCTCCCAGAGGCTCCAGAAAGAGACTTCCTTATCCTTCTGTCCTAACCAAGGTCCTGGAATGCAGCTACTCTGCAGGGCCACTGATTCGCCTTGCCCAGAGAGTGGGTTTTGGAACGAATTACCCATTTTTTTCCCACCAGGGCAGGCAGCCTGTCTTGGGAACTACAAAGAGAATACGTGCTGGGGGTGTCAGGGGAGTGAAAGGGCCCTTGTGGGTAGACAGACCTTGCTTAAGGAAACATGAAACCTCAGATTTTCCTCTCTGCCAGATTTGAGAGGCATCTGCTGTCTGGCTTCAGTCTACATCAGCCCTCACTACTCGGGGTCCAAGCCCTCAAGCTGCCCAGTCCCACAGACTCAGGCTGGCCGACAGTCACCCCAGACACAGAGGAGGGACTCAGGCCACAGTACTCAGTGAGTCCAGACTGAATACCATCATGGGCACTCTGCAGCGTCTGCGGACCTGTTATGGGACACAGAGCTCCAGCTCTCAGGTGGCTTACGTCGAGGTGGAAGGACAGGGCATCTCACATCCTCTGGCATGGGCTAGAGTTCTCAGCAAAGGCCATTGCTCACAAAAAAGAACTGAGTTTCACTCCACTAGACTGTCCCGTAGGACCTGGTGAACCAGCCTGCTTATAAGAGCACAAGCTATTTTATGCATAAATAAAAATGTTTTTGGAGTTGTAAGATACATGAAATTTCCAAAGTACCAAAAAGGAACAATTAGATTCTTTTTTAATTTTACTAGAGTTGTTTACCATTTCAGAGAATCATGGTGTGCTTTTCTGTCACAAAAAGAACACCCCTACATCAGCCTGCGCTTGTAAGTCTTCATTCACGGTGATCAGCCCATAGGCACAAGCACCCAGCTGCTCCATGGTGTTGGTCTAGGGCAACTATGTCTTCAGGGTTACATACTGAAACTCAATAGTTTATCACAAGTTACTTTCCCTTTTTCTCCTTTACAGCAAAGATATCCTATTTACTATTTGCTGGGGTAGATTTTATTAGCCATCAGTTTCACTTCAGGTGGAAGCGGGACATCAGAAAATAGTTGTTAAAAATAGAAGCATCGAATCTCCGGGGGTTGGGAACCACTGCTCAAATCTTCCCAAGATGGACCCAGGGAGGCCAGGGTGTGCGCCAGTACTGCCCTCTGGTGGCCCTGGGGAACACCGCAAGCGCGAACGGCCCCCCCAGCCCTCCAGAACACCATCATGCAGGCAGCCAGCCATGGGTTCTGTGCCTGGGTCCCCTGGCAGTGGAACGCAGCTCCCCACCCAGCCCTGACCATACCCTTGCTCAGCCTCTATGACCTGCGAAGAAGTGGAGAGTGAGACCTGTTTGCTGTGGCTCAAAATAGATGCCAATGATTCTCTCTTTTCTCCACCCTGCATATACCACTTAACCACCCACTCTGAAAGGAATTCTCCATCTTGCCCCCCACTCTAGGAGGAAGTTCAACACTTCTTTCCCATAAAACATCGCCTGCCTTGTAAAGTTGTGGCAACTGAGAGAGTACACGCATGGTGAGACCACAACCAATACAACAAATGCAAGCTCTTATTAAAATTGTCACCTTTGGGTGTCTGAGGCGATGTGGTCACAGGACCAACTCCCAGTCCTCTGCCTTCCTGACTGTGGAGATTATGAACCCCAGACAAGTATGTGAATCTTAAGTCTTTGGGCTCTAACAGGTCTTCCTTCTTAACCACTGCCAGTGTGCTTCCATGCCTGCCCAGCCTGGAGACCTGACCTGACTCAGACATCTGCTGTCCACCAGCTCTGGAATCAGAAGCTGCAAGAGGCTGAGCTCTAGGCACAACACTGCCACACATTCACGGGGTAACCATGGGCAAGGCACCACTATGGGTGGTCCCCACCAGGTGCTCTAAAGGTCCAGGACTGTCAGGCCAGGCCTCTCTAGAGACTGCTCTGATGAACAAAGTTATCTTTCAGTGGATGGGAGTTCAAGAAGGGAGAAATTAAAACAGGCTGGCCCTAATCAAAGATACCATCAATCAGATTTTAATTTCTGAAACTACCATACAAGTTTATTCTCCCATCACTGAAGAGCAAATCTTCATGGGCACTATGAATGCCAGCAATTACCAAGGAGTAGACAACTAGATATCTAGCCTGCAAGTTGTGCTGGGCCTTCATTTAGGGAGGTGTTTTTCAACCCTTACAGAATCTCGGTGTAAAACACAGCCTGTTGCTGATGTCCAGACAATCTTCAATCCCTCCAGTGGAGCTTCCCCCAGTGGCCTTAGATCCTACAGAAACTGAATTTCACTTTCTGGGTTAAAGATGTGAATTCATGGGCCATCACTGGGGAGGACCCAAGAGCTAATACTGAATATATCTAACACATAGTTCAACTAAGGATCCAGTGAGGGGGAAATGTCCCAAAACCATGACAGTCAGTGGTAGGACCTGCACATTTGAATGCCCAGAGGGCCTAAGCAAAAACAATAATGGTAGGATACAGCAGACACTGGGGAATGGCAAGGACTGTGGCACAAAAGAAAATGTATGCATTATCTAAAAAGGGAAGCCACTACTCACCCCCCAATAATACAGAAACACATCTCATCATACAAGTTGGGGTTTATTGCTTGTTGCATAACAGAGAACAGACTTCCAGAACCATGGGGGGATTTCAGTAAGAGGTCACAAAAGGACTTATGTTTTGGACACAGTAGGTGAGTTAAGGGGGGATTCAAGGAAGCTGTGGAGGAAGTAGGGAATGACTGAGTATCTTCGTAAGGTGAGAGAAATGAACTGAGGCTAAAAGCTATCATTCATCAAGAAGTGTTCAGAACAGGGAGGTATGTGGTCATTTTTGTGGAACGGACATTCATGTTTTTCTGTGTCCAGGCACAATTACAAAATTCATCTTTTGACTTTGGTCACAGTCTTGGTAGCCATGTAGATATTCTGCAAAATTATTCAGCAGGACAAAGAGACCTTGCTTCTAGTAGTAGGCCAGCCAGCTCCTGGCCTACTTGACAGGCACTGCTTTTCTTCCCTCTAATTGGCAGAAATCACTGTCAACAGGGTCTTTCAGGCCTAGATTTGAAGTACTTGAGGACACATTTATCTTTAAGACACTAGCAGAGCTCAGAAAGTTTAACTTGAATTTCCATTCTCAAGTGAGAATTTGGTAGGCGTTCTTCCATCTTAAGTGAAGGGTCAGGTTGCAGTAGTTGGTATACTCTGAGGTCAGAGGGTTGCGTAACAGCTAGTGGACTAACCTCTGGGAATCTGTACCACTTCCTTCTGTAGTTGGGGCTCCTGTGGCTAACCTTTGAAAAGACTGCTGAGTTGGTTTCCAAGTAGACATACCATTTTACATTCCCACCAGCAATCTACCCAACACTTGTCACTTCTCTGTGACTAGCCACCCTAGCAAGTGTGAAGTGACATCTCACTAAGGTTTCCATGTGCATTTCCCTAATGATGTTGAACATCTTTTCAGGTGCTTATTTGGCCATTTGCTTATCATCTTTGGAGAAATGTCTATTCAAATCCTTTGTTGCCTTTTTAAATTGTTTTTTTCCTCTTTTTAGTGTTACGTTGTGAGAGTTCTTTACATATCCTAGATACTAGATTCTTAACAAACACATCATCTGCCAATCCTGTGGGGTTTGTTTACTTGAACAACTTTAAAAGCATAGAAGTTAAAGTTTGCTGAAGTCCAACTTATTTTTCCTTGGTTGCCTTTTTGGTGTTATCTCTGAAAAACTACTGCCCAGTCCAAAGTTATGAAGATTTATACCTTGTTTCTTCTGAGTTTCATAGTTTTAACTCTTACATTTAGGTCTTGGATCCACTCTAAGTTACTTTTTGAGTAAGAATATGCATTTTAACAAGATCCCAGGTTATGCATATGCACGGCCTTAAATGAACAATAAATTTCCATTCCCCTTTAAATCACTGGTTCTAACGTTGAGATTTACAAAATCATGCCTGACTTTACTCAGGTAGAACAGTTTCACTTAGTCTGTGGTGGGCTTAGTTTTTAATCTCTTCAGTTGATGCTGATGTGAAGCCAGGGTTGAGAACGATCACCTCTTCACAGATTCTGCATGGATCTCACCCACATGCCTTTCCCGGGCTGGTTTGCAGGTACTGGATTCTAACAAAGCCGCAGCAAGACTGGGGTCGGTGTTCACGGTGAGTACAGTACATGAAATTATAAGCTTCCTGTCTGGATAGGATGCAAATCACACTTTGATCACTAGAAGATGGAGGTCACATTGAATGGTAGTGTATGCAGGCAGAGTGGAGACAAGTATAAGAAATAAAGAACTTCTAAGACTGTTCTGGGAAAACCATAGATCTCAGGTTGGCCAGAAGCATGGTCTACAACTAGCTGTACTTCAACCTCTCCTTACCATGCTCTGTTTGAGCCATTATTTGTCCTTGTTCTTTTTTCTTTTTTCTTGAAAGAGATGGGTGGAAATGGATTGAACTCTTGTCTTTCCTTCGCAAATGTAGAACCGCAGAACCAATTCAAGCAGGTCAATGACCCATATATAACAGCTAAACTGATAAAATTCTTGGAAGAAAAACAGAGAAGAAATATCCTTATGCCCTTGGATTTGGTAGTGGATTCTTAAATATACCACCAAAAGCAAGAAAAACAAAAGACAAAATAAAAAAGATAAATTGGACTTCATCAAAAATTAAACACTTCTGTGCAAAAGGTATTATCAAGAAAGTGAAAAGACAACCTACAGAAAGGGGAAAATATTTGCAAACCATGTATCTGAGATTAAGCCCCTCCGACTCCGCACTCAGCAGGGAGTCTGCTTGAGATTCTCTCTCTCCCTCTACCCCTCACAGCCCCCCCACACTTTCTCTCAATTAAAAAACTCCCTCTCTCCCCCTCACCCTTCTTGCTCTCTCTCTCAAATAATAAATAAATACAGACAGACAGACAAAGGACTTAAACATTTCTCCAAAGATAACACACAAATGGCCAATTTAAAAAGCACAAGAGGGGCGCCTGGGTGGCTCAGTGGGTTAAGCCGCTGCCTTAGGCTTGGGTCATGATCTCAGGGTCCTGGGATCAAGCCCCACGTCAGGCTCTCTGCTCAGTGGGGAGCCTACTTCCTCCTCTCTTTCTGCCTGCCTACTTGTGATCTCTGTCAAATAAATAAAATCTTTAAAAAAATTAAAATTAAAATTAAAAAATAAATAAATAAAAATAAAAGGCACAAGAAAGGGACACCTGGATGGCTCAGTCAGTTAAGTGTCTACCTTCGACTCAGGTCATGATCCCAGGGTCCTAGGATGGAGAGCACTGGGCTCCCTCTTCAGCAGGGAGCCTGCTTCTCCCTCTGCCTGCCATTCCCCCTACTTGCATGCATGTTCTCTCTCTCCTAAACAAATAAAATCTTAAAAAAAAAAAAAAAAAGCACAAGAAAAAAAATTCTCATTTTCATTAGTCCTTAGGGCACTGGAAGTATGGAAGTCAAAACCACAATGAGTTACCATGTCATACCAGTAGAATGGTTGTAACTTAAACAAACAAAACAACTCATATTGGCGAGGACAGAAAGAAAACTGGAGCCCGTGCACTGCTTGTGGGAATGAAAGATGGTGCAGCTGCTGTGGAAAACAAGCAGTTCCTCAAAAAGTTAAAAATTAAAACTACTACATAAGACCCAGCAACTGCGCTCTAGGTATGTATCTGAAAGAACTGAGATGCAAACAGATATGCCGATGTTAGAAGCATTATCTGCCAACATCCAAATGGGGAAAGTGTCCATCAACAGATGCATAAAATGTGGTCTCTCCATCCAATGGAGCATTATCCAGCCGTGACGGAATCAAGTACTGATATATGCTACAACCTGAATAAACCTGGAACACATACTAAGTGAAAGAAGCCAGACACGGGGCACCTGGGTGGCTCAGTGGGTAAGCCTCTGCCCTCAGGTCAGGTCATGATCTCAGGGTCCTAGGATTGAGCCCCACATCAGGCTCTCTGCTCAGCAGGGAGCCTCCCCCCACCACCGGCCTGCCTCTCTGCCTACTTGTGATCTCTGTCAAATAAATAAATAAAATCTTAAAAAAAAAAAAAAAGGAAGCCAGACACAAAAGCCCACATACTATATAATTCCATTTAAATGAAATATCCAGAATAGGAAAATCCATGCAGAAAGCAGACTAGTAGTTTCCAGGGTTATGGGGGAAATGGGAAGTGACTGCTTAGCGGCTAAAAGGTTTTGTTTTGGGGTGATGAAGTTCTAGATGACTGTGATGGTTGAACAACACTGAATGTACTTAACACCAGAGAACTATACACTTTAAAATGGTTGCAGTATTTTATTACATTACCACAATTTTTAGCAAAAAAACAAAAACAAAACCACAGGCCCTTTCCACAAAGCAGAGCGTATCTCACTAACCTTATTACCATATGCTAGGGGATCAGACTAGGAAAGAGGCTCAAGCAAGTGTACACAGTTCCTTCTACAGTGTTCTACAAGTAGGTACATTACTACTTATTCCCAGGGAAGAATAAACATTGGAGAAGAAAAATCTGCTCCTCTAACGCTGTTCCCCTCCTGAGATCATAAGTGTATGGTAGATTAAGACAGTTATAAATTCTCTGACATTCTACACATCAAAAAGTGGGGCCTATGACCTTTAAATCTGGCCAAGCTGAGAATGACCATTAAAATATGGGAGAAATGACACTGGACCAACGCAGGGCTCCAACGTTTAAAAACTGAAGAGCGTTCATGTTTCCTGAAATACTTGATCTTGAAACCTACCAATCACGTTGTAAAGAAGCACCAACAGCCCTGTGGAAAGGCCCGTGTGGACAGCAACTGATTCCAACCATACTCCCAGATGAAAGCATACAGCAATTCAAGAGCCATGTGTTCTCTTGAAAGTAAATACTCTAGACCCAGGCAAGTCGTCAAGCAGTATTCACCAAGCCCTGCCAATACCATGGGATAGTTTGTAACTAAGCACTGGGTAACACAGCACAGTGGAAATTCCCTTCCCTTTCTTGGATAGATAATATGTCTAAACAGCTTTTTAAAAAAATCTTTTTAAAAATTACATAAAATATTTAAAAATCTAGCTTGAATACACAGCAAGTACTTTAGATCTAGTCTTCTGAGGAAAACTATACTGGAACTCTAGTATGTGCCTGGCTGTTTCAGGCACAGAGCGGGCCAAGCAAGATGCACTGGTGCTATGGTCTGGCCAGGTTATGTTATAATTGCAGAGCCTGAAACATAACAAATGTTAACAGGTTTCAACTGGAATTGCAGTCTGAGCATGTGCCTCATCGCTGTCCGGCTCTGGAAGAAATCTCAGCCTCGTCCTCTTCAATCTCACCAAAGCAAAGATGAGTGTGTGTGTTTGGGGCAGCGGGGGGGGAGCGGTGCTTCTGCTCCACTTCTGAACAGGCTGCCCATAAAAAATATTTTGGATGGGCTGGGAAGGTTAATACTCCTGCAGCACGGAAAGGCAGCTCTAAGGAAAATGGCTAGAGACAGTAAGAACCCTTTCCCTCACACTTCAGCCTACAAAACGAAGGGGTGTGTGCTCGCTTATTTCATTTATAAAACCCATTCCGGGAATCAAAAGCTAGCAACTCTTTTCTCTATTTACTTTTTGGTAGAAAACAACTATTCCATATTCTCTTCCTAAATCAAGCCCTGCCCTGGCCCTGCGATCTCTCATATTAGAAGACAAATGCTGCAGCACTTCCCACCTAAAAAGAATACAAAAGGTAAACTTCCTCTACACCAGCACTCACTGTCCTTACCAGTTATTGCCCCTTTCTCAGATTCTCTTTGCTTTGAAACTGTGTCTCCTGCCATCTCTCGCCAGAATTTTACCCTCATCACTCTATAAAACCCCTATCACAGTCATGAGCGTGGTAGCTCCCGTTACGGATCCAGAGATTAGTATTCCAACCATGATAGGTGTATAAAGTAAGAGCAGTTAACAGTTCATTTACCATCTTTATCCTCGTGAAAAAGTGCCTTGCTTGCTCCCGGGACCTCCAGTCTACCTCGCTGCTCTCCTCTCCTCCCCCTGAATGGGAAGTAAGAGCAAACCAGGTCCCAATCCTCACAAAACCTGTTTATCAACACTCTACAATTCATCTGGTCAAGATTCATCCACTGTAGCGCTGTTAACATTTTGGACCAGATAAATCTTTGCTGTGGGAGCTGCACTGTGCATCTCAGAACGTTTAGCGGAATCCTTGATCTCTACTCACTAGATGCCTGCAGCAGCCCCAATCATGTCAAGAATGTGTCTCCAGGGGCGCGTGGGTGGCTCAGATGGTTGGGCGTCTACCTTCAGCTCAGGTCCTGGCATGCAGCCTGCCTTGGGCTCTCAGCTCAGCAGGTAGTCTGCTTCTCCGTCTCCCTCTGCTTCTCCCCCTGCTTGTACTCTTTTCTCTATCGAATGAATATCTTTTCTTTTTTTTAATTTATTTGACAGACAGAGATCACAAGTAGGCAGAGAGGCAGGCGGGTGGGGGGGGGGGGAAGCAGGCTCCCTGCTGAGCAGAGAGTCCGATGCGGGGCTCGATCCCAGGACCCTGGGATCATGACCTGAGCCGAAGGCAGAGGCTTTAACCCACTGAGCCACCCAGGCGCCCCGAATAAATAATATCTTAAAAAAGAATGTGTCTCTGGACATTGCCAACAGCCCCTGGGGGCAAAAGCGCTTCTGGGTGAGAACCACTGGCCTAGTTCTTTGGTTTTCCACAAGCAGATATATAGGCTGGCAGCTGGAAATACACTGTATGCACTGGCTCTACCTTGCCCTCCTCTCCAGCTGCCTTCTCCTTATGTCCACTTATTTGTCCTATCAGGTATATCCCATATAACAGGTCAAAACTAAAATTCTGATTTATATTCTGTCCCATGTATATCTGTACCACGTCACCCTGCTTGATACACCTCTCTTGCTCTTAACCTCACAGTTTTATCCATCAGTAAATCCTACTGGCTCTGCTCTCAAAATATACCCCAAATCTGACTACTACTTAATATCTCCACTGCTACCTAGCCCAAGCCCATATGATCCCTCACTGAAATTATGACCTCCTAGTTTCCCTGCTTCCACCCTGGTTCCCCTAGTCCAGTGGTTCTCACCTAGGAACTTGTTACAAATGCAAATTGTCCTCCAAATCTAGTAAATCAGAAACTCTGGGGATAGGACACAAAAACTGAGGTAATTAAGTCCTCCATATCTGAGGCCACTCCCCTGCCCCCATCTCTCCCATCATATTCCCTAACTAAAACTTTCTCCCTAGCTCACCTTGTTCAGTCACACTGAACTCCCTGTGTTCTATAAGCATTCAGACTCCTCCCACTACTGGGCCTTTTCAATAATTGTCTTTCTTCCTGAAAAGTTACTCACCCTCACAGATAATCCTCAAGTCTCTGTTTAAATGTCCCCATGCCAACAAATCCTTCTTGGACTAGCCTACATAAAATAAAAACACCTTCTTCCTGAACTAGCCTCCTTACTCTGCTTAATTTTTCACCAAAGCCATCTGTACTACCTACCCAGGCTATGGGTCTGCTTTGTTTATTACTGTCTTCCTACATTCTACTATGTAAACCCCATACGGACATGTTTTATTTACTGTTATACTTTGAACTAGAAAAGATCCTTAAACCTAACAGATGTTCATTAAGTGTTACCTTTCTGAGGCAATGGCTGCCTGTGGTCCATTAGAGGAATGATACAAAGAAGTCAAGGAAGAATATTTAATGTTACTTAAATAACTACCAAGAAAATTTCAGATCAGGGAAAAAAAAACCCAACCAACCCCAAAATGTTATAAGAAACACACCCCAAACCCAGAGCTGTAAGGCGACTGACAGGGACAGATGCAGAAACTGACAGTAAAGGCTAAGGGATTTCAGAGTAAATTAATTACAGGTTCACAAAGTTTAGGAAGACTTCAGATCTGAGCCCAGAAGGCACGATCAGCCTTCTATAACCAAGGACAACAGATGAAATTACAGGGAAAAGAGGCCTGTGTGCACTACCAGAGAAGCGGAGGCTTGCTGAGGGCAGTCTGCCCAAGATGTGTTCATACAGCACCACCCTGAGGAGCAGTTTGGTAAAAAGGATGGTGGAATACAGGGGAAGGCTGGATTAGACAACTCTAAATCGGTTTCTTTAATGCAGGGCTTCTTGGTTAACATGTTTAATGTCAATCTCTAAAAGAGAAAGTAGAATATATAGTGTCTCCCTACCTTAATCACACAACCTTTTGTTTTGCACAGGCACACAGACATGGAACCAAGCTTAACGTCTCCTACTATTAGTGACATTTTTACCCACCTCATTTTGTTGTAATTTGCCTACTAAATTAACACAGAAATAATGTGTCCCCAAAAGACTCCTTTCATTAGTATATTTAAACCAAGTCTGCAACTCCCATTCTGAACACGCCCAGAGGCCAGCTGTCATTTAATAAGATTGTGCTCAAATATTCACTACACATTGCTTAGTTATCCCAGATCTTCCACTTGGGAAATAAAATCCTGAAATTTTATTTTCACCACTCCATTCTTGATTCAATTTGTAATAAATAATGCAATATGAGAGCAATTTAAGCCTATAATATTTTAAGTGTCCTTCCAATCCTTTTGAGAATTTTAAGTATTTTGGATTCCTAAGAAGGTATTTAGATCTAAGATAAACATACTAGAATCAAACAACAACAATAACAAAATAGTACCACTACAGTAGCGGGAAGGTACTCGAGAGACCACTCAATCAGGTGCGCTGAAAGGTCTCGCCAGCCATGTTACGAGAAATCATGTCTTTACTCAAAGTCAAATAACAAGTCAGGTACCAAAAACATCAAACAGAGCTCAGGTCAGCTGACATCCCAGTTGGTTATCTTTTTAATACACGATACAGTGTATATACAGATCTTAATTGGGGAAACTTAAAAACTGATAAAGAATTATCTGAAGTGTGATAAAATCTGGGGTAAATCAACTCCAGTGGTCTTCAAAGGACATGAAAAGAGGAAGTAAACTGAAGACATCCTTTTCTTTCTACAAAAAAGGCAAGACAAACCAAGTGTAAAAGCTAGAGATTTATTGTTATTTTGTGATTAATAAATTGTCAAATTGGTTATGACACTATCCCACACTGTATACCACCATTTGCCAGTACAAAAGTTTTTGAACCAGACTGAGGCATGAGGCAGAGGGAGCAAAGACACAGGAGTATCATCCTTAACAACCTCCACTAGTCATGCCTCCACCTTGACCATCACTCGTGTTTTCCTGCTGGGCAAAGTGTCAGAACAGTACACGGGCTGGTGGGCACCTGGCCTCTTGACCTTTTTTAATAGCAAGCAACTTACAGAAGTAATGGAATTCAACTTGTATTTCCCTTGATTTTATTGGTCTGAACTCATTTTAGGTTACTTTAACATTTTAATTTCCTGTAACTGTACATGAGAGAATATAACGACCTAAGAGAATACTGAACCAGAGTCAGCCAAATATATCACTGACCCCAAAGTTGTGTTTTAATTGGTCCTAAAGGAATGTACCACACCCCAACAGTTTGAGAGTTAAGCAAACAGAACTTCTTTGGGGAGGGAAGAAAAAGGCTGCAGAACAGCCAAATGTACTCAACATTGTTAAAACGGCTCTTTGTTTTTCACCCCTGAATGATACCTCTTTACTACACTATATGCACAGAAATCCTAACAGAATCTTGGTTGCCAGTATTATTTAGGCTGGCCCAATCCAGGAGAGATCCCCACCCCCCGCCCCCAGTTCCCCTTCTCTGAGGCTCTGAAAAGCACAATATTTAACTATTTCTTAATAGAACTACTAAACACTTCAGAAACAAGTGGCTCACAAATCATTTTAAATTCATGTATTGCCTGTGCATGAGAAAACTGATAAACCCAAAAGATAGTTCTATTTTTATATGGCAATTAAAAATAACTGAAACATCAAAACACTTTCAGTGAAAGCAACATTTCAATTACAAATTGTAATGCCTGTTGAACTACCTATGGGAGAAGCTGAGAAGACCTAGGCAAATGCACTTTTGGGTTATACTACAGTGCTCCTTCAGTCTGCACACGGATGAAGGTAATTTACAGTCAATCTGTGAATGTTGAGACAGTGTAACATTATGTTGTCTGTACAATTAAATGTCCTTAGAGAGATAACCAGAATCAGCTTTTCTATTCTATTTTCAACAAACCTGACTACCGGCACTTTTGCTGAGAGATGTTTGTCAAAGATGCTGTAAGATTCTACACAATCAGGAAATACTCAGCTTTAAAATATTTCCTTATCTTCACTTTTTTGGTTATAGGTGCTTTTACTCAGATAATCTACTGCAGTCTGTTTCTAGAAATGCAATCCCAACTGTGCATACTACACTGTATACAAATAAAGCAAAAACTGTCAGTAGTATAAATCTTACAGCGTTTTGTCTGCAAAAATACATGCCAAAGTCACAATAAGCAGTATTGTACCACAAATTATAGAGCGCAAATGATTTGCTTCTTTTTAATGCTTTTATTCTACATAAATTACTACCATAGGCTAATGTTTAAAAAGCAAATAAATTGGACAGATGCAGGACAAAAATCTGTTCACCCAACTATAAAAGGTGATGTTTTTTTAAAAATTACAATAAATGCAGAAGTGTTTGATGCATGCAGTAGCCTTAAATGAAAAAGCATTGATTCCCACTGTTAAAAAAAAAAAAAAGAAAGAAAGAAAGAGAAAAGGAAACACAGAGAAACCCACACATCTTACTGCACTCCACCTTAAAATGCATCATATTGGGTTTGTTTATAACAGCACAGAATTCCAAGAGTCAAAATGAAATAAAGCGGGTATTTTAAAGATTTTAAGAGCCGTTATCAAAAATAAATTACATTTTTTCAAGATACATAAATGCTGCTATGATGGCTGCGAGCCCAGTAACCTTTCAATAGCAGCATTGATATCACCGCCTGTTGCTATGAGCGCCTGCAAGTTTGCTTCACGGTTCAAAAATCCCATTGCACTGAGCTGTTCCAGTTGTTGCTGAAATCTGACTTCTGGATTCTGTAGCTGTTAAAGGAAGAAAAAAAAAAAACACTAACCAAAACTCTAAGGAAAATCAGTCTGTGTCACACTTAGATAACCTCTAAAAGGTTTTAAATGCTCTTTTACAAATCTGGTCTACTAAGCTATAAAAACACTGGCCTCTCTTGAAACACAGTCAACATACTTAAAAGCCTATTAGCATTTAATTTTGTTATTTTAAATAGTCTAATGTATGCTTAGTCCTGTCACACAGAACACAAAACTCTGCTTTTTAAAAACAATCTCTTTAGGGGTGATCACTGGGTGGCTCAGTCAGTTCAGCATCTGACTCTTGATTTCTGCCCAGGTCACGATCTCAGGGTCACAAGATCAAGTCCAGTGTCACACGGGGGAGTCTGCTTGAGATTCTTTCTCCCCATCCACCTCTAATCCTCCCCACCGCTTACACAAGCACTCTTTCTCTCAAAAATAAAGAAATAAAATTTTTGAGAAAATCACATCATAAACCCCATCCCTTACATCAGATATATTTAAGAAGCTGGTGAAAATGCAGGAAACCTAAAAGTATATATGCAAATAGTTCAGAACTAATGATTTATTTTGTAGTTATTGACCAATTGGATAAATATAAAAGCAGAGTTCTCATGTACAAAATTCTAATGTGCATTCAATTTCTGCACTGGCCAGTCATGTCTTCAAGAGAGTTCCAGGCCCACGGAATATACTCCTGACAATTCAGCCGCCTCAAATCTTTCTTCAGAAATGAAGATAAGACAAAAATACATAAATGATCAATCAATCCTGGCCAATCTGATAATAAGGAGGCCTGTAGATTGTTCAAATTACATAACAATTCTGTCCAGTACCTAAAATCTTTTTTTCTTATTAATTCTATGAATTTTATATTGATTCAGAAGCTATATTAGTATTGGGACTACAAATACTTGTACAGGATAAAACCCTGCCCTGTTTATTATATTTAATAAGGCTTAAAATCAGAAAGCATGCTCTATTTTTTGCCATGCAGAATTACAGGGGCAATCTACCGTAACAGGTTTGACGGGCTATCATCCTCATACAATGGCAGATTCTTAGTAAAGCTAATAAATGTTTCCAGATGTAAGAACATTATTAAAAGTCCACATTTTTGTGAGGTTTATATATGTAACACAAGCTACCACAGAAAGTAATAGTGGGCAGGGAGAGACAGGATTTTTTAAGCCAAAAGACAAGGTCTAGGGGCACCTGGGTGCCTCAGTTGTTAAGCGACTGCCTTCGGCTCAGGTCATGATCCTGGGGTCCCAGGACTGAGTCCCACATCAGGCTCCCTGCTCGGCAGGGAGTCTGCTTCTCCCTCTGACCCTCCCCCTTCTCATGTCTCTCGCTCTCTCATTCTCTGTGTCTCAAGTAAATAAATAAAATCTTTAAAAAGTAAATAAGTAAACAAAATACAAGGACTAGAGAGAACTGTAGTTATAGCTGTTCAGGAGGTATCTGGGATAATCAAGTTTCTATTCCTCCTTGACAAACTTTTATAAAATACAACGCATTTCAAATAATTGCTAAAGAGGGACTCTAAAAAAATGCATTTTAAAAGGCAACTTCCAAAAGGCAAAACTGTAACATTTCTTCCCTTACAACTGTTTCCTTCAATGTCTAACAGTACACCAAGTCTATAATTTTTGTAATGCCTGTTGTTTAAGATTGTGCTTTTCATTATACTCTAAACCCTGAACGACTGCCTCTTTCTTTCCTTCTTTCTTTTTTTGGTTGTTTGTGGAAATTTCTAAATTTCCAACAAGAAATACAAAATGTGAGCAGAAAAGAGTCTTCACCTGAGGATTTACTCCAGCAAGAGCCTGCAGCATTTGTTGGATAAACTGCTGGTGTCCTGGCTCAGTGGTTCCCGTCGTCGTGGGACTTGGGGTTTCACTAGGTGCAGAGTTAGAACCGTTGCTTCCTGAAGAGCCTCCAGTGCTTCCTAACGCCCCTAGGCCAGGAGTAAACCTAAGGAAGTGTAAATTGGTTAATAAACCTAAGCTCCTGCAACAGGAGGCCAGACCAGCCCCTTATGATAAATCAGTTAACATTTTAACATAGCATTAGCTGTTATCTTCTTAAAATGATCATTTTTAATTTTAAAAACAATCTCAATAAAAATAGGCAGAATGACATTTAAAAGAGAATTAGTTGCATTTTCATAGTCATCCCCAAATAAACCTACCCTGGGATAAGGCCGGGAGCTTCCGTTGCTAATGTCTGTAAACCCTGCTGAATCTGTAACAAGGCCTGCATCGCTCTAGGATTCGACATTGCTGATAATGTATCAGGATTCTGCATCTAAGGAAGAAAGAGAACAGGTGGTTAACAAGGGAATTAAAATCAGTGAAAGTACAATTTAAATGTTTCTTTGCTATGTTTCTGGAGAAAACCTAAAACCTTACTCCCAGACACTGGTAATCCAGAATTTCTTTCCCCAGATAAACACAAGCACTTCCTCCTTGACAGCAAACCTAGTGTGCAAATCATTAACTGACCTCCTCCCAAGTCCATCATGAAAGCCACTTTTCATAGTGAAAGACAATCAGGTGCTACTGTGAAAGCCACAACTGCTCCCATTCTCCAACAGAAGACAGAAGTGTTATTTCTAAGAGACAACTTCCAACTGCACAATTTATGTAACGTGGTTACATACAGTAAAAGCCACATATTCCTCCCGACCAAACGTTATCTGTTGCCGATTAAACAATTTTACCAGTAAAATACACTCTACAACAATAGTTCCAAATTTGAAGTTAATACGTGTACCTGAGTTCAGCCTCACTACTTCCAACTATACACCACGTGACTGACCAAAAAAGATTGGCTAACATTAACATCATTATAATATGTCAAGGATAATAACTAACCTTGGATAATGGCTTACAAGCCCAAGAATCATTTTGTATAATATTTAGAAGCCCTAGAACTACCAGTTTCAAAACACCAAGAATGACTTTTGTCTTTTTAAATAATAAAATACTATACTAATCTCAAGTTGTTGTTGCTGCTGCTTTGCTTTTTTTTTTTTTAATAGTAAAACCTTCCGTGAAGGACAACACTGACGATTTTAATTGTGCTAATTCCGAGTCTGAGGAAATGAGATCTACCCCTCAAAAAAGAGACATTCCATTAATTTGTAGGCATTAAAGCATTACAACGAAACCAAACCTGTAAAGCAGAACAGGGTAGCTCCTTCCTATTACTCGAGATTAGTTAAACAATAAAGCATAACATGACACAATGAAGCACTTCAAAGTTAGTTAAGCGAAAGGAAATGGTTTATGGTATTCACGAAGCATTCAAAATCCTAAATCCTCAAAAGCAAAAACAAAATGGTCCTTTCCTCAGAATTTATGTTTGAGAAATATAAGCAAAAGGTCAGCAGTGAAATGGGGCTTAGTTAAGATCAAGCTGAATTCTCTGCAAATTGACAGCATTATCAAACTAACTTCTATGGTTTGCTATCAGCCAGAGAAGAGCAAGGAAAATGCTTATTATCAAACTTTTTCAAGCAATCATTACCGAAGATGGCTAGCATCTTTTCTTACTCACTTGTTGGAGGAAAGTTGGGAGCTGTTGTCTCATTTGTTCTTGAAGCTGAGGATTTCCAGCAAATAGGGGATTATTCAGCATCATCTATGGGGCAAGTGTTCAAACAATTTTAACTGGAAATATCTGAAACAAGTAATGTACCTTGTTTAACAGTCTATCTTCCCCAAGTGCCTAACCTGGCACTTAAAGGGAGGAAGGTAGAACATGAATAAAAAAGGAGAAGGGAAGATACTGTCCACAAGAGGGATCTCCAGGGGAAAAAAAACAAAAACAAAAAACAAAATGAGGCATCTTCTCTCTCAATGAGAATGATGATTATGATAATGACATGCAATATCCTAAAAAATAAAAACAATCATTTTCTTAGGATTCTCCTTGAGCAAAGGTGAGTATTTGCCCTTAAAAGAAAAATGGGGGTAAGTGGCATTCAGGAGGATACATTTGCTGCTACACTGACAGAATAAACATAAGCATCAATACATGAAACGATACATGGCTTGCTCAGACACCTCAACACACAAGTGGCAAGCACAGAGAAAAATCCAGATCTGGAACCACTCTATCTATCTGCCTGCCTACTGCAAAACAGCTAGTATTCGGTCCAGAAAAATAACCAGAACAGCAACCACCCTGACAGAGAAATGGAGCTGCTAGGTGAAAATCCGCCCAGGACTAGCACCAAAGGATCTCTGGGGCAAGTACTAAAATGTGTTAAGACCTGAAAGATGTAAATCCGTTTTAGAACACCAAGATTAGCCTCTGGATTTCACCTCACTACCACCAGAGATAAGAAAACTGGCATGCCTCCGAACATTCACACAGGTGTTAAGAATTAAAGTCAGGGTCAATATTAATGTTAATATCTGAAAATAAGATTATGATACACAATCAGCATAACCAGAAACTAATTCTCAAAGCTTTGAAAAAGATGAAAATTTTATCACTTTCCCCAGAAGGAGCGAAAAGTCAACTGACAATGATTTACTGATCACCTATTTACCAGTCCAAAGTCTGGAGGGTAAAGTAAAATGACCCTTGCCCTCAAGAAGTTAACCATATTTGAGAGGAATTAATTACATGTATACACTAGAAGTAAATAGAATTCCACTTTCCCTCCTTTGTCTATTGTTACAAAGTGGATTATTTAGTTAATTCCAACAAAATAATGAAAGCAGGAGGAAGTCATGTTTTGTGAATATACCATATTTGTTTCCAAGAGACCAATAAATTCACAGTACATAAAATAATACAACGAGACCAACAAACCTGCTTCTTTATTGGCTCCAGTAAAGTATTTTTTATTATGAACAGATTAATAAAAAGTTACCACATTTATCTTTCAGGATGTCATTTGAGACAGCATGGCATCTTAAACTGATTCATTCTTTCTCAGAAAAGTATTATCTCATCTCAGATATTTCTCCTAACTTATCTGACTATACAACAATATGGTTTATATATTCAGACTTTGAGTTTCTAAAGATCAAAATCAGAACAGAAAAACTAAAAACTTTAATCTGCTGATAACCAGAGTATGTTGTAAACATTTCTAAATTGCCTACAATAAAAGACATCCACATATAGCCTTCTTTGTTAACATTTTGCTTTACAGTGAAAAAAAAAATATGTCAAAGTGCTCAAGTCACTTTATAACGGTGTTAATTTAATTAAATGGCTGGGAATGTACTTATTAAAGTCAAAATTTTTATTTTTTTAAATTTTATTTTATTTTTCAGTATAAAGTCAAAATTTTTAAACAAGATGCACATTCAGTGCTAATTAATCAAACAGACATTTAAAAACATACAAATACCATCACTCAATATATTTTCCATTTATTTAAAAGTACTATGATCACAGTAAGTGGACATTTAATACTAATTTTTATATGAATAAAACAAAAATATACAAAAATTCACCTAAAATCTTGTTCTTTGTTTCCTATTCCACAAATATTAAGAGGGCAGAACTTACTGCTGAGGATTATAACACAAAGATATCTGCTATATATCTGAATGGTTCCAGACTTTGGAAAATAAAAACATTTTGTTGACATAAAGAAAAGTAATTAACTTTAAAAGCTTTTAGAATGTTGGAAATGAGAATACTATAAAGGAAAATATTTATAATCCCTTATACTTTATAGAAGCCATTTTTAATATCCAGCAAATATAAACTACAGATGATCAAGGTTATTTAATATTCTCCAATGTTTTTCAAGCCCAGCTGTTCTTAACCTAGGGGAACATCTGAATTGCCCAGGGAACTTCAGGGATAGGGGAAATGAGATGTAATACACCAAAATCTCTCAGGACAGAGAGTGTTTTTTTTTGTTGTTGTTGTTGTTTTTTTAAACTTTAAAACTCCCAAAGAGATCCTAAACGTTCAGCCAGGGTTGAGATCCACTAATTCCCTCAGTTACGGTCTCTTCAAAACAATTTAGAAAATGAATAAATTAATAAAATACCATTATACGAACTTTGAGGGGTGATCTATAATGGAAAGAATGAGAACACTGTTCCCACAAATCTCCCTCTGCCTTTAAAAAATGATTTCAGGATATTTTATAACTGCTACCTTGAACATGACTATTACGCAAAATCTATGTGATCTAATAAACACAAGTATTCCAAGAAATGTATTACCACAGCACTTAATCACTTCCAAGAGTTACATTTCACTAAAGAACATATCTTCCAAAGGGAAAGTAATCCAAAACTTTATATCCATCTCCTAAAATCAACATATGTAGATACAGAGTAAACCTACATTTCTTTCTAGCTAATAAATAGCAGAGAAGAAAATGTTCTAATTTTATATATGAAAAATTAGTCTACTGCAAAGAAACAAAATGTCCCAAATATTGGAAATGTAGTTTACCTAGTTTTGTAGTAGGTAACACAACACAACCCAAATGTGCCAAAATCACATTTATTTGATTAGGCTATTTCAATTCACACTGCACAGTCCTTTTTAATATAATTACAAACTCACCTGTGCAGCAAGGTCAGGGTTCTGACTTAGTGACTGCATCATGCTTCTCATGTAAGGGGCAGACAACATGTTTTGCATAAGTTGTGGGTTTTCAGTTATTTGTTGCAACAAGCTCTGCATTCCTGGTGTGTTGAACATACTAGCTGAAAGTTTGTTAAAAAAAAAAAAAAAAAAAAAAAAAAGACACCGTATCAAGGAAAAGACCCATAAACAAAAGTGAAAGCTTTAAAATACAATATACAATATACACCATATGTAATTTTAGGAACTGCAGATGAGCAAACATATTACTAATCAATTGAACCAAGAAAGAATTTTAAAACTAAGATCTCCACAACTACACACTCAACATATAACAGTAAAGAAGGGTTTATGATGTTAAACATTCTGGATACATTTACAATAAAATCACATCTAACACTTACACTAGGTTCTAAAGTCAATTTAAGAAGCAAAAATTAGATATGGTTGAAATTACTATGAAAAATCCCAGGGGCGCCTGGGTGGCTCAGCTGTTAAGCGCGTGCCTTCAACTCAGGTCAGGATCCCAGGGTCCTGGGATCAAGCCCTGCTTCAGGCTCCCTCCTCAGTGGGAGGCCTGTTTCTCCCTCTCCCACTCCCCTAGCTTGTGTTCCCTCTCTTGCTATGTCTCTCTCTGTCAAAAACAAAATCTTTAAAAAAAAAAGAAAAATCCCATACAAAGAGTAAGTCTAGGCCAACATCTCCTCTAGGACTGCAGAAGAATCACATCCAGCATTTGATATGCTCCTACTTAAAGAACGTAAGCCCTCTCATACCCAGGAAATCAGATGTAGCCTCCACCCCACTTTCACTCATTACTGACACTCACTCAGCAAAATAGCAGGCACATTTAACATTTCAGAGCAGAGACTAAGAACAGTGACTAGAGTTGGATTACCTGGGTTCAAACCTAATCTAACTATGTAAACTTGGGCTAGTTTTTTGGCCTCTTCATCCTTCCAGTTTCCCCAGTCAAATGGAGTTAAGTACTATCTACTGCAAAGGACAGGTTGTGACAATTAAATTACTTAAGGTGCAAAAGTGCTTGTTACTTTTTTATTTCTTTTTTTTTTTTTTGCTAAGAGCTATAGTTAAATTTATGCAAATTCAACTTTCTCTGAAAACTAATTTGCTCAACACATAACCAGATTTTCCACTTGCTGACTACATATACTCAACCTCAAATATATTCTCAAACTCATTATATGCAAACTTAACTCATTAGTTTTTTCATTTCCCTTCTGCTCTCATTCCATCCAGCGTAATTTTATCAGGCTTTTAAAACACTGACACTTCCTATTTATTTTTCTAACTTACTATAATTCTGCTGGGGGTTTTTTGGTAATCAGTCTTTTTTTCCTATTTTCTCAAGTTTTTTCAATTAGGTTATTTTCTACATCCTGGACTCTAAGAATATTCTAACACAAGTGTTGATAAACACAACCTGCAGAGCAAATATGTCCCATGACCTGCTTCTGTACAACCCACAAGGTAAAAATGGTTTTACACTTTTGAATGGTTAAAGAAACAAAATTATTCTGTGAAATGTGAAAACTATATGCAATCAGACTTCAGTGTCCATAAATAACATCTTCTTGGAGGGGCGCTTGGGTAGTTCAGTGGGTTAAGCCTCTGCCTTCCGCTGAAGTCATGATCTCAGGGTCCTGGGATTGAGCCCCGCATTGGGCTCTCTGCTCAGCAGGAAGCCTGCTTCCCCCGGGTCTCTCTCTGCCTGCCTCTCTGCCTGCTTGTGATCTCTGTCTGTCAAATAAATAAATAAAATCTTAAAAAAATTTTTTTTTCTTGGAATACAGTCACGCGCAGGTGCTCACTGTCAATGGCTGCTTGTGTACCACCATGGCTGAGTAGTCCAACAGAGGCTGTGCACCGCCCTTGATGACTGCTACAGACCCAGAACGCTGCTCAGTGCACCACACTATTGCTGTAGCATGTTGTTATTTTCTTTTTTTAACTACCAGTAACATACTAGTCACATAAGAACAAGAAGAAAAAAGATAAAGTTGGAATACAAATATTGTGCTTTTAAGGCACAATGGAGCATGGATTATTTTATCAATGAGATGGCAAAGCACTGTATTTTTATGCAATGACAATGAAAGAATACAATATACTTCAACATTGCTAGACTAAGCACTCATTGCAGTATGCCCAACTCAGAGGCAAGCAACAGTCAGGAAAATACGAAATTTAAAATGCAGCCACCTCATCATAGCCAGATTTCTTTACAAAAATAAAAAATGAAAATAAGCCTACAACCAGTTAAGTTCCCAAGTGGCTTATTTGTTAGCCAAAAAGGAAAGCGGTGTATTAGTGGTGATTAATGGGCATGCTTAATGCCATCTTGATTGCAGCAGCCGAATATAAATGTGTCCAGAGAAATAAACTCGTTTAAGTCCATTACCCTTTCAAGGAGAACAGTTTCTCAAGAGTTAAGGACATTAGACTCACAGCATCAATATTCAATTTAAAAACAATGCAAGTTATTCTGAGTGGTATTCCTTTGTTTTTAATGAGTTGACAGATGTTTCTGCTTAGTTCTTGAGAAGTCAATGCCAAGTTTAAAATGTCTGAAAAATTAGCCTTTATAAACAGTCTGCATAGAATTACAGGCAAAACTACTTTCAAAGTCCAGAAAATAATTCAATGCAACCTGAAATAAAATGAGCTAAAATATGATGATGATGAAAACATATGTGGAGGATTAGTTGAATACAGAAAACTTATTAAAAAAAATAAGGTATTTAAAAACTATGGTTATTCATTGTCTTATTCACCAGCAGGTACTCCAGAAAATATTTTGAACTGTCACATTATTCAACCAGCAGGAGTATCAATAGTGAACACCATTTCACTCTTGTGAACTTCGCCGTAGTCAATTCCATAGATTTTTGTCTGAAATATCCTGACCTGTCCAACCACACAGCAGCAGTTCGACGGCTGAGCAGAAGTAAAGTTTTTGTTTTGTAAGATGTAAAGTTTTACTTCAAAATTTTTTTAGCTAAAAGCTAAGATTGAAATTCTGAACCACCTAACCAGCATTACCAAACACCAGATGACTCTCAAAATTATCTTTTGCTAGAGACTTGGTAATGTTTCCCAATGAATTCTACCCATAATTATAAGACAAACATCATGCAAACTTGTGGAACTCATACTGTGGTAAAGTAATTTTGACAATAACAGAAATTGTTAAATGACAATGTCAAGGTGTTTTATATATTCTCTTGCTGTCAAAAGTTAAAATGAGATCTCCATTGCCATGAATTTACAGATTGTTTTTTTAAGTTCATACTAATGTTCGAGCAGCATTCTTTGGACCCCAATTCAAGTGCAAAGAAAATTTCCATATTTCAAAAGTCATTTAACTTTGTAATTGAGGTCCTACCACCTAACCTTCAATTGGAAGTGATTAATCTGCAATGACATATTTAAAGCAAAGAAGAATCTAAAAGAATCCTACAAATGCTTCCAACTGATGACTATGCTATTAAAATCATATACTTTTGAAATGAGTACATATTTAAGTAAAATCTCATTACACATCTTGACAACAGGAAACACTATAAACATCAATTAAGCAAATGTCAGCCCTAAAAAAGAATTCCATTCCTATCATTAGTATGTATATATGAAAAAGTATTACACTCAATTATATTTTTACTTATTGCAATGTATTTTCTCTCATAATATTCTCGCTTTGCCTTTTTTTTTTTTAAGATTTTATTTATTTGAAAGACAGAGATCACAAGTAGGCAGAGAGAGAGGAGGAAGCGGGCACCCTGCTGAGCAGAGAGCCCAATTCGGGGGATTGATCCCAGGACCCTGAGATAATGACCTGAGCCGAAGGCAGAGGCTTTAACCCACTAAGCCACCCAGGCGCCCCTCGTTTTGCTCTTGACATGCAAGGCCCAAAGTATTACCTGGCCCCCTGCAAGAAAAATTTGCTGACTCCTGGTCTAAGATTTCCTCATCTTCTAGAGTAAGTTCTTACTGGGCAAAAGAGAGTCAAGAGTTTTATCTTTACAGGTATGTGTGTATATATGTGTGTGTGTAACTACAAAGAGTTGAATAAAAATCTCAATAGTGTATATACTATGCTAACAGATTGTTAGGCCAGCAGAATCCATTTCCTTTTGCTGTTTTTGGTTCTCCTTTGATGGAAACAATAACATGAAATCTTAAAGTATCAAGCCATTAAGTAAAAAATCTGAATAAGAAGTCACAAAACTGATTTTTTGACCTAAGTTTTTACTATAGAT
The DNA here is from genome assembly GCF_010015895.1 of Lontra canadensis. Classification (NCBI taxonomy): domain Eukaryota; kingdom Metazoa; phylum Chordata; class Mammalia; order Carnivora; family Mustelidae; genus Lontra; species Lontra canadensis. The sequence continues at coordinate 5,873,267 of NW_022631107.1, read as the reverse complement.
AACAATGCTATAGTTAATTTAAAAAAAAAAAAAAAAAGTAATTCACCTATCAGGAGATTAAGTCTTTGCTCTGCACTAAGATCTTTCAAATGTGAATAAAGTAGCTCTCTCAAAGATAGTTTAAAAATCAAATACGCAGTAAGTAAAATACAGAAGGGATATTTTTTTTTCCCTGATTAAATGACATTATTTCGATGTAACCTAGACTTCCTGTGGTGATCATTTCGGAATATATACAAACACTGAATCATTACATTGTATACCTGAAACTAGCACTATGTCAAATATAATTCAATTTTAAAAATGGCAATACTTCAGGGGTGCCTTGGTGGCTCAGTGGGTTAAAGCCTCTGCCTTCGGCTCAGGTCATGATCTCAGGGTCCTGGGATCGAGCCCTGCATCGGGTTCTTTGCTCGGCAGGGAGCCTGCTCCCCCCACACCCTACCGCCTACTTGTGATCTCTGTCAAATAAATAAATAAAATCTAAAAAAAAAAAAAAAAGGCAATACTTCAATTTTTATCAACTCCTTACTATATTTAAAAACTTCATGATACCCGCTATAGTCTATAAAGGATATATACTACAGTGACAACCAATGACTCCCCATTATGACTTCCCTCAGTAATGACCTTTTAAAAAATTCCTCATCCAGCACCTCACCTTTCTACTTCCTCTGCCAAACACCCACCATCTTTTATTTTTTTATTTTAAGATTTTATTTATTTATTTGACAGAGAGAGATCACAAGCAGGCAGAGAGGCAGGCGGAGAGAGACAGAGAAGCAAGCTTCCCGCGGAACAGAGAGCCCGATGCGGGGCTTGATCCCAGCACCCTGAGATCATGACCTGAGCCAAAGACAGAGGCTCAACCCACCGAGCCACCCAGGCACCCCTACCCACCATCTTTTAAAGCACATCCGAGTCCTTTTCACCTTAGGGAAGTGGCCCCATGCTTTCACTTCTCATTTCCATGCCAAGCACTAGGACTAAAATCGTAACTCTAGCTTCAGATTTTAGACCTAGTTCTTAGCATCTGAAGAGTTGACAAAAGGACTTCCATTTACTGAGTCTAGTCTACAGAGAAATGATCAAAAGTAAATTCCTAACCTGTTCGGATATGAGACTCTCCAGCAGCTTTATACACAGATCTTAAAGCCACTGTAGAAGATTCTGATCCATAAGGTCTGAGGTTAAGACCTGAGAATCTGATTTCTTTTTTTAAGATTTTATTTATTTATTTGCTAGAGAAAGAGACAGCTAGAGAGGGAACACAAGCAGGGGGAGTGGGAGACGGAGAAGCAGGCTCTCCACTGAGCAGACAGCCTTACACGAGGCTTGATCCCCCAACCCTGGGACCATGACGCTTAACCAACTGAGCCACCCAGGTGCGCCGAGAATCTGATTTTTTTAACAAACCTGGCAGGTGCTCTGATGCAGCTCATTTAGCCCTAGTCTCACTCGGGACCAGAGTTTGGGAATCCACTTGTCTACAATAGAAACTAGACCAAAGCCAAGAAACACGTGCTCCAGTAGGAAGTCCACTAGTAATCGTATTCTCTCTGGACTTCAGTTTTCCTACTGTTGAAATGAGATGACCACCCACTTCTCCCAAAACCATCTCATGGATGAAGTGTGTGTGGGGGGGGTCATCTCATTAGTAACCCTTTCCACTATAATGCACACAAGTGATTAATACTAATCACTACATATTTAAAACTCCCATTAAAAAACTTGGAACATGAAGAGATAATTCATAAAAGTTACTTCACTCACACACACACACACACACAGCACTAGGAGTAACAGTATAAAAAATGTTTTCATTATTCAAAAAAGTAAGGATAATAAAAGTAGTGTGAGCTGTTAGGAGCCTACCTCCTACTCCAGGCCCCAAATTTGGTGCAGATGAACTCTGCCCGGAAGTGCCACTGGCAGCATTAGCACCAGTGCCCCCCACAGTGCTGGTGGTCCCACTGGAAGCTGATGAACTCTGGGAAGCCTGTGGAGCCCATGGATTGGGTAACGGATCTCTATTTTCTGTACGGGAAGGCTGACTACCTTCACCTGAGGATGTATTGCTCACAAGGGAAGCAAATGGATTACCACCAAACTGTAATAAAAGACAAAAAATCATAAAGAATAAGCTTTTGTTTTAAAAAACAGATATGGAACTTTCTTTTAATGAAAACCGTATTCCCCATATAAAGGTACCCTTTAATCACACATGTATTTCTGTTAAATCAGGAGTTGCCCTTTGGCCTAAGCCACAGGGGCCTACGTTATTACCTGTTCTTGTGCAGCACTCAGCATTGGTTCCTGAATATCTGTGTACATGCGCCGTAAAGCATTGTATCCCCCTGGGATGCTTTCTAGGTTGCTCAAGGCTCGGTCCTGGTTTCTCATCATTTCCTGCATCATTGCTGGATTCCTGGCAAGTTCCAATGTCTAAGAAAAAGATATTCATATAAAAAGGCACCAAGATACAACTGAATTACTTTAACTATTAACCAACACAGTTGATTTGTTTACAAGTTTTCTAATGATGAATTAACAGTCTTTAATAATTAAATCAGGAACTTATTTTCAATAATTCCTGCTGTCACCTCAATCTAACATTCAAGTAACACCAAGAAACAGTCTGTTAATGAATGAATGCCCATCTCCTGAATCAGATTCTTTTCGCTTCTTAAATCTGCAAAATAACCACTTACAGTGATCTTTAAAATACAGCAGAAAGCTCAAATCTCAAACAATCCAAAGTAGTGTGCTGCTAAGTTTTCCTGAATAAATACCAGGATTCCTTTTTGTAGCTTAGCCATTTATAAAAGGCAAGCTCCTTTTATAGCACAGGAAATTAAGTAAAAACTAAGTATCTAATTCTTTAGCTAAATGAACTTAAAAGAACTTTCCACATACTTGTCTCATAATATCTGGATTATTCAGCATATGACTAATTTCTGGATTTCTCTGAATCAACTGCTGCATTTGCGGATTGGCCATAATTAACTGCCTCATCAGGTCAGGATTTGACAGCATGCTCTGGACAAAGGGATTCTCCATAATCTGGACCATCATTTCAGGATTGGACATAAGTTGCCGCTGCATCTGGCTTTGTAGTTCGGAGAAGTTAGTAGTATTCAAACCCAAGCTACTCAGACCTGCAAGCCCTCCAAGGCCACCTAAGAAGATAAGGGAAAAGATAAGAAGGAAAGGGAAAAGGGAAAAAGATAAGGGATAAATCAAAGTCAGAAATTTTATCATTAATACTACTGTGCTAAAATATGAAAATGCAAAAATAGTGACTCAATAGTCCCATTATGGAAAACCACCTATTTTTAAAGATTTGTCTGAGAGAAGAGAGTGGCACAAGTAAGGGGGAGGGGTTGAGGAGAGGGAAAAGCAGACTCCCCACTGAGGAAAGAGCCTGATGTGGGACTTGATGCCAGGGCCCAGAGATCATGACCGGCTGAGCCACCCAGTCGCCCTGAAAAACCATTTTCAAGCACACAGAATTCCTATTACTTTTAAAAAGTAATAGTAAAACTATAATAGTATAACTAAAAAACCAGTATAACTAAACAGTAGTAAAACTAAAAAAAGTAAAACTCTTTCATTTCTGTAACTATTATCAGCCAAAAATCCACTCACTTTGATATTTAAGTTTAAATAATAAAAACCAACTGAATATTTCCTGGGTGGCTCAGTTAGTTAAGTGTCTGCCTTTGGCTCAGGTCATGATCCCAGGGTCCTGGGACTGAGTCCTGCATGGGGCTTCTTGCTCAGGATGGAGCCTGCTTCTCCCTCTGTCTGCTGCTGGCCCCCCTTCCTTGGGCGCTCTCACTCTGACAAATACATAAATAAAATTTTTAAAAATATATATTTTAAATATGTATTTCCTATGTGCAGTACAATACATTTTTGGTGTTTGTCCCAGATTCTGGGCACAGAACTCCTAAAAGCCTTAGAATTTCCAGAGTGAAGGGAGTGTCTTTTGTTCTACAATACAAGCCCCTTTGGATCACACTTCATTTATGCCAATTAATTACTTAGTGTGGGGCACCTAGACAGCCTCAGGATGGGGAATCACCAAAATGACAAGTGACAAAAACAGTTGTACTTCTAGCCACCCACCAACCTCCAGAAAGAGGAGGAAAAAGAGCTAGATTAGAGACTGAGCTCTATAAAAATTCTTGAGGAATGAGATTCAGGAAACTTCCACATTGGTGAACACTTGTAGATCATGGGAACCCTACACTCTCCCACACCTCCATTTCTTGCTCTATGCTTCTCTTCCATTTGTTTATTTCTAAAGCGTAACCTCACAATAAACTGGTAAACATAAACATTTTCCTGAATTTTGTAAGCTGTTCTAGCAAATTATCAAATGTGGAGGTAAACTGTGGGACCCTCCAATGTACAGCCAATGTGTATCCTGCAGGTCTAACACATGGTCCAATACCTGGACTGGTATCCGAAGGAGATGCAGTCTTGGGCAACTGAATGACACACTTTTAAAACTACGTGATTGGACACTAACTCCAGACAGGTACTGTCAGAACTGAACTACGAGATACTGAGGTAGTGTTGGAGGATTGGCTGGTGTCACAGAGATACCCTAGAACAGGCCCACTCAAAGAAGAGATGAAAAATATGTACTGGATTACACTTTGAAATAATCTTTACCCAGAAGACTAGTTTAAGTTCAGCAAGTAGAATTCACCTATAAAATCTGATTAGAACAGAGCTGCTGCTGATAAAGGAGAGGAAAGGCCAGGACTTAAAATGAAAACAGATGTCTCTTTGGAGGAATTAAGTCATGGAAAAGCCTAACAGATCAAAGATGACTGAGTGATTATCATAAAATGTTAACTCTAAAAATTATAGAAGCAACCAAATGCATTCATTCAAGGAAGTAACAGGGAATAACTGCATAGAGAAGAGGTATGGAAAGAGATTTAGTGGGTAAGAGGCAGTAGTTTAAGTAGTTTAAGAGAAGAGTTTTTGTCTAATAGGCCAGGGACTGTGCTACCCACGCGGGGAACAACCTGAGAAGAAACAAGTACTACACACAGAACTCAATGTAGTGGGAAGGCAGACAAGGAAAACAAATACAGAATCAGTACTCTTATAACAAAAATAGCCACAAGATACTATCGTGATATAGTACCTAAGTGGAATGGTTGCTTTCCATAAGATGAGTATAGAAAATGAACAGGCTGGCAAGGAATGGGAAGAACTGGAAGAAAGATTTAATAATAAACACAACAAACATTATACAGAAAAGCAAAGAGATAAATATGACTACTGATGTGTTCCTGGAATCACAAAAAATTCATGTTTGACTAGAATGGCAGATAGGAGGGCTCACCAAAAATTCCACGTATGGCCTTTTATTTCTTTTGCAGCTGGACAGGCTCATGTGACTAGTTATGACCAAAGGACTGCAAGAAATGTGTCATTTCTGGCAAAAGTAAGAAGGTCCAGCTTGAGACTCTTAGCTATCTCTTCTGCCGCATCCCAAGTGGTGGAGCTACACAGTGGCAGGATTCCATTAGCCTGAGTCCCTGAGGACTGACCACATAGGTAGGGGCTCATTGCAGACTGAAGAAAAAGCTTTGGATCAAGAAATTAAGATGTGTGGTAAGACACTACAGAGTTTGAGGTTATCTATTACCAAAAGATAGATAACCTAATAAAACTGTTGAGCTTTCACACACAAAACAGATAATCATGTCAAAAAATGGGCAGAAGATATGAACAGACACTTCTCCAATGAAGACATACAAATGGCTCTCAGACACATGAAAAAATGTTCATCATCATTAGCCATCAGGGAGATTCAAATTAAAACCACACTGAGATACCACCTTACACCAGTTAGAATGGCCAAAATTAGCAAGACAGGAAACAATGTGTTGGAGAGGATGTGGAGAAAGGGAAACCCTCTTGCACTGTCGGTGGGAATGCAAGTTGGTGCAGCCACTTTGGAGAATAGTGTGGAGATTCCTCAAGAAATTAAAAAAAGAGCTTCCCTATGACCCTGCCATTGCACTACTGGGTATTTACCCCAAAGATACAGATGTAGGGAAAAGAAGGGCCATCTGTACCCCAATGTTTATAGCAGAAGGGCTATCTGTACCCCAATGTTTATAGCAGCAATGGCCATGGTTGCCAAACTGTGGAGAGAACCAAGATGCCCTTCAACGGACGAATGGATAAGGAAGATGTGGTCCATATACACTATGGAGTATTATGCCTCCATCAGAAAGGATTAATACCCAACTTTTGTAGCAACATGGACGGGACTGGAAGAGATGATGCTGAGTGAAATAAGTCAAGCAGAGAGAGTCAATTATCATATGGTTTCACTTATTTGTGGAGCATAACAAATAACATGGAGGACATGGGGAGTTGGAGAGAAGGGAGCTGAGGGAAATTGGAAGGGGAGGTGAACCATGAGAGACTATGGACTCTGAAAAACTACCTGAGGGTTTTGAAGGGGCTGGGGGGTGGGAGGTTGGGGGAGCCAGGTGGTGGGTATTAAGGAGGGCATGTATTGCATGGAGCACTGGGTGTGGTGCATAAACAATGAATTCTGATACACTGAAAAGAAATAAAAAAAAAAAAAACTATTGAGCTTTGTTAAGAAATGAGAATGGAGAGGTAGGCAAAAGCTAAATCATAAAGTCTTGATAGATTTTAAGCAGAACAGTCACTTCAGATGTTCTTATTCTAATAGTGTGGAAATGACTAGAGTAAACATTACAGATTTTTAAAAGTCAAGGAACTGCATCAAGGCAGTAACAACAGGGAGTATTTGCATGGGATGGGACGGAGGAGAGATATGGAGAGATTTAGTGGGGAACAGGTAGTAGTTTGAGAGGCAAGATAAGTTTCTGCATTTGTTTTCCTTTGCTTTCTGAGGAGACACACAGGCCAAAGTACTAGAGAACATTAAGACATATCAAAGAGGAGAGCTGAACACAGGACATGGAGTTTGTAAATGCTATGGTTGAGGTAAAGACTTGAGAGTCACTGAGATACAGGAGGATGTTAATGTCTTTTTTCTTTTTTTTTTTTAAGATTTTATTTATTTATTTGTCAGAGAGACAGAGAGAGTACAAGCAAGCAGAGTGGCAGGCAGAGGCAGAGGGAGAAGCAGCCTCCCTGCAGAGCAAGGAGCCCGATGCTGGACTCGATTCCAGGACGCTGGGACCATGACTTGAGCCGAAGGCAGCCACTTAACTGACTGAGCCACCCAGGCGTCCCAGAAAATATCTTAACAAGAAGAAAGAAAAGGCAATACTCTGGGAAATACCAATCAGAAGAAAAGAAACCCATAAATGAGACCAAAAAAAGGAGGGGGGAAAAAAAAAAGGCCAGAAAACTAACCAGGGAACAGTAATAGGAGTTAAAGGAAGAATATTTCAAGGATAGACTGGTCAGGACTGAGAAACTTAATTAAAACAAAAATGTGTCCACTAAATTCGGCAAGCCAAGAAGTCAATGGTGACCTTATCAAGTGAATTTTTAATGAAGTGATTGGGGGGAGAGGAAAACCACAGCAAACTTAGTGAAAGGGAAATAGAGACAGAAAAAGTAAAATGCCTCTTCCAAAAATAGCTAAGAAGAGAAGCCAAGGAAAGGGTGGTGGTGGGAGTCTGTAGCTTTTATACATGGGAGAGGCCTTCAAGAGAAGAAGCACCAAAAAAGAATAACTATATGAGGTAAATGGAATAAATGATGAAGGAAAGCAACGGAGATAGAAGGGGATAGGAATGAGACTAGAAATGAAGGAAATGGGGAGATGTATGGCCTCAGACAAATTAACTAAAAGGCTGTCTGGGCTTCAATTTCTTTGCCTATAAAATGAGAGAAGAGGGAAGACCATTTACTTCAACAATAACTTTCATGACTCTGAACATTTCATACTTATCTCTCTAGACTATTCATGCCAATGATTCTGCCATCTAAAACTTGTCAAAAGAGATACATTTACCCTAAGATCATCCTAGAAAACAAGAGCAGCAAAAATGTAAAAGTTTAAAAAAAAAAAAAAAAAGGAAAAGAAAATGTGAAATCCTGTCATACCCTAAAAGGTATCCAACATAGTTGGCACAGTAGGACTAAATTACTAAAAAACTTTTTCTGAAAGTAAGGAAAGTATGATCCTTGATCCTTGGAAAGTACTATTATACAACTTAACTGAAAGGGGCATCAAACCATTTAACTATCTAGTTCAGTGTCTGTTAATTTCAGAATACTCTTGTTCCCCAACAAGACCTGCCACAGAATCTCAGTATAAAACTGATAATAGGAAAAGTGGTTTTGGCTGATGCAGGAGCTCCTTAGCCAATGGTCTTGCTCCTACGCCCCAGCTCTCCACTGAGTTTAAGACACTAATGGAAGTCTGAGTCCCTCGTTTTCAAATCAAGAAAACTACTCAGGAGGTTAGCTTAGCTTATGATCAACAATTAGCTAATCTTCCTTAGATTCAATGATGTGGTAAGTCAGATCAGGTACACATATGCTTACATCTCTTTCATTATTATTATTTTTTTTTATATTTTATTTATTTATGTGACAGACAGAGATCACAAGTAGGCAGAGAGGCAGGCAGAGAGAGAGGAGGAAACAGGCTCCCTGCTGAGCAGAGAGCCCGATGCGAGGCTCGATCCCAGGACCCTGAGATCATGACCTGAGCCGAAGGCAGATGCTTTAACCCCCTGAGCCACCCAGGCGCCCCATCTCTTTCATTATTTAAAAAAAAAAAAAAAAGTGCCACCAAGTTATCACTTATTAAATGTAAATGTGAGCTAACAAAGCACATCTGTATTCCCAACTACTTCCTTAATACCTACAATTAAAGAAATAGCTTTAGAAGTAATTGTTGTTGTTGTGGAAGTGATTTAGTGTTTAATTCTATTATTTTATCTAAAACCACCCTGGGTGAAAACAGGTTTTTTCCCTATCCCTGTAAAATAACTAAAGACACTTACCTAAACCAAAAGGGTTGCTAGTGGCAGAACCAGATGTGGAGTTAGTACTAGGAGCTGATGACGTGGTAACGTTGCTTCCACTGGTATTTGTTTGCTGAGCTGAATGATCCTGAGGCCTAGGAAAATTAACCAAATCATGGTGTAAACAGTGGAACTAATTATTTTTAAAAGAACCTCTGAAATTTCCAGAATTCTCAGAAACAAAACTGTAAGTTTTCAGACCAATTCAAATTGTCATAAGGTAAACACCTGAGATAATTAAGCATTAAGAACATAAAGAAACATAGAAAAACCCTATACAAGTTATACTTCAACTGCTCCACCCCAGTATAGGTATATAAGTATTTCACTACAATCATAATGATAATGTAAGATACGGAGATAGGTCACACCATAGAGGAGAAATCAGTGAGTAATCACACCCATAAAGCTTGACTATATGAGCAATTTTTTATCTACTCCCTTCCAAGTTCTTAAGGATTGGGGGGCAGTTCTACTCAGCCCTCCTGAAATTGTTAAAAGTAAAAAATAAAAAAAGTCACCAAAAGCAGACTGAGAAACCAATACTAGTAATAACTTGTATTAATTTAATCCTTAATATTATCTCTAGGTAAAAAAAATAGAGACACTTTTTGGAAACCCCTTCTATCTGATACCAGTTAAGAGTTCTGAATCTCACTCACTGCTTCTTTCATTTATTCTTAGAGGTACATTTTTTTCATCAGAACATTTCTAAAGTCAAGATCTGTCTTATAACTGCTGAGAACCAGTCACCAACTGTCATGCCTATGTATTCTGTAGGACTTCAATTAAATGATTATACCAGACATGCTGTGTTATTTAGTAACATATAACATGTCTTCAGGAGGGGCACCTGGCTGGCTCAGTCAGTTAAGCATCAGCCTTCAGCTCAGGTCATGATCCAGTGTCCTGGGATTGAGTCCCACATTAGGCTCTCCCCTGAGCAGGGAGTCTGCTTCTCCCTCTCCCTCTACCCACCCCACTTGTGCTTGCTCACTCTCGCACTCTCTCTCTCAAATAAATAAAATCTTAAAAAAAAAAAAAAAAAACGGATAAAATGGGTATTCATTTGTGGTTTGCCAAGGAGATGAGACACCTATGAGCTTATCCCAAAATCTCCCTAAAACAAAAAGCATCACTAAAAACACATTAATTTGCTTATTCTGTAATTCAAACAATTCAGAATTATGACTTAACTTAGAAATATGACTTAATACTGATGAATTCCCTAAAATATCAATGTGTAAGCATCAGCATTACTGAATCATTTGTTTTTTTTAACTTGTTATCAACAACAAATAAATGAATTTTAATCTATCTAAATATTAATGGCAGAGAAAGCCATTAAAGCCAAGACTGGTTATTTTTTTTCATTCTTTTTAAAGATCTTATTTATTTATCTGAGAGAGAGGGAGCAGACTCCCCACTGAGCAAGGAAGCCCAACATGGGGCTCAATCCCACACCCCTGAGCTCACGACCTGAGCAGAAGGCAGATGCTTAAGCAACTGAGTCACCCAGGAGCCCAAGACTGGTTATTTATTATTATTATTTCTTTTTTTTTAAGAAATACAGCTGACTCTTGAACAACACAGGTCTGAACTACAGATATCCAATTATACTTCATTTTTTTTTCAATAAACACAGGACAGTACTATAAATGTATTCTCCTTGTGATTTTTTTTTAAGATTTTATTTATTTATTTGTCAGAGAGAGAGAGCGCACACACGCGTGCACAAGCAGGCAGAGGTGAAGAGAGAAGCAGGCTCCCTGCTGAGCAAGGAGCCCGATGCAGAACTCGATCCCAGGACCCTGGGATCATGACCTGAGAGCCTAAGGCAGTGGCTTAACCAACTGAGCCACCCAGGCGTCCTTCTCCTTATGATTTTCTTAATAACATTTTTCTCTAGCTTATAGTATGAAAGCAGTATATAATACGTGTAACATACAAAATATTTAATCAACTGTTTACATTACCAGCAAGTCTTCCACTCAACAGCAGGCTAGATAAAATTTTGAGGGAGTCAAAAGGTAGATTTTTGACTACATGGCGATTGGTGCCCCTAACTCCTCCATTATTCAAGGGTTAACTGTATAAACAGTATAAACTGTATATACACCACAACTAAAGCTCTAGGTCTTCTAAAAACATACCTGTTTTGTGTTTTGATGACAAGGTGAACGGTAAGCCCATCGTGAATTCCATGCTGACTCAAAGTATCTTGATCTTTTAAAATTTTTCCAGCAAATATCAACACAAGTTGGTCAGTATGTGATTTGAAACGTTTAGAAATTTCTTCCTTGAACTAAATAAGATAAAAATAAAATAATTATTTTAAGTGTTTGCATACCACCACCTAGTCTAGTTTCTACTAGTACTTAAAAAGGCCCCTTTTGACAGATATTGCAACAATTCAAACAATATAAAGATACATTTTTTTCTGCATCAGTATCTTAATCATGGTGGGAAATGAGTATTAACATTTCACTCATCTCCAACACTAAGGTGTTATTGTAAGTACACATGTCCTATATTCAACTTTCTGTTAAGGCCTGACAACTCATTTCTTCCCAATATCCTTGTTCTTTTTGTGTTAGTGGTATTAACTATAGTTCAAGCCACACATAGTTGCTACCACATTTACAATAATCTATGCCTCAGCTTTCCATCTCCAGTCCTGCTCCATTCTAGCTGAATATACACACAGCCAACCTCATTTTCTCAGCCTATTATACCTAGTTCCTCCCCACCTTTTCAGCATTAACAAGAACTATTATCTACACAAACACACATACAGTATTATCGACATGCAAAAATACAGAGCAAAAATCTTCCCTTGAAGGACAGCAATGAAAAGAGTTAGTCAAGTAAACCACAAAGTACAGAGGCAACATAAGGGCAATTAAAGAAAGCTTTGCAATGAAACCTAAAGAAAGATTAGGAAGCAGCCAAAAAAACCGGAGGAAAGGGTTTCCAGGGACAATAACATGCAAAAACAGAAAAGATCTTCATACTATTTTTTAAAAAAACCTTATTTATTTAGATCAGTGTTTTTTTCATATCTGTATCACAATCACCTGTATGCTTAAGCTTTACTCCACCCTCCAAATCAGGAAATCTCAGAGTAGGCCAAGGAATCTATGTTAACAGACTACCTCGGGGAATCAGTCCAAATTCAGAGAAGAATCACATCCTAAACCACTCTACCCTATGCCCTACAGAAAGGGGTCTCAACAGATGAAGGCACTATCACCAAGGGAATGTCTTGGAAATAAAAGGGGGTATGTTTGGTAGGAAGTAGGAAGACACATTAAATAATACCTGAGATTTTATAAAATCTTGCAGAAGGCAGGGAAGGGGAAGTGCAGAGGGATATAAATAAAACAAGACAGACTATATATGTCAATCATTGTTGAAAATGAGAAAAGTGCATTAAAGGTCATCAGACTCTACCTTTGCATATGAACACTCAGTGGAACCAAGTGTTTTTTAATCAAAAAGATAATGCAAAATTATGTTACAGTAAATATTTTGGAGCTTTTCCATCTGAGCTCTCCTTCCTTTACCTGAAAATATATGACCTTTTTATTGAAGATAACAATCTCCAAACAACTAAAGAAATCTTTGTAAAATACCATTTGGTAATATCCTATAGAGGCCAATCAATAATTTAACCATTCTCCTATTACTGACATGTCATTTTTTCCTTTGATAGCTACTAGAAATAGCAACAATGTAATGAGCAGCAGAATACATGGTTTTGTATTTTTCTATTTTCTTTTTTTAAAGATTTTATTTCTTTGAGAGAACGAGAGAGGGAGGATGATAGAGGGGCGAGACAGAGCGGGAAGCAGACTCCCTGTTGAGCAGGGAGCCCAACTCAAGAGACTGGAGACTCGATCCCACAATGCTGAGATCAAGACCTGACCCAAAGTCAGACGTTTAGCCATCTGAGCCACCCAGGTGCCACAGAACACTAAGGTTTCCCAAAACGGAATGAGATGTATGTAAAATGCAAGCATCAAACACATTGAAGGTGGTCAACAAATTGTAGCTACTACAATGCCAGCTCTTTTACTCCTCAATAACTCTGAGGTAAATGGGTTTTAATCCTATTTCAGATATAGAAACAAAGATAGGCTCAATATGTCCCTCTCCATGACAGGATAATAAGCTCCCCAGGTTACGACTTCAGGGACTAATCCACCCAGATAAACTATAATCTGTTTCGTATGTAAAACGAGATTAATTTAAATCTAAATGTATTTTCCTAGCCTTAAAGAAAACATTTTCAGAATTTTTAATAACCCTTATATGTCATTCTGAAACAAATGATTTAATTGTCTAACCCGTAATCATATAGCATTTTAGCATATTTTAAGATTTGAAGGTAAAATGCTTTTCTGAAGGTAAAATAAACACATCTACTCTTACATCCTGTTAAATCCCCACTAAAATAGTAAAGGATTTTTTAATGTTTTATAGAGGTATAACTCACGTACCATACAATTTGCCCATTTAAAGTATACAGTTCAATGGTTTTCAGTATATTCAGAGATACATGCAATCACCACCAGAATTTTAGAACATTTTCATCTTCTCTAAAAGAAACTAATACCCTTTAGCTATTACCTCCCTATTCCCCCATCACTGTAACCCTTAAGAAACCACTAATGTGGGGCACCTGGGTAGCTCAGTTGTTAAGCATCTGCCTTCGCCTCAAGTCACAATCCCAGGGTCCTGGGATCAAACCTCACATTGGGCTCCCTGCTCAGCAGTAAACCCGATTCTCCCTCTCCCACTCCCCCTGCTTGTGTCCCCCTGTCCTCGCTGTGTCTCTGTCAAATAAATAAATAAAATCTTTAAAAAGAAAAAAAAACCCACCAATCTACTTTCTACCTCTACAAATTTCCTCCAGGCTTGACATCTCACATAAATGCAATTATATAATATGTGGTCTTTGTAACTAGCTTCGTTTACTTAGCATAATGTTTTCAAGGTTCACCCATGTTGTAGCATGTACTAGAGAACTTCCTTGCTTTTTATGGCCAAATACTATTCCATGCATGGACATACATTTTGTTTAGCCATTCATCAACTGATGGATATCTGGTTTGTTTCCACCTTTGGGCTCTTAGAAATAATGCTGTTATAAACATTCATATACAAGTTTTGGTGTGGACATAGGTTTTCATTTCTCTTTAGTATATATCTAGATGTAGAACTGCTGGGTCATATGTATCTCTTCATTTAACCATTTGAGGAATCACCAAAGTGTTATTCTAAGTGGCTGTACCACTTAGTGGTTATACATTCCCAACCACAACAAGTGGTTGTACATTCCCACCAGCAGTATATAATCCACATCCTCACCAATATTTATTATCTGACTTTTTAATTATAGCCATCCCAGTAGTTTTGATTTGCATTCATTCTTCTGATAGCTAATGACACTGAACATCTGTTCATGTGCTTATTTATATATCGTCTTTGGGGAATTTTTTATTCAGATTCCTTGCCCTTTTTTATATTGGTTTGTCTTTTTATTACTGAGTTACAAAAATTCTTTTTTTAAATTTTATTTATTTATGTAATCTCTACACCAATGTGGGGCTTGAACTCACAACCCCAAGATCAAAAGTCATGTGCTCTTCTGACTGAGACAGCCAGGCACCCCTCAAAAATTCTTTATATATTCCAGATACAAATCTATCCCCGAGATAGGATTAGCAAAAAGAGATGACAGAACAAAGTGATACCTTTTAGTCTCAACTGGAACAAAATTTTAAAGCTGGACATTAGGTGGACACCTGATTAATTAATTTAGCAGACCCAAGAGAACTGAATTCTAAACTAGCAATGCAGAACAACAATCACTAATTCAATCCCCGGAATCTGTAGAATTCTCAGAAGACTGAGGCTGAGGGAAGGGGGTCATGAGTTGAGAGATGCCTAAGGGCTAAAACAAAGAGGACTATTTGCAAGTCTCAGAAGCGGACATCTCCTCACTTCACACTAAGCAAATACTTGCCCCTCCTCAAACCCGACCGACCAAAGGTCAGAGGATTTTTCTGCTCTGGAAAGGGAACAGAGAGTCTGGACTCTCTGTTTTCATTGCATTTCACTGCATTTCATTGCAAAATGAAAACAAGAGTGTAATACTAAATGAAGAAAATTAAGTAAACACATCAGATGCTGAGCCTTTTCCTCCTTCACCCCGTATCTATCAAACAGAACACTGGTAGGAGGTCTTCACCATCCGGCAGGAAGACCATTAATATTATAGTGTCTCCAAGGAGGATCTAACTATCCTAAAAAATATATATTTAAAGATATGGACGTAAGAGTTTTTCCCAAGCACCCTAGAACAGTGATACCGAATCAGGGTGGGTGCTTCTATTCCCCCCTGGGAAGCATCTGGCAAAGTCTGAAGATATTTCTGCTCGTCACAACCACTGTCATGGGTAGAGACCAGACATGCTGCTATACCTCCTACAATGCACAGGATAGTACCAACAACAAAGAACTACCCAATTCAAAGTGGCAATATTGACAAGGTTGCAAAACTGCCCTAGAGCTGTACTTTTCAAAGTAGCACTCCCAGATGAGCAATATTCACCATTACTAGGTTAACTTGGTAGAAATGCATATTCTCAGCCCCCAACCCAGACCAACCAAATCAGAAACCCCAGGGATGGGGCTCCACAATCTATGGTTTTTTAACAAGCCTCACAGGTAATTTTGCCGCACACTAAAATTAAAGGACCACTGCCTGCTCTAGGTATAACAACAAACGTTCCCCAAAAATGAAGATGATAAAAAAAAAAAACATATTAAATGTCATCAAAAGAATACAACCTCACACACACAAAATTCTTAACAAACAAGTTGCTAAGGAGGAAAAACCAGAGAAGAACATGTAGATGAAAATGAAATTTTTTTAAGTAGCTCCATGCCCAGCATGGAGCCCAAGGCAGGCCTTCAATTCATGCCTTGAGATCAAGACCTGAGCTGACATCAAGAGTCTGATGCTTAACCAACTGAGTCACCCAGG
The DNA here is from genome assembly GCF_010015895.1 of Lontra canadensis. Lineage (NCBI taxonomy): Eukaryota > Metazoa > Chordata > Mammalia > Carnivora > Mustelidae > Lontra > Lontra canadensis. Next base: position 5,857,193 of record NW_022631107.1, on the reverse strand, counting down.
CACCCTGAAAACGAAACTTTTTAAGTACACATGGAACCCTCACCAAGACAGACCATAAACTGGATAACAGAAAAACCTTGGAAATTTAAAATAATGTAAATATATTCCCTGACAATATTGGAATTATACTAAAAATCAGTAACAGAAGATATTGAGAAAATCTGCAAGTTAACAAAATACTTCTAAGTAATTCATGGATAAGAAGGAAGTCTTGAATAGAAAGAAAGCACTTAGAAAGAAAGCACTTCCAACTAAATGAAAATGAAGCTACGGTATGTCAAAATTTGTGAGAGTCCGCTAAACCAATGCCTAAACCAATAATATTTATAATATTAAAGGCTTATATTTAAGAAGAAAGATCACAATCTGTAATCTAAGTTTTAACCTTTAAAAAAGTTAAAGAGCAAATGAAACTCAATAAGGAATTAATATTAAAAAAGCAGAAATCAGGGGCACCTGAGTGACTCAGTGGGTTAAAGCCTCTGCCTTCGGATCGGGTCCTGATCCCAGGGTCCTGGGATTGAGCCCCGCATCAGGCTCTCTGCTCAGCGGGGAGCCTGCTTCCTCCTCTCTCTCTGCCTGCCTCTCTGCCTATTGTGATCTCTGTCTGTCAAATAAATAAATAAAAATCTTAAAAAAAAAAAAAAAGCAGAAATCAGGGGTGCTTGAGTGACTCAGTGGGTTAAGCCTCTGCTTTTGGCTCAGGTCATGATCTCAGGGTCCTGGGATAGAGCCCCACATCAGGCTCTCTGCTCAGCGGGGAGCCTGCTTCCCCATCTCTTTCTGCCTGCCTCTCTGCCTACTTGTGATCTCTCTGTCAAATAAATAAAATCTTTAAAAAACAAAACAAAAAAAAAGCAGAAATCAACAAAATAAAAACAGAATAAGAGAAAAATCTTTTAAATATAAGTAAAATTCATAAAAAAAATCTAGCTAGATTGACCAAGAAAAAAACAGCAAGACACAAATTAACAATATTAGGACAACAGAGGGGAAAGACTACAGATTTCACGAACAGTAAAAGGGTAAGGGACACTCCACAAAGATATGTATGTGACAACTTCGATGAAACAAGTCAATTTCTTCAGAGTCAAGCTACCAGAACTCATTCAATCTCTTTTGAAATACAAGAGGGAAAAGTTCTCAACTCATTTCATGAGGCCAATACCCTGATAACCAAAGCAAGAAAACAAAATAGAAGACAATTACAGACCAATATCCCTCAGGAACACAAACGTAGAAATTCTCCACAATCATCCAGCCCTATATGGAGAAACAAGAGGCTAAGCCAACATTTGAAAATTAATTTATATCAACAGACAAAAGAAGAAAAACCACACAATCTTATGAGTCAACAGTGACATGTGACAACATTCATTCATGATGAAAGTCTCAGCAAATTAGGAATAAAAGGACACTACTTAGACCTGATAAAGTGCATCAAGGAAATATGTGCAGTTAACATCATATTTAATGGTGAATGCTTTCCCACTAAGATCGGGAACAAAGTAACGATATCCATCCCCAACACGCCAGCACCACCACTCTACTCAACACAGTATTCAAAGTCCCAGTCATGCAACAAGGCAGGAAAAGAAAGAGATAGATAACAGGAAAAGAAAACAAAGAAACAAGAAACTTATCAGTCATTTGCAATGCCTTTATCTGCATTCCACTTCAAAAATTAATCTTTTTAAGCAAATGAGAAACAAGCCAGATGGAGTGAAAATATTTGCAAAAGACACATCTAATAAGGACTATTATCCAAAATATAGAAAGAAGTGGGGCACCTGGGTGGCTCAGTTGGTTAAGCAACTGCCTTCAGCTCAGGTCATGATCTCTGGGTCTTGGGATCCAGCCCCTACCTCAGGCTTCCTGCTCAGAGGGGAGTCTGCTTCTCCCTCACCCTCTACTCTTCCCCTCCTACCCATGCTCATGTGCTCTCTCTCTCTCTCTCTCACTCGCTCTCAAATAAATAAAATCTTTAAAAAATATATACAAAGAACTAACACCCAACAATAACAACAAATTAAACAACCTGATTTAAAAAATGGGCAAAAGACTGACACCTCACCAAAAGTTATATACAAAATGCAAACAAGCACATGAAAAGATGCTCCACATCATATGTCATTAGGGAACTGGGAAAAAACAAAAACAAAAAAAAACTAAGGATCACACTACACTCTTATTACAGAATGTCCAAATCCAAAATACAACACTAGATGCCAGCACGGATGTGGAACAGGAACTCTTATTCACTGCTGACAAGGCACCATTTGGTATACTTTGGAGGACAGTCTGGCAGTTTTTGATAAAGCTCTTACCACTTGATCCAGCAATCACACTCCCTGCTATTTACCCAAAGAACTTAAAAACTTACATCCATACAAAAGGAGAAAATCAGAAGCTAAGCAGTATTAACAAATAATAAAAACTTGCAAACTCATGTCCACACAAAAACCTGCGCACAGTTATTTATAGCAGTTTTATTCATTATTGTCAAGACTCAGAAGCAAACCAAGATATTCTTCAGTAGGTGAATGAATAAACTGTAGTACATCCAGACAATGGAATATTACTCAGTGCTATATATACATACATAAAACCATGAAAACACATCAAGTAATCGTAAATACATATTACTAAGTCAGAGGAGCTAATCTGCAGAGTCCACATATTGTATAATTACAACTATGTGACATGTATGACATTCTGGAAAAAGCAAAACTATGAGATCAGTGGTTGCTAGGGGTTCAGAAAGGATGATGAATAGGCAACATGTCATTAAACCTTTGTCAAAACCCAAAGCATGTAAAAACATCAAGAGTGTATCTTAAAGCATGGGGGGCACCTTGGTGGCTTGGTCGGTTGGGTATCTAACTTCGTCTCAGGTCATGATCCCAGGGTCAGCAGAGAGTCTGCTTGTCCCTCTACCTCTGCCCCTCCCCCCACTCATGCTTTCTCTCAAATTTTTTAAAATCTTTAAAATTTAAAGTGAAGAAGGAGTGAATCTTAAACTATGGACTTTAGGTGATGATGTCCATCAATTATAACAAATGCACTATTATGGGGTGGGGTGCTGACGGTATGAGAGGGGGCTGGATGTGCAGCAGGGGATATGGAAACTCTACCCGCCGCTCAATTTGCTGCTCTCAAAAAATACAAGTCTTTTTTTTGAAAACAAAAACATAAATTCATACTATTACTATGCTAAAAAAAAAATCACTGAGATAACAGAAATTTTGAACCGATGAAATTAAGGAATTATTCACTGTAAAGGTAGGATAATGTCTTTTTTTTTTTTTAAAGGTCCTTATTTTGGGGGGGCGCCTGGGTGGCTCAATGGGTTAAAGCCTCTGCCTTCAGCTCAGGTCATGATCCCGGAATCCTGGGATCGAGTCCCACATCAGGCTCGCTGCTTAGCAGGGAGCCTGCTTCCTCCTCTATCTCTCTCTGCTTGCCTCTCTGCCTACTTGTGATCTCTGTTAAATAAATAAATAAAATCTTTAAAAAAATAAATAAATAAAAGGTCCTTATTTTTTAGATATACATACTGAAGTACTAAGGGATGAACGGATATAATGCATGAGAGATGCATCAAAATGATGAGGAAGGGCTGGGCACCTAGGCAGTTCTGCTGGTTAGGCCTCTGCCTTCAGTTCAGGTCATGATCACAGTGTCCTGGGATCAAGCCCCATATGGAGCCTGCTTTCCCTTTCCCTCTGCCCCTCCCCCTCTGCTCCATGCTCTCCACCCCCCTCTCTCAATAAATACATAAAATCTTTAAAACAAAAATGATGAGGAAGAGGGAGGTACCTCAAGGGAAAATATACCTGAAACAAGACTGGCTTTAAGATTAGCTGTCAAAATTGAGTAAAGGATTCCTGAGAGTTTAACTTACTATATCTATTCCCTGTATACTTTAAATCACCCATAATAAAAAAAATAAGAAAAAATTTAAAAGAGGGAAGAAAAACTGGCCTAATAATAAAAAAGAAAGGTTGAAAACTAAAAAAAAAAGGATATGACCAAACAAAGTGAGGCTATTCTAATCAACAAACAGACTAACATAAAAGCAACATTTCAATGTTCTGAAGTATTAAATTCACAAGATAAAACTTTAAAAGTATACATACATAATAAAACAGCTTCAAAATACATAAAATAAAAACTAAACATAACCACAAAGAAGAAGAGACAAATCTGAAAGTACAGTAAGATTTTAGCACATTTACCCCAGTACCTGATAGAATAAAACAGGCCAAAACACACACACACACACACACACACACACACACACAGACTTGAACATAATTAACAAATGTCCTAACTGGAATGTGTAGAAAACTCCACCCAACAACTGCAGAATAAACATTCTTTTTAAGTACATTTATAAAATCAGACCATATGCTGTGCCATAAAGCAGGGCAACATATTTCAAATGAAAATCTTACCAAACATGTACTATGACCACATGCAAATTAAACACTACCATGCAATTAAACAGTACCAAAAAGAGAAATCAATAAAATTCTATACAACTGCAAAATTCTGTGTCCTAAGCAGGACACAAAAAGTAACCATTAAGAAAGGGGGGGGCGGCACAATAGGGGTGCCTGGGTGGCACAGTTGGTTAAGCATCTACCTTCATCAGGTCATGATCTCAGGGTCCTGGGAACACACCCCACATAGGGCTCCCTGCTCAGAGGAGAGTCTGTTTGTCCTTTTCTGTCCGCCCCTTTCTCCCCCTTGTGCTCCCAGGCACGTTAGCAGGTGCTCTCTCAAATAAATAAAATCTTTAACAAAAAAGGCACAATAATTTGAACTATCATTAACAGAGATAAGCAAGAGAGAGAAAACATCTTAAAGACCAACAATCAAGAGAGCCTGAATCCAGATTTTACATAGGATGTGTACAAATATCAAGACAACCCAATTAAAAAATGGTCAAAAGACTAAAACAAGAACTTCACAAAATTAAAGTTAAATGGCCAGCACAAATGAAAAGCTGCTTTTCAAAAACACACACACACACACACACACACACACACACAACAAAAAAGCCGCTTTTCCTATTTGATTATCAATCAGATAACTTCAAATTAAAACCAGTGATACACGTACAGAATGGTTCAACTTGAAAGACTAGTAGAGTGTTGTAAATGATGTAGAGCAACCAGAATCCACAAACATTACAGACATAAGTACAGGCTAGTATATTCTGGAAAAATATTTTGAGGCAGAAGCTGAACCAATGCTTACTCTATTGATCCAACAATTCCACTTACGGGATTATATCTAACAGACAACAGGTCACAGGTACACCAGAAGATATGTTCAAGGAAGTTCAAACCAGTATTCTTTATTAGCCAAAAACTTTAAACAACTCAACTGTTAACTGAAGAAGAAACTGTGGTATATTTACTTAATATGATATTACACATGATGACAACAAATGAACTACAGCCACATGTCACCATGGATCCCTCAATGCAGAGCAAAAGCCAATCACAAATAAACTGTGACTTCACTTATACAAAGTTTAAGAAAAAAGGGAGGGGCAAAATCCACAGTGTCAAAGTGAGAATAGTGGTTACCTTTGGGACGAGGTGGTGATTACAAGGGTGGAACTCTTGGTTCTCAGGGGCTTTAGAGCAATTCAAGTATGATTTCATAGCGCTTCATAGAGCAAGTTGGAAAGCATTATGTCAGAGACAGTGGTAGAGCTCAGCTATAGCCCTAGTACTATAGAGAGGAAAATTTTATCATCTTACCAATTATAATTCAGTTCTTATAAAAATAAATTTTTAAATTTCAAGCCAATCTCAAAATATTTAGATATTAGAACCACTCCCAAACAGAAGCCTAATGTAATACCGTAGAAGACTAATGTGATTATTCTGAGTAAATTATCCAAAGCTTGGAACAAACTAGCAAAAAACAAAGGCTTAATTACTCAATTCAGCTGCCTGATACTCCATACACCATATTTTTAATCATACCATATCAAACAAATATGATATGCTTTTCCAAATATGTTGTACTTCAGAAAACTATAATCCAAACATGATCAACATAAACAATGTTATGGTTTTTTAAATTAAAATCTTAAAATAATTGAAATTAACATATAATATACTGTTTGTTTCAGGGGTAGAGGTCTGTGATTCATCAGTCTTACACAATACACAGAGTTCTCCAAACACATACCCTCCTCAATGTCATTCACCCAGCCACCCCATCCCTCCCACACCCCTCCAACTCCAGCAACCTTCAGTTTGTTTCCTGAGATTAAAAGTCTCTTATGTTTTGTCTCTCTCTGGTTTCATCTTGTTTCAATTTTTTCCTCTCTTCCCTCATGATCCTTTGTCTTGTTTCTCAAATTCCACATCAGTGAGATCATATGGTAATTGTCTTTCTCTAAATGACTTATTTCACTTAGCATTAATACCCTCCAGTTCCAACCATGTCATTGCAAATGGTTACGATTTCATGTTTTTGATGGCTGCATAATATTCCATTCTATATATATACACACCACATCTTCGTTATCCATTCATCTGTCGATGGACATCTGGGCTCTTTTCATAGTTTGGCTATTGCGGACATTGCTGCTATAAACACTGGGGTGCAGGTGCCCCTTCAGATCACATTTGTATCTTTGGGGTAAATACCCAGGAGTGCAATTGCTGGGTCGTAGAATAGCTCTATTTTCAAATTTTTAAGGAACCTCCATACTGTTTTCCAGAGTGGCTGTACCAGCTTGCATTCCCACCAACAGTGTAGGAGGGTTCCCCATTCTCTGCATCCTCACCGTCATCTGTCACTGCCTGATTTGTTAGTTTTAGCCATTCTGACTGGTGTGAGGTGGTAGCTCATTGCGGTTTTGATTTGCATTTCCCTGATGCCGAGTGATGCTGAGCACTTTTTCATATGTCGGTTGGCCATCTGGATGTCTTCTCTGAAGAAATGTCTGTTCAGATTGGATTATTTGGGTATTGAGTTTGAGAAGGTCTTTATAGATTCTGGATACTAGCCATTTTTTTTTTAAGATTTATTTATTTGAGAATGAAACTCGACCATTCTCTTACACCGTACACAAAGATAAACTCAAAATGGATAAAAGACTTCAACGTGAGACAGGAATCCATCAGAATCCTAGAGGAGAACATAGGCAGTAATCTCTTCGATATCAGCCACAGCAACTTCTTTCAAGATATGTCTCCAAAGGCAAAGGAAACAAAAGCCAAAATAAACTTTTGGGACTTCATCAAGATCAAAAGCTTCTGCACAGCAAAGGAAACAGTCAAGAAAACAAAGAGGCAACCCACGGAATGGGAGAAGATATTTGCAAATGACAGTACAGACAAAAGATTGATATCCAGGATCTATAAAGAACTCCTCAAACTCAACACGCACAAAACAGATAATCATGTCAAAAAATGGGCAGAAGATATGAGCAGACACTTCTCCAATGAAGACATACAAACGGCTCTCAGACACATGAAAAAATGTTCATCATCATTAGCCATCAGGGAGATTCAAATTAAAACCACATTGAGATACCACCTTACACCAGTTAGAATGGCCAAAATTAGCAAGACAGGAAACAACATGTGTTGGAGGGGATGTGGAGAAAGGGGAATCCTCTTACACTGTTGGTGGGAATGCAAGTTGGTACAGCCTCTTTGGAGAACAGTGTGGAGATTCCTCAAGAAATTAAAAATAGAACTTGGCTATGACCCTGCAATTGCACTACTGGGTATTTACCCCAAAGATACAGATGTAGGGAAAAGAAGGGCCATCTGTACCCCAATGTTTATAGTAGCAATGGCCACGGTTGCCAAACTGTGGAAAGAACCAAGATGCTCTTCAACAGACGAATGGATAAGGAAGATGTGGTCCATATACACTATGGAGTATTATGCCTCCATCAGAAAGGATGAATACCCAACTTTTGTAGCAATATGGACGGGACTGGAAGAGATGATGCTGAGTGAAGTAAGTCAAGCAGAGAGAGTCAATTGTCATATGGTTTCACTTATTTGTGGAGCATAACAAATAGCATGGAGGACATGGGGAGTTAGAAGGCAGTTGGGGGAAATTGGAAGGGGAGGTGAACAATGAGAGACCATGGACTCTGAAAAACAATTTGAAGGGTTTGAAGAGGTAGGGGGGTGGGAGGTTGGGGGAACCAGGTGGTGGGTATTAGAGAGGGCACGGACTGCATGGAGCACTGGGTGTGGTACAAAAACAATGAATACTGTTACACTGAAAATAAATTAAAAAATGGTTAAAAAAAGATTTATTTATTTGATAGACAGAGATCACAAATAGGCAGAGAGGCAGGCAGGTGGGGGGGGCAGGCTCCCCACTGAGCAGAGAGCCCGACGTGGGGCTCGATCCCAGGACCCTGGGATCATGACCCGAGGTGAAGGCAGAGGCTTTAACCCACTGAGCCACCCAGGTGCCCCTGGATACTAGCTTTTTATCTGACATGTCATTTGCAAATATCTTCTCCCATCCTGTCAGTTGTCTTTTGGTTTTGTTGACTGTTTCCTTTGCTGTGCAAAAGGTTTTTATCTTGATTCAAAAAAAAAAAAAAAAGTTCATTTTTGCTCTTGCTTCCCTTGCCTTTGGTGATGTATCTAGGAAGAGGTTGCTGCCTGTCTTCTCAAGGATTTTAATGGCCTCCTGACTCCTATTTAGGTCTTTCATCCATTTTGAGTCTATTTTTGTGTGTGGTGTAAGGAAATGCTCGAGTTTCATTCTTCTGCACATGGTTGTCCAATTTTCCCAACACTATTTGTTGAAGAGACTGTCTTTTTTTTTTTTTTAAATATTTTGTTTATTTATTTTACAGACAGAGATCACAAGTAGGCAGAGAGGCAGGCAGAGAGAGAAGAAGGGAAGCAGGCTCCCTCCCGAGCAGAGAGAGAGCCAAATGCAGGGCTCAATCCCAGGACCCTGGGATCATGACCTGAGCTGAAGGCAGAGGCTTTAACCCACTGAGCCACCCAGGTACCCCGAGACTGTCTTTTTTCCATTGGATATTCTTTCCTGCTTTATCAAAGATTAGTTGATGATAGAGTTGAGGGTCCTTTTCTGGGTTTTCTATTCTTTTAATTGATCCGTGTGTCTGTTTTTGTACCAGTAAGTACCAAACTGTCTGAATGGTGACACCTTTGTAATAGAGCTTAACGTGCGGAATTGTGATGCCATCACCTTCGTTTTCTTTTTCAACATTCCTCTGGCTACTTGGAGTCTTTTCTGGTTCCATAAAAATTTTAGGATTATTTGTTCATTTCTGTGAAAAAAGTTGACGGTATTTTGATAGAGATGGTATTAAATGTGTAGATTGCTCTAGATAGCATACACATTTTCACAATATTTGTTCTTCCAATCCATGAGCATAGAATGTTTTCCCATTTCTTCGTGTCTTCCTCAGTTTCTTTCATGAGTACTTTATAGTTTTCTATTGCTTCTTTGGTTAGGTTTATTCCTAGGTATCTTACGGTTTTGGGTACAGTTGTGAGTGGGACTGACTCCTTAATATCTCTATCCCTACACTGTGAAGAGTTTTAATCAAGAAAGGATGCTATACTTTGTCAAATGTTTTTTCTGCATCTATTGAGAGGATCACATGGTTCCTGTCCTTTCTTTTATTAATGTATTGTATCACACTGATTGATTTGCAGATGTTGAACCAACCTTGCAGCCCACTTTGTCATGGTGAATAATCCTTTTAATATACTGTTGGACCCTATTGGCTAGTATTTTGGTGAGAAATTTTACATCCATGTTCATCAGGGATATTGATCTGTAATTCTCCTTTTTGGTAGGGTCTTTATCTGGTTTGGGACCAAGCTGGCCTCACTGCTGAAACTCGTAACTGATGAAACTCATAAAATGAGTTTCAAAGTTTTCCTTCCATTTTTTTTTTTTTTGGGGGGGGAACAGCTTTAGAAGAACAGGTATTAATTCTTTAAATGTTTGGCAGAATTCCCCTAGGGAGCCATCTGGCCCTGGGCTCTTTTTTGTTAGGAGATTTTTGATTACTGTTTCAATTTCCTTACTGGTAATGGGTCTGTTCATGTTTTCTGTTTTTTTCCTGGTTCAGGTTTTGGTAGTTTACATGTTTCTAGGAATGCATCCACTTCTTCCAGATTGTCTAATTTGCTGGCATATAGTACTGCTCATAATACGTTTGTATTTCTTCGGTGTTGGTTGTGATCTCTTCTCTTTCATTCATGATTTTATTAATTTGGGTTCTTTCTCTTTTCTTTTTTGTTAGTCTGACCAGGGGTTTATCAATATGGTTAATTCTTTCAAAGAACCAGCTCCTAGTTTCGTTGATTTGTTCTATTGTTCTTTTGGTTTCTATTTCATTGATTTCTGCTCTGATCTTAGTTATTTCTCTTCTCCTGCAGGGTTCAGGCTTTATTTGCTGTTCTTTCTCCAGCTCCTTTAGATGTAGGGTTAGGCTGTGTACTTGAGACCTTTCTACCTTTCTTACTTCTTGAGAAAGGCTTTTATTGCAAATACCTCCCTCTTAGGACCACCTTGCTGCATCCCAAAAATTTTGAACAGTTTTATTTTCATTTTCATTTGTTTCCATGAATTTTTTCAATTATTTAATTTCCTGGTTGACCCATTCATCCTTTAGTGCGATGCTCTTTAGCCTCCATATATTTGAGTTCTTTCCAACTTTCCTCTTCTGGTTGAGTTCGAGTTTCAAAGTGTTGTGGTCCAAAAATATGCAGGAATGATCCTAATCTTTTGGTACTGGTTAAGACCTAATTTGTGACCCAGGATGTGATCTATTCTGGAGAATGTTCCATGTGCTCTAGAGAAGAATGTGCATTCTGTTGTTTTGGGATGGAATGTTCTGAAAATATCTGTGATGTCCATCTGGACCCGTGTGTCATTTAAAGCTACTTCCCTGCTGATCTTTTGCTTAGGTGATCTGTCCATTTCAGTGAGGGGGTGTTTAAGTCCCCTACTAGCACTGTATTATTGTTGATGTGTTTCTTTGATTTTTGTTATTAACTGGCTTATATAAGTGGCTGCTCCCATGTTAGGGACATAAATATTTACTATTGTTAGATCTTCTTGTTGGATAGATCCTTTATGATATGGTGTCCTTCCTCATCTCTTATTACAGTCTTTTGGTTTAAAACCTAATTTGTCTGATATAAGAATTACCACCCCAGCTTTCTTTTGATGTCCATTAGCATGATAAATGGTTTTCTACCCCCTCACTTTAAATCTGGAGGTGTCTTTGGGTCTAAAATGAGTCTCCTGCAGACAGCATATTGATGGGTCTTGTTTTTTCATCCAATCTGATACCCTGTGTCTTTTGATTGGGGCATTCGGTCCATTTACATTCAGGGTAACTATTGGAAGATACAAATTTAGTGCCATTGTATTGCCTGTAAGGTGACTATTACTGTATACTGTCTCTGTTCCTTTCTGGTCTATGTTACTTTGGGGCTCTTTTTGCTTAGAAGACCCCTTTCAATATTTCTTGTAGGGCTGGTTTGTTTATTGCAATTTTTTTTTAGTTTCTGTTTGTCCTGGAAGCTTTTTATCACTCCTTCTATTTTTTTTTTTAAGATTTTATTTATTTATTTGACAGAGACACAACGAGAGAGGGAACAGAAGCAGAGGGAGTGGGAGAGGGAGAAGCAGGCTTCCTGCTGAGCAGGGAGCCTGATGCAGGGCTTGATCCCAGGACCCCAGCATCATGACCTAAGCCGAAAGCAGACACTTAACGACTGAGCTACCCAGGTGCCCCTCCTTCTATTTTCAATGACAGCCTAGCTGGATAAAATATTCTTGGCTGCATATTTTTCTTGTTTAGTACCCAACAATGTTATGTTTTTATAGAAGGACCAGAACTCTACATACTTCAGATTTCCTTAAACTCCTATTCTGAACTATTCAGGTAGATGGAAGGAGTTTCAGCTTCTAGTGGCTTCAAAATATCAAAATTTTCTAACATCTGAACTTTACTTCCATGTCTGTTTTATTTACTACCCTTTTACTGAACACAAAAGAGAAAATCAGAGGCTAAGTAGTATTGACAAGACAAAAAAAAAAAAAAGAAAGAAAAATTAGCAACCTTGAAAACTATCAAAGAGGTTTTACAAAGCAGTTTTACACAGGGGTTTTACAGCCCACAGATACTATTTCTCTGAAGAAACATAAAACCTATGCAACAAATTATATAAAGTGTTTCCATATACCTCGGGAAGAATCTTAACCACAACGGAAAGATTTTTATAATTTACTTGTATCTAGACCATCTAGATACTCTTATTTTTGTCCTGAGGCCCATGTTGCCACCACTAACTCAAAATGAAAAATATTTGCTAGAATGGGCCTCTAAGGATCCATGTTTCTTATAAATGTATGCTTCCTACTCTGCTCTTGCACTGACAACCTACAGTAATAACCAACGAACCAAACAGTTGAAAACTTAGAAGTAATAGACATTTTCACAATAACCAGAAGAGTCAAAATTCTGAAGTACTTCAAATAATTTGAAATTAAACCAGCATGTACAAAACAACTGTCACTAGCCACTTCTCTCAACATCATCCAAAGTTAGGTGTTTCACATTAACGGATTCTCCAGCTAATTTAGGTTTACCCTGTATGATCACCAAAATTATTTTCCATTCTACTGAATATAATGTAACTTTTTGAAAAGGCTGTTACTGCTGCACTCGTTTCAACTGCTGTCCGGCAATACAATGATACTGTTCCAGACTCTCAAGGTGTCCTGTATCTGCTTTTTAGCCAGACTGTGTTCTTTCTTTGACAGCATATCTCCCCTTTCCCCTAAATTTGCTGTTTTTAATCAGGAGGAAGAGGCAAATAAGTAATCAAGAATTAGAAAACCATATAAAATAGAATGCTGAGATAATCTGAAATGCTCTCCCGACATGAAAACGTGTGATGTAGTATATCAAATTTTATGATACCAATCTCTGCTGTTCAGGGTCCACTTCACTTACTTCCTGTTCTTGACTGACTGGGGGAAGAAAGAGACACACACGCGGGTGGAGTGAGGAGGGAACAAAGTGGTAAAAAAAAAAAAAACGTTCTTGAAACATTTAGACCGGAGTTCAAATCTTGCTTTTGCCACTTTCAAACCATGAGGTTGTTGCCTAAGGATCTCTGACCCTAGGTTCCCTCATCAGTAAAATGGAGGTCATATTTCATCTGCAGGGCTGATGCAAGAATTTAAAGAGGTACGTAAAGTGGCAGAATACTCACACTCATGCAAACACTCAAATATTCTACCCTAATTATGTGAAGACAAACTGAATTATAACCACTTTTATAAAATAAAGTTAACCTAAAAAATAATAAAATAAATACAATTAAGTTAATCTGACTTTTAACTTAGCTAAAAGAAATACTGTCATCCTTTACAACTATCCCACAATCCAAACTTGCCTTTAGCTGTCTCTGCTCCTATTACGTATCTTCAGAAAAAAATAAATTTTGCAATCTTTTAAGATTTTATTTATTTGACAGAGTGAGAGGGATCACAAGTAGGCAGAGAGGCAGGCAGAGGGGGGCAGGGAAGCAGGCTCCCTGGTGAGCAGAGAGTCCAAAGCGGGGCTCGATCCCAGGACTGAGCCGAAGGCAGAGGCGTAACCCACTGAGCCACCCAGGCACCCTTGCAACCTTGCTCTGAATGTTAAAAGATACATACGAATTGTATTCCTTGCAGAACCACATATTAATAGCATTTAGCAAGAATTTTCTAAGTAGTTGTCTGAATAATATACTACGTTCAAACATTTGCTATTTTAGTATTTTAAGTCACAAGTCTTTTAATCAGTTCCTCACTCAATATTGTTAATCTCTTCAAACAAATCCATACTCAATAAAGCATCCCATGTTATAGTTCATCCAGTTATCACTCTCCAAATAGCTGATGTCCGAGTGACCTTAATTAGTATTCTCATTTAAAAAAACACTGCATAAATCTAACACAAAGATGTTTAAGTATGAGACTTAACTAGAGACAGGAGCAGCTATACGGGAAAAGGGCACCTTCTTATAAATATAAAATTGAACACTCAGCCATAAACATTATAGTGCATTAGCCATAAAATGTACGATTTTAAAAAGAGTTTCTATGATCTAAACCTGACAAAGAACAGCAAACTAAATGTTTAACTATTCACATGCTAGGATACTATTCAAGCTTCCTTCTGCGGCAAAAAAATAAGACTCAATTCACTGGCAAATAAAAGGATGTGGGAGGGAAGAAACCAATACAAGTACAGCAAATAAACACTGAGCCAGGCACTTTATATATATTATCTCACGAAATCCTCCATACAATCTAGTATTATGTGGATCAAGTATTATATCACAAGTTAAAAATGCTGCCAGTGAGGCTCAAAGGACTGTAAAGCACCTTGCTCAAAGATCTCTCCAATTCCAATGTTCATGTTCTCTCCAAAATGTAGATCACATTTCAATATATTTAAATTAATATGCCAACACACACTTCACCTTTCTCAAAATCCTACCAAAACTTTTACAAATAATAAATAAATAATAGTGGAATAAGTTAGTTCCAAATATGCCAATATGAAAGACCACAAACAGGTGAACAGACAGTAAGCAAAGTGCAGAGTAATGATCCATCTGCTTAACATGAATAAACAGAAAGTTACATATGGGTATATAAATACTTTTCTGAACAGAACCGCCAGAAGAGTCTTAAAGGCTATAAAAAATTTTTACCAAAAATCATTATACCCAAGTCTAACCCTAGAAATTTGTAACAGCAGCTGCTTAACCAGTAATAAATAAACCAAGCAGTCTGTTACATCAGTAAGAAATCAAACTAGCTCAGGATGGCATAAGTTTACCTGTAAAGACCAGAGTTCATATCTTCTGAGGTAATGAAAATATTTTGCATTAAGTACAGGCACACATATATAATTTTTATCATACCTGTAATGAGTGGAATGTTTTGTATACTAACTCAAAACTTTTTGCATCAAACAGCAGATTTACAGAAGATAACAACTTTAGCCTCTAAAGAAATTCCAATCCTAATTTAATGAGATTTTCTTTTTTTAAATAGTGGAAGCTGCACAGAAAAACAACAGAAATAATGCCATTAGACAATTAAACTAAAAACAAACATCAAATTTTTCTAAGTAAATCACAGTTAAAAGTATCCCCCAAATAAGGAATGAATATTGCAAATAAATCTTTAAAACACTATCTGCTCACTTAATAATACTTGCGTTACACAATAGGTGCCAAGCACCATGGGACAGAGAGGTAAGCAAAACAGCCCCTACCCTTGCAAATTCAGTATGGGATGGGAAAGATAAAGTACATATAATCACAAAATGGTATCACAAATTAGAACTGTTGAACTCACTTAGACTGGTGAGTCCAATCAAACTGTTAACATCTTTTTAATTAACTAACATTTAAATAAACTTGAATCACTAAACTGTATACCTGAAATTAATATTACACTATAGCTTAACTGGAATTTAAATAAAAACAAACAAATGAGCTTTAAGACAGAAAAACTCAGTCAGAGAAAAGTCAAGGCAGCCTGGTGTAGTGGTTAGGTGTGGAGTCCAAAGCTAGTCACTGGATCTGAACCTAGGCTCTACTATTTAATGGATATCTGAGTTTGATCATGTTATTAATCTGAATCTGTTTCTTATTTTTATTTCTTATTTTTAAAGATTTATTTCTTTGAGAGAGAGACAGACAGAGCAGGGTGGAGGGACAGAAGGAGAGGGAGAGAGTATCCTAAGCAGATTCCACACTAAGCATAGACCCCAATGCAGGGCTTGATCTCATGACCCTGAGATCAGGACCTGAGCTGAAACCAAGAGTCAGTCGCTTAACTGACTTGAGCCACCCAGGTGCCCTTGTTTCTTCATTTTAAAAAAGGGTTAATCATACTTTCATCATAAAGCTGTGAAACTTAAAAAATAATAATAATGTATTACACCTTGGTAAGTCTAGAATAAATAATAGCTATTCTATTACTGTCATTAGCAGCACTGACAAAGGCCCAGAGAGGAGAAGAACTAGTGAGTGATATCTGGGGGAAACAAGACATACAAATGGCTGAAATGCAGTGAATGATAGAGGAGAGGTAAGTAAGGAGCAAGACATGAAGACTCTACTAGCTGCTCTATGTAATTCAGAAGTCTGCAGTCACACGTGGTTAGTCCAAATTGAGATGTGTCATAATCATAAAATATACTTCAGATCTTAAAGACTTAGAATTAAAAAAAAAAAAAAAAAGGAAATGTATCTCACCTTTTTATGTCTACTTACATGTTGAAACGACATTTAGGACATACTGGGTTACATAAAACATATTATTAAAATTACAATACCCAAAAGGTATACAATGCAGTGTCCATCACCTGATGAATGGATAAACAAAACGGCAAATACGTACAACAGAATAGTATTCACCCTTAAAAAAGAAGGAAATTCTGACATCTGCTACAACATGGATGAAACCTGAGGACATTAACTGAAATCAGTCATAAAGGGAACAAATACTTATTCCACTTTTATGCGATACCTGGGTAGTCAAATTCAGAGAAGGAAAGCAGAATGCTTGTAGGGGCTGGTGGGAGGGGCATGGGGTTATTGTTTAATAGTTACAGTATCTCAGTTTTGCAAGATGAAAAGAATTCTAGAGAGGGCTGGTGGTAATGGTTGCACAACAATGCAAAATGTATCCAATGCCACTGAATTGTACATTTAAGAATGGTTAAGATGGGAAATTTTATGTGTATTTTAAAATTAAAAATTTTCACTTTTAAGTGAATATGAAAAATTTAAATTACATACGGCTTGCATTAAATTTCTATTTTGTAGCACTGTATTTAAGCCATGGTAAAATTTTCCAGGGAGAAGGGTTTTGAACACCCATGTTACAAGATCTAGAACAGTTAGCTCTAATGCCTAAGGCAGACGTCAGCAAACTTTCTGAAAAGGGCTAAAGAATAAATATTTTCAGTTCTGTGGGCCATATTGTCATTCTCGAAAGCAGTCACAGATAATCATGTAAGTGAATGAACATGGTGGATTTGGCCCATTATCATTGGCTGACCCCTGCACTAAAGCACTGTAATCAATGACTCCTGTCAGCTGAGACTGCTAGATGTTCAGGAATTTTGTAAGCCAGTTTAATATTGGTAGCTTAATATCTGCCATGGTAAGAGTACACCATGAAAATCACCAAACACTACAAATAAGTGCTGTTTTTTCTGAAGAAGTGGTTGATAAACATTTACCAACACACTACTGAATGTACTTACTTCTTTCCTATGCATTTAATTAGCTGTCCGGGTGCCTGGGTGGGCTCAGTCTGTTAAGCACCCCACTGCTGAGATCCTGAGATCCAGCCCTGAGACAGGCTCTGCACTCGGCATGGATTCTGCTTCAGATTGTCCCCTCTTCCCTACCCCTCACTCACACATGTGCTTTCTCTCTTAAATAAATAAAATCTTTAAAAAATAAATAAAAAATAAGATTATACTAGTTGTGAACCATCTTTGAAAAAAATGGATAGTCATTTAACAGTCATCTGAATAACTGGCAGTTTTTATTAAATACACATTATTGTGCATAATGGTCTAGATTCACCTGTAAACAAATATTTACTGAACCCAAACTATGTGCTACGCTTTGGTAACACAATGATGAACAAAGATCATCTCTAGCAGAAGAAATAAGCATCAATCAAATAATCATATCAATAATGAATTTAAATTGTGATGAATTATAACCGAAAAACAGAGTGCTGTAAGAAAATACAACAGGGAATCCCAATCTAGTCTAGACAATCAGGGATACTTCTCTGAGAAAGGGACCTCTGCCCCGAGATTTAAGGTACAGGTAGGAACGTGCAGAGTAGGACGCATTCCAGGTAGCAAGAATAAATGGCAAAGAAGTCCTGAGGCAGGAAAAAAAATGTAACAACAGGTCAGGGAACTGAAAAGTCAATATGGCAAGAGTTAAGTGACCAAGGAGGAAAGAACACATCAGAATGGAGAGAGAGGTAGGCAGGCGCCGTAAGCACACAGGGCCTCAAAGCAAAGTAGGTAAGTCTAAGATCAGTGGGGAGCTATTAGTTTTAATGATAATATGATCTGATTAACATTCTTTAGAGATTGCTGTAGGAATGAATGTTGGGGGGGTGGAGCAGTGAGGTGGGGAGACTCACCAGCAAGCTCCTATAGTTTCCAAGCAAGAGACAATGGCAACTTAGTGGAGTCAATCCTAAATCTTAAAAGTACTTACTTAATCTATTAAATACTCAGAGCAATTTTTAGTCTCAGGACACCACTCTTAGAAGTTTGAAACCCCAGTTTTTGTTTATGAATGTGTATCTACTGACGTTTTTGCTATATTAAAAATTAAAACTGAGGCATATTTAAAAATAACAATAAACTCATTACATGTTAATATAAATAACATTCTTATGAAAAGTAACTATATTTCCCCAGTGTGAAGAGTAGCACTGTTTTAAATTTTTGCACATCACTTTAGTCCAATGGAAGAGAACTGGATTTTCACATCTGTCATGGTATCTCACATTTTCACATGCTGTTGATTTTTTTTTAAAGATTTTATTTATTTATTTGACAGACAGAGATCACAAGTAGGCAGAGAGGCAGGCAGAGAGAGAGAGGTGGAAGCAGGCTCCCCGCTGAGCAGAGAGCCGGACACGGGGCTCAATCCCAGGACCCTGGGACCACGACCCGAGCCAAAGGCAGAGGCTTTAACCCACTGAGCCACCCAGGCGCCCCCATGCTGTTGATTTTTGAGAGAACTAGAAAAACACAATGGAATTATTGTGAAAATAGTTTTGATCTCATGGTCCTCCTAGAAGGGGTCTGAGCACCCCCCCCCAAAAAAAAGCCACACTGAGTCATGTAATCACAATGAGATGCACTTCCCAACAACTAGGATGGCAATAATCAAAGACAGACAATAACAAGTGTTCCGGGGAATGTAGAGTAATTGGAATCCTCATGCACTGCTGGTGGGAATTAAATGGTGCCGTCACTTTGGAAAATAGTTTGGCAGTTCCTCAAAAAGTTAAACATAGAGTTACCACATGACCCAGCATTTCCACTCACAGGTACAAAGAAATACAAAAGCATATGTCCACACTAAAATTTCTGAGTTATCCACAGAGACATTATTCAGACTGGTCAAAATGAAACAACCCAAATGATTAACAACCCACTGGCTGATGGATGGAGAAATAAAATGAGAAATATATCCATCCAATGGGATATTATTCAGCAATAAAAAGAGCTGATCCATGCTACAACAACACAGATGAACCCTGAAAACATTACACTAAGTGAAAGAACAAAATCACAGGTTTTCAAAATCTGTATTTTACACTTTCAGCACATTTCAAATCAATCCAACCACATTTTAAGTATTTAACAATCAGCTGTGGCTGGTAGTACCAAAGTGGACAGTGCATTTTAGATCCATCATAAAGTAGAAAGTTAAATGGTGTTTGTGGTAATGATCATGACACACAGCAATTTCCCTTAGCAAGAAAAGGCTCAAATCTATGCAATACAGTATTTGTTATATGTAAGTATGTTAATACTTTTCTAAAAGTTTCAAGCGATGAAAACATTTTATGAAATTAGAATATATGTTGCCTGAATAGTTCAGGTAACTGTATTTCAAATCTTACAGTCTAACCTACAGAGCTATAAAATCCCAGAACAAGCTAGTTAGATGTTACCTGGAAGCTCCCTTCTATTCTCTGCCTAATTTTAATGAACAGTCGACACACGCTACACCCCCACCCTGATCCCATTTTGGACTTCATCTCTCTTGTTGACACGTGGAAGTCCTTAAACTGTTTCCCATAGTAGATAATGAATAATTAATAGGGGGAGAAAAAGTCTGCTACACAGGGACTCTGTGCCAATACACACAACTTATCTGGTTGTTTTTTTTTTTTTAATCTACTTACTTATATTATAAAAAACCCTATTTACAAAATCACCTTGAAACACACACAGTTAAGTTTATATTCTAACCACCCTTAACTAGAAATTTAAACATTACTCAACTGCTCAATCAAAATAAATTTCACTTTAACTTCAAGGTGTTGTTATTATCAACTCCAAAAAAGCAACACTAAATACCAACTGTATTAAGGTATCCTGTTTCTGCCTATTAGTTATATACACTCAAAAAGAACCCGAGGATAAAATAAGAAAATTAGTTACCACCTTACAATGCATTTTATATAACGGACCCAGAAAGCTTAATATAATTTCATCCAATCAATTATTAGAACATTCATATAAATACTATTTCAGTATAATGTACTAACAGAATTTACATTATACAGAAACCCGTACTGAAAGAGATTCTTAACTGTAGAATATGGAATTTGCTTATAAAATGTCTAAGCCTTCAATATTTTCCTTTTCTAAGTCTTTTGCCTACCATACCCTCTTCATCTTAAAATTAGATAAAAATTTTCAGGACCAAATATTTCCCAATTTTTTACTGAGCATTTTTACTGAACATGGAATCTTATATGTCATTAAATATATTTTAATGACAAATTTTACTCTGTAACAAGTAGTTTAAATCAAACCATTTAATTAAAATTTAAGTTACAAAATGATATACTTTGTGCTTCAAGTCAAATTTACAAATCATCTGCAAATTGCTTTTCTTACACTCATATTTTTCCTGTATGTGTTTCCCTTAACAGACCCCACAGATAGTTCAACTTGTCTTCAGGTTCTTGGTGCTGTGTTACATGTTTTCTTTTTTTTTTTAATCATGTTTTCTGCTTCAGCAGAAAGCATTTTTCAGAATAAAAATTCAACTGCCATTAGAGTAAGTTGCTTTGGAAAAGCTTTAATTTAACAAATTTACTTTGGTTACAGAAGAGTAAGATTAAAACTTCCACAGACTTTAAACCTCTAAGGCCACCGTCACAAAAAGCAAAAACAAACCCACACAGAACATCTTAAAATGACTTAAGTGACTTTTTCTACTTATAAAATATTTACTCTTTCTTCTTAATTTTTTACAATAAAGTGCTGAAAAGCAGGTAGGAAAGTAGAGACCTGAACTAGGAATCCTAGAAAGACGACCCACAGGCTTAAAAGTTAGTATTGCTACACATATACTAGAAGAGCTAAAATGAAAAAGATTGACACTATCAAATGCTAGGAGGGATGAGGAGCAACAGGAACTCCCATGCACTAGGTGGAACTTTAAGACGTTAGAATTCTTTTTTAAAACATAGTTTTTTATAAAACTAAGCCTATAGCTATCCTATCACCCAATCATTCCACTTCCAAGTATTTAATAGGAGAAACACATCTGTCCAACAAAAATGTGTACAACAGTGTTCATGGCAACCAAGTGCTAGAAGCCCAGGTGGTCCTCAATAGGAGTACATTAACTATGGCATATTCATACAGTGGGAAACACAGCAAGAAGAAATTACTGGTATACACAAGAAAGAACCTCAAAAACATTACTCTGAGTGAAAAAACCTTACCCAAAAGAGTACATACTATCTCATCTCACTTATATGAAGTTCTAGAACAGACTAACAGTGAAAAACAAGAAGTCAGTGGTGGATGGAGGAGAGTGGGACTAAATCAACTGGGAAAGGTCAAGAGAGAACTTTCCGGTCAACTATAAAGTTCTGCAACTTGATAAAGCTTTGGGTCATACAGGTGCGTGTATTTGTGAAAAACATTTAATGGTGGTATTTGCAACTCACTCTGAAATGCCTCCCAAAAAAGGAAACTAATATGTGATTAGTTGCATGACAGAGCAAATACAGCAAAACGTAGGTGATGCACATGTGAATATTCACCGTACCACTCTTTCAACCTTCCTGTATGTTGGAAAACAAAGATGTTAAAGGAAATTTTTATACAATTGAGAACACCCCCCCAAAATGTGATTCAGTAGGTGGTAAAAGTTACTCCCGTGATGGTACGCTCTATTTACTGCTTCACAAAACACACCACCTTTCAGAACTGAACTATATAAACCTTTTTTTTTTTTTTTTTACTATTTCTGTTCAAAATTACATTTACCTCTCAGGAATTGTTTCCTCACAGACTTCGCATTATTTTAGATCGTCAGAGATCAATTCAACAATTATGAAAAAATATCTTGGGATGCACATTCAACAATAAGCTAAAGCAAATTTGTTGAATTCTTCAAGATTCTTAATTTAACAGCCAAGTCTGTATACCTCAACAGCTTTTAAGTAGTACATTATTTGGTAATATTCTCCATTAACTCTAATTTTGTTCTCTTTTATTCGACTGCAATCGCTAGTATCTGCAAAACGTGGCTACCATCCCTCTAAAATCAAACAAAAACCTTCCCAATGACTGGCACCTAAGAGATTTGAGATAAATATACGAAAAAGAAAACAGCAAGTCATCAATGAAAGTCGTCATCCACCTTTCCTCCTTAAGCCTAGTACTATTAAGATGCTCCTGAAAACAATTTCTACGTCAGGGTTGGTTTTTTCTTGAAGACTGCAAGGTAGGATAAATTTCAGCCATCAAAACGCAAAACTAAATGTACACGTGCTCCTCGCCCCCAAATGTACCTTAACCCGCAAGCAGGTAGAAACAATGAGCACCCCTTTTTTTTTTTTTTTAATTCATGAGACAAAACCGCAGATGAGGCTAAAGCGAACCCTCGCCCCAGCCCAGCCTCCACCCCGCCCGGAGCGCTGCGGTGGTCCCTTTCCTTTGTGAGCAGCCGGAGGGAGTCGGCGGGGGGGCGGGGGAGCTGGGGGAGGAGGCTGGTGGTCGGCGGACGCGAGAGCAGGAGGAGGGCGCGGAGGGAAGCGGCGTCGGCGCGTCCCACAAACAGGCCGTGGGGCTCCGCCACAAGCCTCTGCGGTGTCCCAAGGAGCACACCCAGGAACTTGGGTGTGATCTAATTCGAGAAGCAACCCGCGAGAGGGGCCGAGGGCACCTCGGGGGACGACCCCCTCCCAGGCCCTTCCAAAACCGTCTCCTCCTGCCGCTGGTGGAGGTCCTACCGCCGGCGGAGGTCCTGCCGCCACCCCCACCCCGGGCCCGAGGCCAGGGCGGCCCTCACCTGGTGGACGGAGCTATTCTCGGGCACAGCGAACTCCTCCTTCTCCTTCGGGGTCTTCACGGTGACTTTCATGATCTTGGGCTCCGCAGAGGCAGCGGCCGCGGGGGCGCCGGCACCTTCGGCCGCGGCGGCGCTGTCCTGGGAGCTCGGAGGGCCGCCGCTTTCACCACTCTCGGCCATGGCGGCGGCGGCGGCGGTGACTCAGGCGCGCAGGAGGGAGCGGGCGAGCGAGGGGGAGCCAGCAGACGGCAGAGCCGGCCGGCCCGGGCAGCGGAGAATGCGCGGCACGCCGCCTCAGCGACAACGGGTGCAAGGCCGCCCTGGCAGGCGAGGGGCCGCGGAGCTCGGTGTGGGCTCCGGCGCAGGCCCGGCTCCGGCGCTCGGCAGCCGCCGTGTGTTCAGACGCCGCT
Organism: Lontra canadensis; assembly: GCF_010015895.1. Taxonomy (NCBI): domain Eukaryota; kingdom Metazoa; phylum Chordata; class Mammalia; order Carnivora; family Mustelidae; genus Lontra; species Lontra canadensis. The sequence goes on along the minus strand of NW_022631107.1, from coordinate 5,833,606 downwards.
CGGTCGCAGCGACATCCGCAGCCGCCGCCGCTCTTCCTCCTCCCCGCCCCTCCCCCCACGTCCCTCAGCCGGCGCCGCGCAGGGCACGCCGGGTAACTCGGCTGGCAGCGTCGCCGAGTCATGCCCGGCCGGCCCCGCGGCCACCTCCCGCTGCTTTTCTTTCCTTCTCCCGCTTCATTATTCAGAGGGTGCGCGAAGCCGGAGTGGAGGACTAAAAGCAAAATGGGGCGGGAGAGATCAGTTCATTTCATTTCATCCCCTTCGCGAAAAAAATAAATTAGGGGGTTCTGGGAGGTGCTGTGACGGCGCGCTGTGATGACCTCACGACTAGCGAAATTACTAGAAGGGGGGCTCGACCACTGCGCGCTGCAGCCACCCATGCGCCTGCGCGCTGGTGGTCCAGGTCGTGTGTCCCGCCCCCTGCAGACCCCGCGGCGGCCTTGCCTTACCCCTCCGCGCCCTCACGCTCGCGTCGCCTTTGCGAGCGCCAGGTACCCCGACGGGAGGGGAGTGAAAATGCTGGCGAGCTGTGCTGTGGCTTTAACATCCTTCCGTTTGCCTACTTGTAGGATTTTAATGGTTGATCCTATGGTCCGGTGCGCGGGAGTTGGAAGCTAAGTTAATGGAGGAACGATCTTCATCGTAACGAAGGAAAAATGGGCCGCAGACACCCTGCGCAGTCCCGCGGAGTCATTGCTCCACGGCCACAGAGTCCCGCCCTCGGGTCAGCCGGGTCTGGTCTGGCGATCAGGCCACCTCTGTTGACAGTGGCCTCTCCTCCCGCTCTGACAGTCCTGCGCAAGCGTCCCGAATTCTCTGAACACTATCCATCAAAACATGTGGGACAGAAACAGGGTGAAAAAGGACTGCCCGCCCACCTGGGCCGTTTAATATAGCCGAGGTGTTCATTTTATACTCTATCAAATCAAGTTACTGCCGCAGTTCAGACTTCAGGTGTCCTTAAAGGCAGTTAGCTGTTCAAAAGTCGTTTTCAGTAAAGTATGGGCACAAATAAGAAGTTGATTATTTTCCCCCTGACAGTCCTGAATTTGAAATGACGTCATCATTTGCCTTTAAAGATGACTTGCAAGGAATAGAGAACCTAGGACATTAACTTTATTAATCAGTATTGCGCAAATGGGAACTATGACAGCCCACTGTGACCCAAATATGCAAAGACACAGTCTGTATTTCTGTTTTTAAACAATCCAGCCCTGTTCTGGCAAAAAAATATGTCCCATGAAGACTACTTTTTAGCAGAACCCCTTTGAAATCTGGGTGTAAGAGTTATGAAAGAATAAATTGCAATATAGACATCATTTGACATCAACAAGATTTCTGGCAGCATTGCGCAATAAGGTGACAAGATTACATACACAAGGCTCCCTGCTGAAGGATACACGTGGCTAAAGGGTGACTACTTGCATGTGTCTAGGTGTGAGGTAATCACTACTTCTCAAGGTAGAAAGTTCCACCGTTGGACAACCAAGCATTATCTCTAACCCCGTTCTTATGAAATTGCTCTGTAATTATCTATGTCTTTTTTAATTTCTAAAAAAAATGTATGTGCACAATTTATGGCAATACAATTTATCTCTAAGAATACATGGTATATATACCCCTTTTTATTTTTATTTTTTTAAGATTTTATTTATGACAGAGACACAAGAGAGGGAGCACAAGCACAGGGGAGCTGGAGAGGGAAAAGCAGGCTCCTCACTGAGCAGTGAACTGGATATGGGGCTCTGACCCAGGATCCTGGGATCATGACCTGAGCCTTAGGCAGATGTTTAATGACTGAGATGCCACTTTTTAGAAATAATCCTACCTTTTAAGGAACCGTTGGTAATGGGGCTCTAGAAGGGGATCAACAAATTTCCGGAGAAATCTAGATGATAAATATGTTGGGCTTTGCAGGGCCTACATTCTCTATCTCAAATAATCAGCTCTACCACAAACCAACCATCGACTACATATACATGAATTAGTGGCGGTGTTCCAAAACCACTTAAAAAACAGGCATAGGATCTGAATGGAACCCCAGGGTCTACATGTCTACTTGAGGCATTTTCTTCTAAATCTTTTTTTTTCATTAAATGGTCAGTTGGAAAAACATTACAGAAGCATACTTCATTCATTCTACAAACATCAATTGAGCATGACCAAAGTCCAAATACTAGTTGAGAATACAAGACAAATAAGACTTAGTCTCTGTCCTCAGAAACTCTAGAGGCTCTTTGGATGAGGAGAAAGAGAAGTAAGGGGGAGAGCAGTGACATGCTGGTAAACGTTTAATGACCAGATCTCCAAAAAACAAGTTTTGATTAATAGCATTTGCCAATTTCCTTGAGGTAAATATTTGCAAAATAGCCCATCTCAAGCTACCATCTTGCTCACCAGAGTCCTGAAATTTTACCAGTCAGTTCTTACAAGCCAATATGAGCCAGACATCCAAATTTCAAGTACAATGGTAAAAGGTCATTGTTCACAAGGTAGAAGAATTCTTCCTTGACAAAGTGAGGCAATTAATTCAACCGACACGAATTTATTGAGCACATTTTAATGCTGTGTCGAAGAACTTATGAAGCTTCAACACAAGGTATATACACAGGTACTACGTGTACACAAAGTACTACAACACAAGGTAGTATACATGTCACGTCAAACAAGTAGTATAAATAACATGCATTCATCATGTTACTCCCCTACTCAAAATCCATCGGAAGTTCTGTGTTGCCTGGAAAATAAAGACCATCTTTCTTTTTTTTTTTTTATAAAGATTTTATTTATTTGTCAGAGAGAGAGAGGGAGAGAATGAGCACAAGCAGACAGAATTGCCTGGAAAATAAAGACCATCTTTCTTTTTTTTTTTTTATAAAGATTTTATTTATTTGTCAGAGAGAGAGAGGGAGAGAGAATGAGCACAGGCAGACAGAATGGCAGGCAGAGGCAGAGGGAGAAGCAGGCTCCCCGCCGAGCAAGGAGCCCGATGTGGGACTTGATCCCAGGACGCTGGGATTATGACCTGAGCCGAAGGCAGCTGCTTAACCAACTGAGCCACCCAGGCGTCCCCAAAGACCATCTTTCTTAACTAGAAATTCAAGTTCATTCCTGGTTGGACTTGCAAGTTTCATTCCCATTACCCTATAGATACACTCCACTGCAGTCATACATATTTAGAAGCCCTCATACGGGGCGCCTGGGTGGCTCAGTGGGTTAAAGCCTCTGCCTTCAGCTCAGGTCATGATCTCGGAGTCCTGGGATCAAGCCCCGAATCGGGCTCTCTGCTCAGCAGGGAGCCTGCTTCCTCCTCTCTCTCTGCCTGCCTCTCTGCCTACTTGTAATCTCTGTCTGTCAAATAAATAAATAAAATCTTTAAAAAATTAAAAAAAAAAAGAAGCCCTCATACATTATGTTTTCCTCACCTCTGGTCATTCCTTCAAGTCATTACACACACACACACACACACACACACACACACATTGTGCCCATTATTGATGCCCCCTCTCTAACACACCTTGAACACCCACACCTATGGAATCAATTTTTTTTCTTTGATCCCCCGTCATAATTATTAGAACAATTTACCTAACAATTCATCACCTGTAACATAGTTTCTATTATCTAAAACTATTCTTCTGCCACCAGTACAACTCTCACCCTTATTTACTCTGGCCTAGATTACAACCATAACATCCTACAGAAGTTCTTCTGCCTCAGGGTAAAGGCTCCTTCTTCAAAACTGTCTCTTCTTTGTTGCCAACTTATCCTTCTATAATTAAGCTTTGGTTATGACGCTTAGAAATTTTTCATGAGCTCTCACCAAAGTTTTAGAACAATATCTAAACTTCGGGGTATGGTGTCCAGGCCCTCTCTGACCAAAAGACATTGCTTCTCCTTCATCTCTTACCCCCAACCAAATGGGTCCCCTAAGCTCTCCAAGCCTATCCTGCACTTTCCTGCCTCAAGTCTTCAACGCAACATTTTCACTACAAGTAGATTCTTTCCTCTCATGTTGACTCCATTGTTTTACCCCTGTCAAGCTTCACCTGAAATGTGACTTTCCCTAACAATTTTTCCCTGATAACCTTTTTGATCAGAAATTGTCTTGAAACACTCCATATTTTCATATAGCTTTATTACCTTTTTGGTGTCATGCCTTGTATTACACTTGATTGTGTGCATATCTCCTTTGTTAGACAAGGTCCTTGAAAACAGGGATTAAGTCTTAATCGTTATATGTAGCCCCCAGTACCCAAACTAACTTGGCATGAGAGCATTTACTTTTGAACTGAAGTGTTGAATTGTCATGTCTCTACTAGAGAGGAAATTCATTTGAATCAATAGATCATTTTATACCCAAGGTTTATGGCATAGTGACAGATAGAAAGATAATAGATTTGTACCTACACCCCTTGAAACTTCTTTGCTTTGCAATAAGTTCAGAGGAAGGAAGCATTACTTATTCCTGCTTGGGGTGAGGGAGGGGAAGGTGGGTGAGTCAGAGAAGAATTCTGAAGGAAATGATTGGCGCCAGGCCTTAAGGAATAGGTATGATTTTGTTAAGCTTGTGAACAGGCAACATTGTGATGCAATGGTGAGAAATAGAAATTCTGCTAGAGAGGAGCCTGGGTGGCTCAGTCATTAAGCCTCTGGCTTTGGCTCAGGTTATGATCCCAGGGTCCTGGGATCAAGCCCCGCATCAGAATCCCTGCTCAGGGGGAGCCTGCTTCTCCCACTCCCCCTGCTTGTGCATGCTCTCGCTCTCTCTCTCTCTCTGTGTCAAATAAATAAATAAGTAAGTAAACAAATAAAATCTTTAAAAAAGAAAGAAAAAGAAATTCTGCTAGAGCACTGATCTTAAGTGTGGTCCACACCCTAGGAACAGTCCACAACTATCTTTAGGGGTACTTCAAAATCAAAGAGAATAGGCTAAAACATTCAATAAGTTTCTGAGCGTTGGGGCTGAGGAAGAGGTGGTAGTGATGAGAGGGGCTTGCCTTATTAATTCACCACCTGAAACTAGACCACTGGGTGGAATGCTTCCACCACAAGCTCTGAATGAAGGTTGCAAAGTAGGATCCCACGGCTCCGCGTGGCATTGCAGAACGTACAGGAGCAAAGAAAGGGCCAGCAGCACACAAGAGAAGGAGATATGGCAGGCCTCTGAAGAATCCACCTGTGGTCCTTATTTTGTTCTAGTCTCACTACATTTTTACTTTCTATTTTGAAATAATGATAGCCTCACAGGAAGTTGCACAAATAGTACAGAGACCCAGATACCCTTCACCCAGTTTTCCCCAGTGGTGACATCTTAACCTGTTGCCTATGATCAAACTAGGAAATTGATATCAACTAGACTGCACACCTTATTCAGTTTGCACCATGATTTTTAACCTGTATTCATTTGTGTACAGGTGTGTGTTTGTGTGGTTCTCTCCAGTTTAATCCAATGTATAGATTTGGGTAACCATAACCACAGTCAAGACACAGAATGATTCTACCAACCAATAGAACTTTTTAAAATTTTAACTTTAATTTTTTTTAATTTTAACTTTTTTTTTTTTTTTAACAGTAATTTCTGTCCCCAATGTGGGGCTCAAACTCATGACTCTGAGGTCAAGAGTTGCATGCTCTACTGACTGAGCCAGCCAGGCACTGTTTCTTAACCTTCTTGTACAGCAGGGTTTCTCAACCTTGACACCACTGACATTTAGGGTCAGATAATGCTTTGTTGTGGGGGCTTCACCTGCATTTAGCAGCATCTCTGACCTCTACTCACTAAATGCCAGTAGTGCCCCCAGCCCATCCCACCCCTAGCATGAGAATCAAATGACTCTAAATTCCGCCTAATGTCTCCAGGAGACAAACTGCCCCTGGTTGAGAACCACTGCTGTACAAAGAACCATATTTCATTACAAAGTCTCTTTAATTCTGAGTCACTTTAATAGTCATGATAAACCCTTATGGATTTTCCCCCGATTTGGGTATTTCCAGGATTCCATTATGAACTTGAATTTAACCACAGTTATTTCTTTTCACCTCCTCAGTTCTTATCAGTAGTCTGGAATTTCCCAGGGCCTTATGAAAATGTCTAAAAATATTCTAGGTCTATTCTCTTTTGACCTCTCTTATGAACAGGTACTACTGATATCCTGATTCACCGTCCCTAGCGCAAGCGTTGACTATCTTACAAAAGTGGTAAGACTGGTTCTCCTGGAAACATATAAATACAACAATAAATATTTTTATAATTAGACTCAAGCTGAGCTTTATTCTGTATAGAATTCCAAGCCCAGTGATTTCTTTTCAGAAGACAACTTTATTCAACACATAAGTATTTTGAATGTGTTTCCTGACCTTAGGAGGTTACATTACATGAAGAGTCTGCCCTCGTGTTGCATAAACCAAGTAAAGGAACCATGGGGAAATTTTAGGTGCTCTCTGTAGGTTAAAGTGTGCAAAACCTACTGCATGAAGCAAATCATTTAGGAATTCCAGAAGATAAAATGCTTCTGGGAAACAAAAATTCTTCTGGGTGTTGGAGAGTTTTGTAGCACTCAAGGAGTTAACCTGTTGACGGGCACCTGGGTGGCTCAGTTGCTTAAGTGTCTGCCTTTGGCTCAAATCATGATCCTGGGGTTCTGGGGTCAAGCCTCCCTGCTCAGTGAGGAACCTGCTTATCCCCCTGTCCTATGCCCTTCCCTCCATGCTCTCTCTCTCAAGTAAATAAATAAAATCTTAAAAAAAAAAAAAAGAAGTTAACCTGTTGAGATATTTTATACAGGAAGCTGAGAGGTGTTTTTTAAAAACTGTATAATCTTCTCATCATTCTATTTCATCCAAATAGTTCTTACAAACTTAGTTTCCAAATGGGTTAAAAGTGAAGACAGAACAACAGCCGTGGGTTATCTGAGTTGTTCTATCATCTATCAAGTACTGTGAACACTCTGATATTTTTCCCTATTACAAGCTAACAGTTTCAGGAATGCTGGCAAGAAGATACAAGAATCCTAGACCAGAAACAAAATACTTTGTTACTAACAGCGGTAACAGTAGCCAGTGTTTCAGCATTTTCTTGCACCAGTTCCCCAAGCCCTAACTTCTGCAGAAGGATACAGAGGGGGCCAATGACACCTGTGCACAGAGTGGGTTGCATTCTAAGAGAGGAACCCCAAACTTGGGGAACTTGGATCTGCTAAGTGGGCAGTAAACCTGCAGATCTTTGCTCTGCGGGGAGATCTGATAGCCTCAAAGATGTTCACTATACAAATACCTTTGAAAAACAAGTCCAGAACAAAGGCAGTTTTCTATTGTAGCTATGACCAATAACCACAAATTCAGTGGCTTGAAATGAGAGATTTGTTATTTTACAATTCTGGAGGTCAGAAGTCCAAAGCGGATCTTTCTTTTTCTTTTTCTCCCCAGTTTTATTGAGATAGAACTGACATATTATATAAACTTAAGGTGTAAAACATGGTTTGATGTATGCATATATTGCAAAATGATTACCATTAATTAATAATAATACCATTAATTAATAACTACTATTAATTAATACCTATCATCTCACATAGTTACATTTGTTCTTTGTGATTAGAAGTTTTAAGATATACTCTTAGTAACCTTCACATATTCAATATGGTATTGTTAACTATAGTCATGATGCTGTACCTGACATCCCGAGAGTTTAATCTTACACCTTTTGAAAGTGTGTACCATTTTGTTTTCATTTTTTGTCATTGTCTTATCTAAATTCAAGTTAGTTAACATGTTGTGTATTATTAATTTCAGGGTAGAATTTAGTGATTCATCAGTTGTATATAATACTCAGTGCTCATTATTGACGTAAACCAAGTGCCCTCCTTAATGCCCTTCACCCAATTACCCCAGCTCCCCACTCTCCCAACCCCCCTTCCCTCCAAAATGAATCTAAAGGGCAAAAATCAGAGGCTGTGTTCCTTCTGGAGGCTCTAGAGGAGAATCTGTTCCTTGCCGTTTTCAGCCTATAGAGAGCGTTCACATTCTTTGGCTTGGGACCAAGTTACTCCAATCTCCGCTTCCATTGTCAATCTCTGACTTTTCTGACCCCCTCTCTCACTTATAAGGACCCTTGTGATGACATTGCCCGTCCCAGATAATCCAGGATAATTTCCCTATCTCAGGACCCTAACCACAACTGTAGAATGCCTTTTGTGTTTCAAATGACAGATTCATAGGTCCCAGGGATTAGCATGTGGACATCCTGGGAGAGCCATTATTCTGCCCACCACCCCATGCAGTGAGCGCCTGTATTCCCAGTATGTGCAGAATTAGGAAAGACCCACAAAGAACTACCTCCTGGGAATATCTAGCCCTTGTTTCTACACTTTCTTGGCTTCTGGCAAACTTTCCCATGAGTATGCCACACTGTTCATCATTCTGATTAAACTGCCCACCAGAGGCTGGAGGTAAAACCCATTCAGTTTGTTTCATACAGCCCTTAATAAAGCTAATATCAACAGGATTCTAAGTAGCAGGATGAGGCCAGCCATTAGTAATTGTACTCCTCAGGGGTCCAGACCAAATCAGCTGAACTAATCCCATTAACCAACAAGGTCTACTTTGGCTGCCTCCTAGATACTTTTCTGTATTGACTTTTCCCCTTGGCCCAAGGTCATTAATCTAGGCAAAGCAGCTGCATTAGCAATTGTATGTCCTTCACTGTGGCCCGCAAGGAGGAAATCTAGGGCATTTGTATGAATGATAAAGCTTACTTGAGTGCCTTCCAGGGCAATGGGAAACATTGATCTCTTCAGCTAAAGTCAGGACAAATTTTATTCCACTGCTTCTAACTGGGCGGTTGGTTCTCGTCATACAAATAACTGCACGCAGGTTGCATACAAACAGAAAGTTATCCCTCGGAGAAACTCATCCAAGTTATCAAGGGCAGCATCATTTGGGAGAGTTCTCCCTGTTATCTCTCTAGGGCTCTGGGATCTCCTAATGGTATTTTCTTAAACACTTGAAGTTCTCTTATGACCACTCCCAAGGTGCAAGCCACTGTTGTTTTCAAGAGGAAGCAAGTCAACTCCTGACTTCCACATAAAAAGCCCAGTCCTGGGACCTCACAAGCTGCACCTGCCCCCTTCCCAGTTGTGATCTACATCAGTTGGGGGGCACAGGTTGACAGTGTCTTCATGGTGGCCTCCCAGCCAGTTGGTAGGCCTTCGGGTTCCTCGATCTGCTTGAATTGAGCCTAGTCCTTATTTACGGAGTCTAGTCAAAACTGTTTGTCCAGGTGGCATTCATTCAGTCCACAGGACTAGTGAAGGCTCCAGGAAAATGCGAGTGGGAAAGATATCCAGAGATACTGACAATAATTTGCATGAAAGGTTCAGGGGCTGGGCCATTCCCTGCCATTTTCAATCAGCCTCTTATTAAATCCATGGAGAATGGTGATCAGTTGTGGTCAGAGCTATCTGGTGGGGTACAGCAGACCCAACAGTCAATTAAATTTGGTATTGGCTCAGGGGAACCTTACCTGAGTGCTTTCCTTTATGAAGAAAGGTCCAGGGGTAGCTTGGAAATATGGAGGATTATTAATGTCTCTCCCTCTCCTGTGCTTCCCAATGTCCAAGACGTTCTTTTCCCTGGTGTTGGGATTGCTTACTTCCACCACCAAAATACCAGTGTTTCCCCTTTCACTTTTTCCCTAGCCATCTCCCACTTACACCCAGACCTAGTGTCCAGATGGTAAGATGCAAAAGGGATGAGGACATTTTTCTAAAACTTATGGAGATCCATTATGTTCCCTGTGGGCCCTCACAGGCCACTATAAGGGAACACGGAGAGACTCTGCTCAGCTATGTAGTTATTATCTCTACGCACTAGGCCCATATCAGTCCAACAGGAGAATCCAGGTAGCTGACATAGAATTAACTTTAAATCCCTTAGGCCCCCATCCAGAAGGGGGGTGCGGTACCAAGAGGTCCCACCAACTTGGTGCCACCAAGAGAGTATACCAACCAGGCTAGTCTTCAGTTGCCATTAGGGGAAAGAGAAGCTGCAGGCCCAAGAATGCCTCGGGGAGACTGCTGGATTTTCAAAGTCTTTACGTGAACTCCTCACCCCACCCATTTGTCCTTCTCATAATCTAGGGAGTGGCCAAGAGGAGATGCTTCCTTTCTGTGAACAGCCACATGCAGTGACCAAAATATCCCAGCTAATGTCTATGAACTAGGAGAAGGCGAGGGATAATGAGTAAGAAATCTTTTTGAGTTGATTTCTGAAGTGAACTGTTCCAACACTCGACACTACCAGATGCCTGTGATTAGCAGAAAGCATGGGAAGTCCATTAAGTACCTTGACCATTAGCCCATCATTGAGTAGCTTTTGCAATAAAAAGTACACCATTTTCGGGCTGCAAACAGTCCAGAAAGCCTAACACGTGACACAGATTAGCTTCAAGAACCACATGATGTGAGTAGAGTCAGTCAATTGGACTGGAACAGTAACACTGAAGCTCAAACAGCATCAAAGGCAGGGAGGCGCCCCTGGTCGCCTGGGGAGAGGATCACAAGCCTAAAGGAATCCAGGAGTAGGCGGGGCCACACTCTCGCAGGGTGGGCTCCTTCGCTGTGAAACAAATGTGTCACCTTTTGTCAGGAGTCCTGGTATGGCAGGCAGTGGTAGGGTAGTTTCTCTTTGCATGAGAAACTTTAATTCCTATACTCTGCACCCAGTCTATGACTGGTGCGGACTGTGCCCGGCATGGTGACAGATGCAGATGGCAGTGGTGGTCAGGGCAGCACAAAACTCTGCCAGAAGCTGGACTCTAGGCAGTCTTCCTCAGAATGGGCCCTTCCAGGGACATCTCCATGAGAGACGCATGTGGTTGGCTCCACAGCTGTCATTTGTTTCCATAGTTCACGTCCCCAAAGAGGAGGGATCTATTCCATCTGCCAGTCTGTCTGTGGCTTTCCAAGTTCAAACCAAAGAGCCAGACCATTGGCAATAGCCCAAGAGTCAATAGGGCAGAAATAGAGGGGCCTTGAATTCTGCCCACTGAGGGTTCCGCTTTTGGTTCTACTCGTTGACACTGACTTGAACGGCTGTTACAGTTCTGAAACTATAGCCAAACCATCAGTGAATCAAACCCAGGCATGTAGGGGGAACTGTGGATCGAGAGCTCCATTGAACCAGTGGTTTTGCTTCCAGCAGAAAAGTCAAAGGGAGGAGAAGGCAAGGATAGAGCTTCTCTCAGGGGGTAGCTCCCAGTTGTTCTTATAAAGCCAAGGTGACACAAGGGCCAGAGCAGATGCAGTCTTGGATATGCCATTTCCATCTGACAAGCAAGACTTATTGAGGCTTTCTCACTTGGACAGTCATTCAGTCCAAGTTGACCCACCCCAAAATAGGAGTAGCAAGCTGCCAGTTGCAAGACCTTTACCAGTCAGGCCCTCCGTTGCAACAAGAGCTCAGTAGCTGCTCTTCAAAAGGGGTGGGGTGTACGCAGTAGCTAGGTTAAGGAGGCTGGGTCCCAAAGCCCTCGCTGGCACCTCTGGCAAGAGGAAGCTCTGATTGGCAAGATCATCAGACCCATGGACTTGCAGCTCAAACTGTGGAGCTTCAGAGGTACTAGCATTTCCCTAAGTGATTGCTCTCCCCAGTCAGGAGAATCTTGCCTGGCACTTAGAGGAGAGGAACACAAGCACCTAACACATCAATTCCTCATAGACATTCAGATGTAAAACTAACGACAATAGCACTTTGAACTGCCTGGAGTGCCCCAGCTGCAGGGTCCTGGTAGTCTCTCTCCCCAGAGGAAGCCTGCCCAAATCCTATTGGCTGAGTCCACATGCCAGGTCTCTGTGGAACTGTTAGAATGGTGGCTTGGGCATGTGTCTCCAGCACAGCCACACAGGGGTGAGTTCCTCTCCTCCCCAAAGTTGCCCAGCATACTTGTTGGCTGCATAGACCTTTGGTTCCCCTTGGTGACAGGGCAACCTTGGGGCTCTCCTAATCATCTTTCTCTTAAAGCAGCAGAGGCTGGCACACAGGAAGAAGGAAGGATGTAAGGGGCATGTAAGGAGGGTGATTGCGTGCTGGAAGCGAGGTGCCTTGACTGTGGGAAGTGGTGCAATGGTTGACTGCAGCTTAAGCAGACTTCTAGTGTTATCCATGTGGCCCAAGCCCTGTGTCAAGCAGCAGAGCCAGCATTCGCTCACATGATTCCAGCTTTAGGAATTGTGTCAGGCCACTGCCACATTTCCCAGCTGTGGCTGGGGTTTGTGTCCCATGGCAGATGACCTTTTTTGAGAAGTCCTCCTTAATCTGAGGCATCTCCTGCCTGTTATTGAAATAACATCTCTCAAATTCAATGTCAGATTCTATGTCAAAACTAGGGGAAATTTTTCCATGATGGAAGGGCAGACTGTAAGCGTTTATCTATGTTTCTTTGAGTCTGTTTCTCAGTCTTTGGGTGGTTACCCCATCAGAAGCTTTCGATCTTGATGAAGTCCCAAAAGTTCATTTTCGTTTTTATTTCCTTTGCCTTTGGAGACATATCTTGAAAGAAGTTGCTGTGGCTGATATCGAAGAGGTTACTGCCTGTGTTCTCCTCTAGGATTCTGATGGATTCCTGTCTCACATTGGGTTACCTCATCAGCATCGTAAACTCAATGTGGGGCGGAGAAAATAGTTAAATTCTTTCCCACAAGAATTAGTTGGCCTCAGAAAAAGCTGAGGGGGCCAAACCTCCTCCTAACAGTTTGGATTGTAAGCACACACACACACACACACACACACACACACCAACAAGAACTCTGACCCTACTGTCATCTCTGGATAGATCTAAGATTAGCATGATAGACTTAAGGGAAAGACAGCTTAGCAGTTGCCTTTTTAAAAAAGTTTATTTATTTATTTATTTATTTATTAATCTCTATGCCCAACATGGGCTTCCAACTCATGACCCCACGATCAAGAGTCATATGCTCTTCCAACTGAGCCAGCCAGGCCCCCCAGCTGGTGCCATTCTTAAGAAGCATTGTAGGCCCACTCCCTCATCTCCCAAGCCAATCAGTTGAAGTTCTAAAAATTCTAAAAATTTTCCAGGTTTCTGCCCATAGCAGTTGTGAATTTCCCTTTCATGTTCACTGTGCTACATGTCTCTGTCACTGCTTTCTGAATCACCCTTCTGAGTCATACCATCAGCATTTAAAACCTAAGTCTTTGCAGAGACGAAGGCAATGTTCAGCTAAATGACAACCATTAGGTACACCGTCAACACAGCCCAAAACACACAATCTGGATTTTCTGAATTCTTAGTAGACAGACACTCGCTAGCTCGTTGAAGGGTGCCGCATCCCACAGTCACCTGCGCCTCACTTCAGAAAAGTTAGAGTTTTCCATTTAGTCGAAAGCCTGGATAAGTAATACTTTTGAGTCTCTGATTAATATAAGAGCAATAAAACCATAGGAACCTTTATTAAATAGCTTGAGGGAGCCAGGACAAAGAGAAAAAAAAGTTTCCATTAAATGCTGATGACATTAGCCCCAAATAGCCTGATAATTTGAAATAGGGAAACTGCCTCTGTGATTTCACCTCCAAAGATCAGAGGACGGTTTTATTCTCTCCTGGGTGAGCAATTGGAAGTAGAAATCAACTGTTGAGCAAACACAACTGAAGAGGGGGTTATTACTTCAATTATTTTTCTTTTTCCTATTTGCAAAGCTATAAGGGGGCGGGGACTTGGTTCAATGCATGCCATGTTTTGTTTGTTCTATTTTCCATCCTTCAGTTGCTTGTTTTCTGAGTTTTACTTCAGTTAAATTCTCTTGTTTGAGCTGCTTTCTTGTTTAAGGTTCAGGAGGCACTAGACTGTCTTAACAGAGTTGTTTGTCAAACACATTAGGCTTCCCTAAAGAAAAAGTTAATGAAGAAAGTTTATATTCAGAACTCTCGTTCTGAGAGAGTTCTGAGAGAGAGAGAGTGAGAGAGAGAGAAGCCTAGTTTCTTCTTAGAAGGATTTAAATAGTTATTTTTATTTAAGGGGCTGGGATCTAGGATCCTTTTCATTTTCTAGCATACCATGAACTTCCTTGTGCAGAGTATTTAAACAAGAGGTACTTGCAAAGAGCATCCGTTTTTTACTAATTTTGTGATACATAATAGTATATATAGAAAGTGCATTATAGGGGTGCCTGGGTGGCTCAGTGGGTTAGAGCCTCTGCCTTCAGCTCAGGTCATGATCTCAGGGTCCTGGGATGGAGCCTGGCATCGGGCTCTCTGCTCAGCGGGGAGCCTGCTTCCTCCTCTCTCTGCCTGCCTCTCTGCCTACTTGTGGTCTCTGTCAAATAAATAAATAAAATCTTTTAAAAAATTATTAAAAAAAAGAAAGTGCATTATATATACATGTATGTGTATATATATATGTATGTGTGTGTACACACACACACACACACACACACACGTTAACCACATTTACATAGAGATATAATTATATCCAAGATCAGTAAATAGAATATTCTCAGCACCCTGGAAGACTCCATTAACTGTGTGTCTTCCTATCATAATCTTCTCCCATCTGCTAGAGATAATAAAGTAACTTTCAAGATAATCATTTGATTTTATGTTTTTATCTCCTAAAATAATACGCAATGAAGTTAATTTTGCCCACTTTCAAATTTCCTTTGCATAAATGAATACTATTTGTATTCTTTTCTGTCCTCCTTCTCTCACTTAGTATTACATTTGTAAGATCCACCCGTCGTATTGTTCTCTATACGTGGATGGGGCTTGTTAATCCATCTTAGATGGACGCCCCCCCCCCGTTTTTTTCCTATTACAAACAATGCTCTTGTCAATATCCTTATACATATAAAACACAAGGTTCTCCAAGGTATTTATACTTATGGGAGGAACTGTTGGGTTATGGGGTCTGTGAGTCTTCAGCTTTGCCAAATAACGCCAAAAGATCTTCCAAAGTGGTCACAATTTACACTCCTACCAGCTTTGTATGAGAACTTCAATTGACACCAAATTTCACCAACTATTGGTATTATCAGACCTTTACACTTCTGCCATTTTGGTATTTGTGGTTGGAATGTAAATTTTCATATTTTTATTGGCCATTTAGATTTCTCTTTATGTAAAGAGCCTGATATTCTTTTGCCTATATTTTTCTGTTTGGTTTTAACAATCTGCTGGCTACATAATTGTGATTTCAATTTTTATTTCCCTTATTACTAATAAAGCTAATCACTTTTTTTTTTTTTAAGATTTCATTTATTTGACAGAGATCACAAGTAGGCAGAGAGGCAAGCAGAGAGAGAGAGCGAGAGAGGAGGAAGCAGGCTCCCTGCTGAGCAGAGAGCCCGATGCGGGGCTCGATCCCAGGACCCTGAGATCATGACCTGAGCCGAAGGCAGAGGCTTTAACCCACTGAGCCACCCAGGCATCCCAAGCTAATCACTTTTTTATATGTTTACTGGCCATTTGGATTTCCTCTTCTGTGAAGTACCTGTTCAAGACTCTTGCCTATTTTGGAAATTTCAGTCTTTTGTCAGTTATATATATTTCAAATAGCTTTCCACACTCAGTTGTTTGCTTTTTTAGTCTTCATACTATGCATTCATGAAAAGACGTACTTTTAATTTTAACTTAAGATAGTTGATCTTTTCCTTTATGACTAGCATTTTTGCACTTTTTTCAGACCCTGAGGTCATGAAAGTATTCTCCTATGTTATTAGTTCCTAGAGCTGCCATAACAAGTTGCCACAAGCTGGGTGGCTTTAAACAACAGAGATTCATTTTCCCACAGTTCTGGAGGCGAGAAGACTGAAATTAAGGTGTTGGTAGTGTTGGTTTCTTCCGGAAGCTCTGAGAAGGGAATCTGTCCCATGCTTCTATGCCAGCCAGCTCTCGGCTTGCTGTCAGCAGCTCTTGGCGTTCTTTGGTTGCTAGTTCCAGAACTCCGGTCTCTGCCTCCTGCTCACATGGCCTTCTGCCTTGTGCTTCTCCTGTGCATCTCTTCTTTCTCACATAAAGACACTCACAGTTGGTTTTAGGGTCCACCTTAATCCAGGATAATCTCATCTCGTGATCCTTATCTTAATTACATCTGCAAAGACTCTCATGGGGGGCCTGGGTGGCTCAGTTGGTTGAGCAACTCCCTTCGGCTCAAGTCATGATCCTGGAATCCTGGAATCGAGTCCCATATCGGGCTCCCTGCTCGGCGGGGAGTGTGCTTCTCCCGCTGACCTCTCCCCTCTCATGTTCTCTCACTCTCATTCTCTCTCTCAAATAAATAAATAAAATCCTTTTTTTTAAAAAAAAGACTCTTTATACCAAAAAAGGTCACATTCGGAGGTTCCAGATGAACATTTTATTCAAGCCATTATAGTTATATCCTAAAAGTTTAGGTTTTGCCATTCACATATAGTTCTTCAATCCATCCATAATTAATGTACTCCTATGAATGGTATGAGGTAAGAGGGTTTTTAAAAAAATATTATTTTAGAGGCCAGAGAGGGACAGAGAGAGAGGGGTAGCATCTCAAGCAGGTTATTTCAAGTCTATAAATCCACTTAGAGATAATTAAAATCTTTAAAATAGGGCGCCTGGGTGGCTCAGTTGGTTAAGCAACTGCCTTCGGCTCAGGTCATGGTCCTAGAGCCCTGGGATCGAGTCCCACATCGGGCTCCCAGCTCCATGGGGAGTCTGCTTCTCCTCTGACCTCCCCTCTCATGCTCTCTCTCACTCTGTCTCTCTCTCTCTCAAAATAAACAAATAAAAAATATTAAAAAAAAAATCTTTAAAATATAGAACATAGATACATGTATTTATTTAGATTTTTATTGCCTCTCAGTAAACTTTTATACTTTTCTTTTTAGTGGTCTTGCACACCTTTTTTTGGATTAGTGTTATATACTAATGTTATCTTAAATTATATCTCTTAAAATTTTCTTTTACATATTTAATGAGATGTATAGAAATGAAATACAATTGTGTGTGTGTGTGTGTTTGGCTAAGATGAATTTTAGTTGTTCTCTTTGCTTGTCTAGATTTTTTTTAACATGGAACATATACAGCAGGATTTTTTATTTATTTTATTTTAATTTTTTTAATTCTTTCATTTTTTATAAACATACAATGTATTATTAGCCCCAGGGGTACAGGTCTGTGAATCGCCAGGTTTACACACTTCACAGCACTCACCATAGCACATACCCTCCCCAATGTCCATAACCTCACCACCCTCTCTCTCTAACCCTTCCCCCCGGCCCCCCTGTTTGTTTTGTGACATTAAGAGTCTCTTATGGTTTGTCTCCCTCCCGATCCCATCTTGTTTCATTTATTCTTTTCCTATCCCCCAAACCCCCCACATTACATCTCCACTTCCTCCTATCAGGGAGATCATATGATAGTTGTCTTTCTCCAATTGACTTATTTCGTACAGCAGGAATTTTTAAATCTACTTTTTTGAGATATCATTTACACACTATAAAACACACTCAATTTTAAGTACATGGTTCCGTGAATCTTAATATGTGTACACCTGTATAACCACAACCACAACCAAGACACAGAACATTTCTATCATCCTGGAAAATTCCTTGAGCGCTTTTCCAATTAATCCCTTTTCCCACTCACCCCCCACACCATGGGTCCAGGAAACTATTCATCCGTTGACTCTCATTATAGATCATCTTTTTAAGAGTTTCATATAAATAAAATCAGTATGTAATCTTTCATGTCTGGTTTGCTTTATTCAGGAAAATTACTTTAGTAAATTACATATAACAATACATTAAAGAAATCATTCACCCCAATCAGATGGGATTTATGCTTGGGATGCAAGGATGGTTCCATAGACACCAATCAATGTCACATATATCAACAAAACAAAGGATAAAAATCATGATCAACTCAGTAGATGCCACAAAAACACTTGATAGGATTCAACGACCATTTATGATAAAAACTCTCAACATAATAAAGGCCATATATGAAAACCCACGGCTAACATCATCCTCAATGATGAAAAACTAAGAACTTTCCTCCTAAGGTCAGGAAAAAAATAAGGATGTCCACTCTTACCACTTTTATTCAACATAGTACTAGAAGTTCCAGCCAGAGCAGTCAGATAAGAAAAAGAAATAAAAGCATATTGGTAAGAAGTTAAACTGTTACTACTGACAAATGACATGATACTATACACAGAAAATCCTAAAGACTACACCAAAAAACTACTAGGAGTAACTAATTCAGTAAAAGCAGCAGGATACAAAAAGAAATTAGTAGTGTTTCTACACACTAACAAGTTGCAGAAAGAGAAATTCAAAAAAATAACACCATTTACAATTGCACCAAAAACTATGAAATACCTAGGATTAAACTTAACCAAAGAGGTAAAAGACCTGTTCTCTGAAAATTATAAGACTCTTAGGAAAGAAACTGAAGATGACACACAGAAAAACGGAAACATATTCCATGGTCATGGATTGGAAGAATTAATATTGTCAAAATGTCCATTACCCAAAGCAATCTACAGATTCAATGCAATTCCTATCAAATACCAACAGCATTTTTTGCAAAACTGGAATAATGCTAAAATTTGTACAGAACCCCAGAAGACTTTGAATAACCAAAGCAATCCTGAGAAACAAGAACAAAGCCGGGGGTATCACAATTCCAGATTTCAAGATACACTACAAAGCTGTAATAATCAAAACAGTAATGGTGCTGGCACAAAAATATAGATCAGTGGAACAAAATAGAGACCACAGAAATAAACTCACATTTTTATGGCCAATTAATATACGACAACGGAAGCAACAACATACAATGGGGTAAAGACAGTCTTTTTGACAGATGGTGCTGGGAAAACTGGACAGCTCTATGTAAAAGAATGAAACTGGATCACTTTCTAACACCATACACAAAAATAAACTCAAGATGTATTAATATCCTAAATGTGAAACTTAAAACCATAAAAATCCTAGAAGTGAACCAAGACAGTAACTTCTCTGACATTAGCTATAGCAACATTTTTCTAGCTATGTCTTCTAAGGCAAGGGAAACAAAAGCAAAAATAAACTACTGGGACTACACCTCTGCACAGAGGAAGAAACCATCAACAAAACAAAAGGATAACCTACTGAGTGGGAGAAGATAACTGCAAATGATATATCCAATAAGGAGTTAATAGAAAAAAATATATATATGCTCATACAACTCAACACCAAAAAAGCAAACCACCTTATTAAAAAATGGGCAGAGGACCCAAATAGACATTTTTTCCAAAGAGGACAGACAGATGGTCTGCAGATACATGAAATGATGTTCAACATCACTCAGCATCAGGGAAATACAAGTCAAAACCAGGTATCACCACACATCTGTCAGAATGGCTAAAATTAACAACACAAGAAACAACAGATGTTGGTGAAGATATGGAGAAAGGGGAACCCTCTTACACTGTCGATGGGAATGCAAACTGGCGCAGCCACTCTGGAAAACAGTATGCAGGTTCTTCAAAAAGTTAAAAAATAGAGCTACCCTACAATCTAGCAATTGCACATTTACCTTTAGATCTTAAAAGCATTTCAGATATTACCTAAGAAAAATTTCATTTTACTGATAAAGAAATCAAAGTGAAATTGAAGTTTTGTGAACTTAAAATACTTGGGAAGTATTTTGAAAGTTGCCAATAGAAATGACTAGTATGTATACCAGAAAAAGCAAAGGTAATGTGATGATTATCAAACTTAAACGTGTGTAAGCTTTTCCTGGAGGAGTTTGTTAGAATTTTAGATACCCAGGCCTGCCTCCAGAAATACTGATTCACCACAGCTGGAGTGAAGGCCAAAATTACATGTTTTTAACAAATACCACCAAGGTAAGTTTAATGCAGCTGATTTGCAAACCACTTTGAGAAACAGTTACAGTGGAATGAAACTACATTCAGAATTCTAGTTCCTGGCCCCATGATTTGGTCACTGGGTGACTTTGTGTAAATCACTGTTTAATCTAATTAAAAACTACTGATATCCTGCTTCCACATGAAAGCAGCTTCCCTTTTATTCTTCTAGTGATCCAGTTCATAGAATATAAATTATCCACAGGAAATAGTGTTGCCTTCTGTCTCTTCAGTGGGGAGTCTAGATGAAGGTCTCCAGCCAAAGATAAAAAGAGACCTTCTTGCCACTCCAGGCAGACACAGTACCTTGAAGGTGGGTGGGAAGAGCTGAAGAAGAGTAACTGTTCCATCCTCTTGGGGTAGGAGAGGTGCCTCTAGGGAAGTCAGGGAGGAACAGTTTATTTACTGAGTCATAGCATATTTAACACATACTAAGTTATGTGGCCTTCTTAATTCAAGCTGCATAGGAGTATAGGCCCTCTATTTTAGGCTCACTGGATGCCCTACTGGCTCTTAGTGAGAACTACTATGTTTGTGGCTTGACTCTGTGCATTTAAGTCACTCAACTTTATATTTCTAAGATAGCATGTTTTACTGTATTCAAACCACTGCAATGTAACCAATTTGCATCACCTTGTTTATTACTGAGGCATTTGGCCTTCTCGTGCATACAGGGTCTTGTATGCCAGCGGTCAGTTTGAATTTTATTTTCTGTGTATTGTGAAGGTAATGAGGAGTTTTAGACAAAGGAATGGCATAGTCTGATCTACAGTTTTGAAAAGTTGACCTGGTTGTATGTGAACGAATAGTGTGGGCATATGAACAGATGCAGGAAGACCAATTAGGAGGCTTCTGCACTAGTCTGTCATAGAGATGATAACTGGGGACACGGTACTGGCAATGAGGCTGGAGAGATATGGGTACATTTGAGATAGATTTGGAAGAGAATTTGACAGCTCTAAGAGATGGCATGATGAGAGGCAAATATCAATGACAATAGAAGCATGTGGATGGATATTTGAATTATTTATTGAGAGAGGAAAAAATCAGTGGGGTGATAAAAATAGTTTTGAGATGTGCCTTAAAATATCCAAGTAAGGATAAGTACAGTTGACCCTTAAACAACACGGGTTTGAACTGCGTGGGTCCACATGTGATTTTTTTCAGTATAGTACAGTAGTGTAAATGTAGTGTAAATGTATTTTTCTTCATGATTTTAATAGCATTTTATCTAGCTTATTTTAAGAATACACTACATAATACATAGAACATACAAAATATGTGTTAATTGACTATTTATGTTAACAGTAAGGTTTCCAGTCAACAGCACGTTATCAGTAGTTAAGTTTCTGGGTAGTCAAAATCATATGCAAATTTTTGACTGTGCATGAAGTCATTGCCCCTAACCCAGGAGTTGTTCAAGGGTCAACTGTAATTGAGTATGTTATCTGTAGCCAACCAATCTTTGAGAAGCCAGGTATGGAAATGTAAGTTTGAGAGACATGAATGTACTACTAGTATTTGAAGCACAGTAATAGATGAACTCACTAAGCAGCCTGAGGAAAGCAGACAATTCCGAATGAAGTCGTGGAGCGCCATAGCATTAAGAAGTCAGACAAGGAAGATCTTGCCGAGGAGACCATATGGCAAGATAGGAAGGAAATGAGAATTTGATGATGTAGATGCTTTGCTGATGTACTCTTCCTAGGTCTGCCATAACAAATTACCACAAACTTGGTGGCTTAAAATAACAAATTTATTCTCTCATAGTTCTGGAGGCTAGAAGTCTGAAATCAAAGTGTTGGCAGGGCCATGCCCCCGCTGAATGCTTTTGGGAAGAGTCCTTCTTGGCCTCTTTCAGTTTCTGGTTGCTCCTGGCAATCTTTCCCATTCCTTGGCTGAATACTGCACCACTCCAATATCTGCCTGTGTGGAAACATGGCCTTCCTCCCTGTGTGTATGTGTCCAATCCCCCCTCCCTTTTCTCTTGCAAAGATAACAGTCTCTGGATTAGGGCCTAATCTCTCTAATCTCACTCAAATACAGTTTGACCTCATCTTAACTTGATTTCATGTGCAAAGACCCTAAGTCTGAGTAAGGTCACGTTCACAGGTCTTGGGGGTTAGGACTTGAACAGGTCTTCTGAGGGGGCGGTGCACAATTCAACCCATTATGGTTGAATATTATCAATTTGTGATCAGCATCTGTTCTCACTTTCTTCAAAAGGGAAAGGTAGGAAACGCCTGGGTGGCTCAGTTGGTTGGACGACTGCCTTCGGCTCAGGTCATGATCCTGGAGTCCCGGGATCGAGTCCCGCATCAGGCTCCCGGCTCCACAGGGAGTCTGCTTCTCTCTCTGACCTTCTCCTTGCTCATGCTCTCTCTCACTGTCTCTCTCTCTCAAATAAATAAATAAAATCTTAGAAAAAAAAAAAGGAAAAGGTAGAAACTGTCACTCTCTGCCATATTCTGTTGGTCAAAGAATACTCTTGAACTACCCAGATTCAAGGGACAGGGACAAAAACCCCTCACCTTTCTGTGAGAAAAATATGAAAGAATTGGTAGCTATTGCTCTACTACAATCTGCCCTCTGACCATAAACCAAATATACTCATTCACTACCATGACTCCCAAGGTTTCATGTCAATTCAACCTCAGCTCCAAGTCCAGGATGTCAGCATCCGAATCAGGCCCAGGTGTAGCTTCTCTCAATTCCAGTTCTCTGGATAACTGAGAGACAACTTATCTGCCCCCTGCCCACACACAGGATAATCACAATAGACACTTCTACTCAGAAAGGAGGAAATTACGAGACACTCAAAAATTACTGGTCTACTTAGCAAATCTGAACTCTAGTGAGGCATATGTTGCCAATCTCTTGAGTAGAGCCTAATTCAGCTCTGTTTTTGGCTCATCTCTGAATCATGATTTTTTCTTAAAAAAAAAAAAAAAAGTAGCCCTTATTTATGTCTGGGTAGCTTCCTCAGACTGCTTCCTGCCAGTAGAAGTTTGATGATCCGAAGGTCTTTTATTTTGTACTGTTCTTATCCCCTTCAGGTCAAGCTTTAAATTTTTTGTGCATTTCTTGTAATCAGTTTCACTAGAGAAAAAAACATATCCATACTTGTTTCAGAGACAAAAACTTCTCTACTCTGCTGTCCATTTGGCTGTAGCCCAATGCCCTTAGGATTCTTTGTAGCTCTGCCAGGCACTCCCTAAGTCTCTGAAGTCTTAACCAAGGGTCTTAAACAAGTACACCTTTGAGATCTTTATCCTGGAATCTTTATTGTTATCCATCTAATTTGATCTTTGCCCTGAAGCCCTTTATTATTTTGAAAATCTTTGGCAGGGAAAGCCCGAGTTTAAGTTTTATTTTTGAACCCAACAATTCCTGACTCCTTTATATTTTCTTTAAATTCTGCTCAAGAACTTGTTGCTTTAATTCATAATTTTCTTCCTGTATTATAGCACAAGCAGTTACAAAACACCAGTTGTAACTCTTTATATTGTATGAAAAACCCTCCCAGCCAGACTTACCTTCATGAGATTTTCTATTTTCCATGTTACTACAGGCAATAATGTTGCCAATCTGTTGTCCTTTCAAAACAAGAAGCCCTCTTTTTTCCAGCTTTTAAGCTCTCACCAAAAGTCTCAAGTCCCTTCCACACCCATGAACAAGACTCTTAGGGTCTTTCCACCTTTGGCCAACACCAATATCATATGCACTGAGTTTTATTACATTACCATTCTTCTAAGTAACAAATTTTGCCTTGGTTATTTATTGGTGCATAACAAACTATTCTCAAACTTAGTACCTTAGAAAAACAATTTGTTACCTCTCACTGTGCTATGGGTTGTCTGGGCCGTTCTCACTTGACATCTCATGCAGTTGCAGTCAGAATGCAGTTCAGGCTAGGGTCATAATGAAGCTTCGACTGGAAGAGATGTCCCAAATGGCTAGCTCACATGGCCTACCATTGCTGCTGGCCATTGGCTAGGCTGTGGTCATCAACCAGACTCCCTATAGGTAGTCTTCCATGTGACTTGAATTTTTTAAAGCATAGAGATCTCAAAATAGTTACACATGGTATCTGACTTTCCACACAGGGAGCACTCCAAGAGGGTAGAAATAGAAGTTGCTAGTGTCTTAAGGCCCAGGCTTAAAACAGGTATAGTGTTATTTTTGCCATATTCTATTGGCTAAAACAGTCACAAAATCCACCCAAATTCAAGAGAAGGAATCATAAATGCCACTTCTTGATAGAAGATAGGTCAAATAATTCCTGGCCAAATTAGAGGAAGGGGCAGTCCAGAATATGCGCACGCGCGCACACACACACACACACACACTTTCCCTGATTCTGTTTGTTTTTCTCTTTTTCATTTTAGCCCAGTGGTTTTCAACCTGGCTGGCAGAACTGACAAACATAAAGAAAAGTAGACAAACCCATAATCACAGTCTGATTTAACATATCTCTCATTAACTGATAGGACAGAGGGTAGAATCATTAAGTATATACTAGATATCAAGAAACTTGATCTAATTGGGCATACATAGAAAATAACTACAGAACACACATTCTTTTTAAGCCCACACATAACACTTACTAGGTAGGTCACATATTGGTGCCTAAGGCAAATCTCAAGAAATATCAAAGCATGTTCACTTACCCCATTTATTGTTTGCAGTTGTATGTCAATTATATCTCAATAAGGTTATGTTTTAAAAAACTAATTTTAAACAACATGGTTGTATATATATACTGAGGTATGGAGAAGAAAATTACCGCCTTCCTTAAATTCACTATGAGGAACATACTATATTTAATATTTATAAAATTCACATCTTAATTTGTTATATGAATATCAAAAAAGTTAATATTGGAAATGTCACCAGAACAGTTTGACATGGTTAATGGCAATAAAACTTCTAAAATTTTTTAAATGGGAAGTAAAACAGGGAAACATCAAGCTGGTTGGTTAAATTTTACAAGTTTTCTTATAGCCATACATACATTCATATGATTCACAACAGTACCTTCTCTGCACCAGTTCTATTGTAATGAAGGTTTCTGGATTGAAAGATAAAACAAAACTTCCTCATGTCTCTTAAAAATCAACATAATTCAACTGAACATGTCAACATAAGGGGTAAGTTAATACAACCTACTCCCATAACAGCAAATTACTTAACAAGTAAGTGTTTTTCCTTTTTCTTAATTACAAAAAACAGTACATTAGATGAAATTTTGGGGAGAATAAACAATTAACTCATAATTCCCCATAACCCCCCATCCCAAAACAAGAAGTTTTTTATTTCAGAATTATTACTTTCCAGTTTGTCCATGTGCACATATATTTTCACATAGCTATAACCAGTGTACAAGTTTTTATTAGTTTTTATATTTAAACATTGTTTAACACACTCCATATTTTTACACAGTCATCCTAATTATAATTTTTTTAAAGGCTGCAAAATAACAATTCCCACTGATATGTTATATTATTTAGTCATTCAAGTCGGATCTTGGGTGAGACATTGAAGTTGGACATTTGGGTTACTTCATGGTTCCCTACTATACATACTGTTATACCTGTCTGGATCTTTTATTTTTATTTTTTTAATATTTTATTTATTTATTTGACAGAGGGAGAGAGATCACAAGTAGGCAGAGCAGCAGGCAGAGGGAGAGGGGGAAGCAGGCCTCCTGCTGAGCAGAGAGCCCAATATGGGGCTCAATCCCAGGACCCTGAGATCATGACCCAGGCCCAAAGCTGAGGCTTAACCCACTGAGCCACCCAGGCACCCCTGTCTGCATCTTTTAAAACTTATTCTTCTCTCAAATTATTTTCTAAGGGTAAGTTATCCAGTACCAGTCATTTGTGGGTATAAATATTTTTCTGGCTCTTGAAACATTACTATAGTGCTTTTCATAAAGGCAAAAACCAAAGTATAATGCTGCTAATAGTACATATAATAGTATCCCCCTCTTAGCAGCCCCACTTGCAGTGGATACTCATGTTAGGTAACATTTTGAATTCAATTAAAAATTTACCCCAGGAAAACTCCTCAGTGTCAGACTTTAGAGAGTCTTAGACTATCTTTCACTTACCATCTTTCTTGTTGCTTCAGTAATTTTTCATTCCCACACTGTACAAAAGCTAAGTCATCAAAGTTTACTAATGTCTGTGTCATTGTTTCTTTTTTAAATCCTTCAATTCTGCTCAAACATTCTTAAATTGTTATATGGAAAAGGTTATATAATTCCACTAACAGAGAGCAGCTTAGCTTAGAATTAAACTACAAATTACAGAGGGTTGATAAGGCAACGAAATTGTGTGATGGCAAGAAAATACCTAATTTGTGGGCTCACAAGACCATCCCTCACCCCCACCCCCAATCTCTTTGTTATCTCGACTGGCTCCTTTGTGTTCATGAACTCTGCAAAGTTCTCCTCAGTCCCACAAAAAACAAACCAATCCTCAATCAGTTCTGTGGCCCCTTCAAGGCACCTTGAGGCCCCTTTAATTGCTAAAAGTGTTAAAGAGTTTAACTTGTTTCTCAATGCCTTGCTCTGTGCCACTGAAGAACTACTTTGAAGGTCATTAATGTGTCCTTCAGCTGTCCTATAGTTTTTCCTTGGGCTTATAAACAGACTTCTTTACAACAATATTCATGACCATGCTACCCACCTAACTACTACCATTCCCAAAGTCTGTCCTCAGCAATACCTCTCTTCAAAAACTTTTGCCTTTGAGTGTGTCAACTATTCATAGACCTCAACTGAATGAATTACAATTCATACTGTTAACTCTAGTCTTTTCTCAAAGGACCAGAACTGAATTCCTAACTCGATGGACTCTACTGTTAGATGCTCTGGGCCAAATTCAATTTAAGAAGTCAAAGCCCATTCTATCCATTATGCTACATTCATTCCACCATCAGTCCACCCTGCTAATGGCACTATCATTCTCACTCTCATTTAGGCCCGAGATCCTGTTTACATCTCTGACTCTCTTGTTCATTTTCTCTACACAAGTTTGCTAGATTCCACCTTGGGAATATTTGTTACTCTATTTTCTGACTCCTACTGCCACCTCTCTAGTTCAGATCCTCTTTACCCCCTATTTCTATTATTGGAGCTTCCTTGACACTCTTCCAAATTAAATTCTTCTATAATTTGCTATTACATCATTGCCATTTCAATCTTCTTAAAGGGCAACTTGGATTACATCACTCCTTTGTCCATAAACCTTCCCATGCCTACAGATTATATAGAGATTTCCTAATCTGAAATTTAAGATGAATGATAGCTATCCCCAAAACACCTCTCTGGCTGTCTCATTACTTTCCTATATTCCAAGCAAAATGAAGGCAATCTCTTTCCTCAACACATTCTTTATCTTTCTGTTCCCTGAACACTCCATTGTTTTTCTTTTTTCCATTTTTTTCCTCTTCCTTTTTCGTTACATGACCTATACACTTAAAAGCTGCCTGTCCTTCAGGAAGCAGTTAAAAAACATTATTTTTTCTACAAATAACATCTGACTTTCCTATCAACTACACTCTCCTTATGGAATCCACTGTATTCTATCTCAAATTTTAGTTACTTATGTGCTGTTTTTTTAAATTCCTATTAGACTGAAAATAATTTGAAGGAAGAGATTGCATCTTAGTTTTTTTAACCCAATACTTTCACTAGCTGTTCTCATTTGACACCCAATTTCACTCTGTTCAGTCATTTATGGAATATTCACTATGAGTCAAGGTTATACAACTAATAATAGAAGTGGGACTTCAACATAGTTCTAGTTCCTCTGGCTTTACTAACACACTACAGAAAATGTCAAAAATCCCACAGAGGCCAAAAAATATTTGCTGTATTTAATTAACCAGCTATATTGCCATAATCATATTTTAAGAAATAACTTATTAATGGAGTTTGAAATAATTAAAATAAATTGCCCAAGATACCCCTTTAAAATGGTAAGATGCATTTTTTTCTGTGCTCCAATAGCAATCTGAATATATGACTATTATTTATTGGAATATTTTATGAGTATTTCTTTACATTTCTGTTTTCTTCCAATTGATCATGGATATATTTGCATCTCTTGTACTTAGCACAACATCTAGCACATGATAAGCTATCAATAATTTCAAAGAACATTCAGGAAATGGAAAAGAATCTAAATAATATTTATTAAAAGATAATGCCCAAGAATTCAATTTAATGGAAAAGAAACCCCAATGATCACTGATTGTGTTTTCTCTCCCTTACTAGATAAAGCTTTCTTGGATGAAACTAAAGTATCAGCCTAGAGGTGATAGATTAAGCCATAGAAGTGGATGTATCAGTCAAGGAAAAAGAATTCAGAGAGAAAAACAGAGCAATGCTTACAGTATCCCAGAGACTATCCAACTCAAAAGAGGATGATCAATGATGTTTTCTATGTGCCCACGTGATTTTAAATCAAGATATCCCAGTAGAAAATGGCATACCTGTTCAGCGTTTACTATGTGCCAGGCACTATGCTAGATGCTAGATAATGTACTAAATGGATGATTTGCAGGCATCAAAAGCAGATGATACAGTGTGCTTCAGTAATTTGGTTCATAAACTACTTGGGTAAATCAGTTATAAATGAAACCATTCAAGTTCTGTCTAGCTTGTTCATATAGGACAACATTAGAAATTTGATTTTGTTCACCAGAGTTGGAAACTATGGCACCATGGAATACAAACATATATATTTAATGAATTAATTAGGTTCTAATGGCACTTATTCTTAAAGGTAATATCAGGAAAAAAAACTATCTAAAAAAGCTTTACCACTTTATTGAACAATTATTTACCATCTATTTTGTGCCACACAAAGGATTAAGTGCTGGGTATATAGGGAAAATAAGAAGTCACAAATCTTTGCAAGGTTCATGTAACCTCATGGAAGAACCCAGACATAAAAGCAATGATGACATTAAGTATTTCTTTTTTTCAAACACTTACATGAAGTGGAATTTTTCATATAATGCTGGTTTTGGAGGTCAAGGTCAGTATTTATATATTCATTTTTGTTGTAAAACCAAAAAACCCTTTGTATTTTAATGAATCATATTTGTATTTCACTGACTATACTAAAAACAAAGTCAATCCCATATACTACTATTTATTTTAGCTATTGACGAAACCCATGACAAATCTCTCATTCATTCTTCCCCCACTTTAACATTCTTTCTTTTCTCAGTGTGTCATGTTTCTGTCCACAAGACAGACTGTTCTTTAAACGAGTATTTCAGTACAGATTTTGCTCCTTCTGCCTGGAATGCCTCTCAACAAATTTATAGCAAAGTTATCTACCCCCCTAAAACTACCTCATGCAAGTTTTCTCAATTTCCAAACAATATGCTATCATACTCTAATATGTATGGTAATTATTTTTGCTGTTGTCTTTACACCTCCCCCACTTCTATGTCTCCTGAGCATAAGCTACTTAAACAATCCATCCAATTAATTAATAATACTTTCACATTGTTTCTGAAATTTAAAAAATCAAACATATTAATGGAAGAGTAAATTAATTTTATTGACTGATGAAAAACTAAAGTGATAAGAAGTATGGATAATAAACAACAATCATTGAGTTCTGCTGGAATTCTATTTTTCTTCTTTTCACTTTAAGCCAAAAGGACATAAAATTATAGACTGTTAGTGAGCTAATCATTTTAAAGTTTCTTCAACAAAAACTGCATAGTTTAGCAGTTGCACAGCATTAAATATATACATTTTGCAAAACCCTGAAATTTTAATTTTTGTGTTGACCTCAAAGGCTAATGGAATCACCTACACTGGTCGGATTCAGAGTTTCTTTTCCCTTTTCTGCCACCCTGTAAAGAAAAATAGGGCAAATTATTTAGGAAGTATCATTTTGGGGGCATTTTCATTTTAAGAATAAATGAGACCAAAGGCATTTTGAGTATGAGAAAGAAGTAATTTTTTGAGTTTGTTGCAAATTTGAATGTGCATACCACTGAATTATTTTTACAAGGTTTTTTTTTATTATGCTCAGTTAGCCACTGTATAGTACATCATTAGTTTTTGATATAGTGTTCAACTATTCATTAGTTGTGTATAACACCCAGTGCTCACCACAACACATGCCCTCCTTTCTACAAATGGTTAAAGCATGTTGGATGAAGCAGTTACTTCTACTTGAATTAGTTTAGACTTAGTAAGATCACCAATATTTTATTTTTTAGAGCTCATTTGGACTATCTCAGGTTTTTAAAAATATGTAATTTTTTATTAATACTAAAATAAATAATTTGCTTCATATAATCAGCAAATTTGCTAATTCAGTTCATTACCTTT
Source organism: Lontra canadensis (assembly GCF_010015895.1). NCBI lineage: Eukaryota > Metazoa > Chordata > Mammalia > Carnivora > Mustelidae > Lontra > Lontra canadensis. The sequence continues at coordinate 5,803,330 of NW_022631107.1, read as the reverse complement.
AAGAATAACTCAATTTCTTTCTTTTTTTTTTTTAAGATTTTATTTATTTATCTGAGAGAGAGAGAGCATGAGAGTAGAGAGGTCAGCAGGAGAAGCAGACTCCCTGCCAAGCAGAGAGCCTGACGTGGGGACTTGATCCTGGGACTCCAGGATCATGACCTGAGCCAAAGGCAGTTGCTCAACCAACTGAGCCACCCAGGCGCCCAAGAATAACTCAATTTCTAATCCAAGTTAGTCTTGTTCATATTAGATAGGATTAGAAATCTGATTTTGTTCATCAGTGGGTTGAAAAGTAGGTTATACTTTTCATATTGCTCAACGACATTTATGAATCTGTATTTAATTTGCTCCAAATGAAACTCTAACCTATGAGGTAGGAGCATAAAAGATAAGAATATTATTTATTACTTTTAACATAACATTTTCTGACTGATTTAAAAAGCAAACACTCATTGTAGAAATACAGAAAGTACCAAGGTACAAAAAAGAATATTAAAATCATCCTTACCCACTCTACCCCCCATTTTAACCGTAAGTAATGGTTTGATGTATTTTTCCTTACAATAACTTTATAGTTTTCTCCTCTATTTTTATAAATGATGGCAACAATACCCAAACTTAGTTGATCAATAGAATCACCTTAATGGTAGTATTTTTCAAATTCTGATGTCTAGATTTTGTCCCAGATTTATTTATAATTACCAGAAGTGAGCTGAACAATCTGTAATTCAAAAAGTTCCCAAGTGATTCTTGGTCACCTTCATGGTCAGCCAAGTCTGGGAACTATGCACTTCTCTGGAAGTGCATTTCGTAAAGTGGTGGTGGTTCTGTCAGGGGCACATGGAATCCAGACCCATTTACTAGTGATGGCAGCTACTCTTTGTTGCTTTCATCCTTGTTCTGCTTATAACTTCCCTCTTGGTGGTCACAAACATTTCTACACCAACATTTTTTATTTAAAAAAATCAAGTGTAAGAATGCCCTTATTCATTCCTGACCACATTAAAGTTTTTCTCAGGTTCATTCAGAGGGGAAAAAAAAAAAGCAGAAGAGGGTATATGGGACTTAAGATGTGTAATGCAACGTATTAAAAACAAAATTTATTTCCTGTAGCAGGAAAACACAAATGTATTTACTAAAAACTCTCCTACAAAGTAGATATCCACTATGCGTAGGACCAGTGTTACACAGCTTAAAACTCTTACCTTGTTTTTCGACAAGATTAAAAACAAAACCAAAACAGAACAAAAAACCCTACACGAAATTCAAGGATCCTTTTTGAAGTCTCCCAGGCAAAGAGAATTCTCCTTCCTAGACTGATGAGAGGTCAAACCTTGGACTGTTCAGACTTCTATGTTCTCCAGGCCAATAGTGGTGGCTTTCAAACCTTTTTGATTATGACTCCCCACATTAATTAACACATTTTCATATCATGACTTAGACACACATACATACATACAAATATATATGTGTGTGTGTGTGTATACACACATATACATATACTGAAACAAATAACTGATTTTTTTTTACTGCTTTGTCCAGAAAAAAATGCTGAATGCCAGCTTGTAAATGCAGAAGAAATAATAGAATTAGAAAAAGTTTCTGTTTTGCAACCACCAAAATAATGACTGATACAAATATCATCAATGGATGCTAAAACCACTGGGTAAAAAGAAAAGGATATTCACACAATCTCAAAGTATCACTTCACATATTTATTAATTATAAAGGAGAAAAGATATCTTTACAATGAAGATATCTTTACAATGGAGATATCAACTGCTGTACCCAAGTGATCAAATTTATATAGTAGGACAAATGTCATTTATGTACCTTCCCTCAATACGATTCACTGACACATATGCCACATCATACCAAGGATTTTACTTTAGTTATTGTTGTATATACCAATATTTAGAAAAGCTCTAACATTTTCTAAAGTGTAAATTATATGACCAATAATAACAAAATTATTAATATGTTTGGCAAACAGATTTTGGACTGAATAAAACAGTGCTTTATTCTCACACAGTATCTATGGTATTACTTGTGATGAGAACACTTTCAAATTATAAAAGCATACCTGGTATTTGGCTAGTTCTGCTTGTAACACTTTCACTTTAGATCTTTCTTGTTCTAATGCAGCATGAAGTGAAGTCACCTAAAACCAAATATTCAATTTAAAAGACTTTGTCTCTTTAGGCAAATACTCTTAATTCTTAACATTTACTCACAATGGTGAATTTGACTCAGAGAACCGCCTCCCACCCACCAAGCACACACACAATTTCAGTTAGGCATTTTACTCATTTATATATAAAAGACAGATAGGAGAAACTCACTATTCTAAGAGAAAATGCAGAGTAAGGATGGGAAGGGAAGAAAGTCAAATCCATGAATAGGGTAAGTTCTATTTGCCCTTTTTATTTCTATATTAGTCTGCATCAACTAATATACAACCTTATCTTCCCTTAGGCTTTAGGACATACCTACCTCCCTCAGCACAGTAAAAAGAACCTTAATTCATTTGCTATTACATGATAATAAGGAAGTATAATTTGTTTCACTTTATCACAGTGCTAATGGGCTATATTTTTGTTTAATCGAGTTTCATAATTTAGGACTAAAGAGAAATAGCTTAAGAAAACCAGTCCTGTATATTTCACAGTTTTTCTTACCTGTATAGTTAGCTCGTTCTTGATACTTTGTGATTCATCAACTTGCAGAAGTATTTCTGCTTTATCTTTCACTGACAAGAAAGGAAAAACAGCAGTATTATCTTTTCAATCACTCAAATATTTGAACAATACTTTAGTGAACCAAGACAGCAGTGCAGGTGGGTGAAGACTAACTGTCCTTATACAGAATGGATGTATTTCTTAATTCTATATAGCTCTTATTTTTTTCCACTGGTAAATTCTGATCATCATTATTACTACAGCAGTTTTTTTTTTTAATTTTACATTTTCTGTGGTGTTAAAATATTAATTGTATAGATATCTTGAAAATTTTTTTCCAGCTATTCTAAAGAGAGACAAGGACATAACCAATTTCCCATAGGGATGAAGCAAATATCTTGACTTATCTTAAAACAAGATTTTAAAAACAAGGTAGAATGTTTTTGTTTCGTTTGGTTAAATTGTCAGGGTGAGCAGTACTGTAAGGCCCACAAAAAATGATTTTTAACTGACTGTTCATACCAGTAAAGCACTGTTAAGTAAATGTAGCTCCTATGATCATAACTGATTATATACACCTGTGGTCCTTTGTCTAGAGGTTTTCCCTCTTTGGGGAAGCAAGAGATCTATCTACATTTCAACCCCTAGGTTTCCTAGGCTTCAAAGATCTCTACATGGCTAACAACTTCTTTAATCCATGGTAATGGTTATAATGTATGAAAAAATAACTCCTCAACTTTGAAAAAAACTAGGAGAGACTGAAGAGGTAAAACTATAATTAGTGAAGGAGGAAAAGATCAAATATATGAGTACTGTTAACACCACAGCTCTACCAATATAACACTGTAATTCAAATTTATCTGTCATAGTTTAATGCAGTAAGGTGAGACAGTGCATCAAGAATCAAATCAGTCTCTCAAGATTCAACTTGGTAACTTTTACATCCCCCCTCCCCAGAATTAGGCATACTCACTAAGAAAAAGTGATTTTTAATAATTATGTAACATTTCAATTATAGTCAATTTTCTAGTAACACGCTTGTTTTGAAAACACGAATTTGTTTCATTGAGATTGCTGTATTACGGAAAAACCTGAACAGAACATGAATTTTGCATTTGCTTGAGCATAATTTCACAAATACAGAAAACAGCACCCATGCACACACCTCCAATATCGACCAGCTATCTCTGTCCACTGTTACTAAACCACACCAACTTTCCACTCTTCCATTGCTTCACAGTAACACACAATCTGTGGACCCTCTGAGGCCTATTTCCACAAGCAAACTAAAGGCAGCCTTTCAAGTAAAGTGCCATATTTATTATAGTACTTGTGTTTAATCACTTTAACATGTATAAAACTGTGTTACTGTTTTTATTAGGTTCCCAACTTTTTTTTTAATGTGTCTCTGATGACTTTTCTTTTCCTTTGAGTGTTGCACCCTCCTAACCCCTTTCCCCATAAACTGTGTGGTTTTAACTGTGTGCTTTTGCAGAGATGGGTGATGTATGTGTTGTGTTATAAAGGAGCTGGCTGTATTCACATTCATGTTATCAATGCTAGCATATGTGTGCTCTAACGTACTGTATTTTTCATGTAATGGTTCTATATAAAATTCTTCTACTTGGATTTTTTTTTAATTTAAATTCAATTAGCCAATATGTAGTACACCATTAGTTTTTGATGTAGTGTTCAATGACTCATTTGTTGTGTATAACACCCAGTGACCATACCACATGCCCTCCTTAACGCCCATCACTGATCTATTTGTATTTTTTTTTAAGTAATCTCTACACCCAACATGGGAACTCATGACCCCAAAATCAAGAGTTGCATGCTTTACCAACTGAGTCAGCCTGGCATCCCTATTTGGACTTTTTTAATAGTATACAGTATGGACAACACTGATGTTATTTACTGGTAGCCATTTTAATGTATTTTTGACAGAAAGCTTTTATCAGTTAACTTTCTAACGTTTCACAAATGTTTCCCTAAATAGGAATATTACTTTGTTTTTACATATTTAAAAAATCATGCATCCAATGTCCAATGAACCCCTAATTTCTTCAATTAGAAATATAGCTTGTAAACAATTTTTTTCATAATTTTGTTCATTAAATGATCCACATGGAAATCTGAAACATGCACAGATCTAAATTAATCTCAGAATGTTGATATCTAATTGTCCAAATAATACCTTTCCCCATTATTCTTTAACTTCTACTTTATCATAGTTAAGCTATATAAGTTAGATTATTAAAAAATAGTAAAGTTATTAAACAATAAGCTCGAATCTATTTCAACACCATATATTCTTTTCAGCTGAACATGATTCTTGGTTTTTACTCATATGTTTTGATAACTGTCTTTTAATACAGTTAAAATTTTTATTGAACAATTCCACTCCCAGTATCTTCAATTTTTGGTATCTTGTTTATTCTGATTCAAGATGAGTTTCACAATTTCTTGAACACTATACAGTACTCACAAGAAGTCTATTTGGGATATCACTGACACTTATTAACAGGGGCTTCATACAACATGTATTTTACTAAATGTGATGATCTCTAATCATTTTTTATTGATTTCCTCAGCTTCCTGCTGGTGAAATATTGCCAAAGTTTAGAGTGGCTGCAAAAGTATTGTTGGGAAGGGGCACCTGGGTGGCTCAGCTCGGTTAAGTGTCCAACTCTTGGTTTTGGCTCCGGTCATGATCTCAGGGTTGTGAGATTGAGCCCTATATTAGGCTCCATGCTCAGCACAGAATCTGCTTGTCCTTCTCCCTCTGCTCTTCCTCCTGCTCATGTGCACATACACATACACACTCTCTCTCCCACTCTAAAATAAATAAATGAATTTTTTTTTATAACAAATAGCATGGAGGACATGGGGAGTTAGGAGAAGGGAGTTGGGGGAAATTGGAAGGGGAGGTGAACAATGAGAGCATATGGACTCTGAAAAACAATCTGAAGGGTTTGAAGAGGTGGGGGGGTGGGAGGTTGGGGGAACCAGGTGGTGGGTATTAGAGAGGGCATGGATTGCATGGAGCACTGGGTGCGGTACAAAAACAATAAATACTATTATTCTGAAAATAAAAAAAAAAAGATTAAAAAAAAAGACTGGGGGGAAGGAAAGAAGGAAAATTTAAAATGATGATAAGCCTTCTCCCTCTAATAATTAAGAAGAGAATCTTAAGCAAGGTCTATTCTTGTTTTCCTGCTGAATGTAGTCCAATACTTTATAAGAATTGAAATTTCAAGCTTTCTCTTACCTGAATAGTTGGAAACTTGTGTTATACTAAGGTGCTGTAACACTAAGGTGCTGTAAGACCAAGTTGTAATAGTAAAATTATCAGCAACAATTCAATCTGAATTCCTCTAGGAAATTTTTTTTATTTTATTGAGTTAATCATATATCTTGAAAATCATCTTCAAATTTTTTTAAGGTTACTTTTAATTCCAAAAACAGATTAATCACTTACTTTCACCTTCCTGAAGCATTTTCAATAACTGTGCATTTCTTGCTTTTACTTCTTTATACTTTGCCTAATAGTCAAAGAAAAAAGATTAAATTTTTTTAAAGTAAATGATGTAATTAATGACTTACTCTGAATTTATGGAGCTATGAATCTAGGCTTGCTGAAAGACAGAAACTACTTTTGAAAGAAACAGGATGGAGGAAAATGTATTCAGTACTATCTCCTTCTAAATTAATTCCATGGTATAATAATAGAAATTAATACTATAAGTGGTTGAAAAATAAAGAAGAAAGAGATAAAACTGGAGAAAATTCAGGATAATATTAAATTTTCTTGAAGTTCTTTTTTTCCCCTTAAACAAAAACCCATACAATATAAAGTAATTAGATGAAAACAAAGAAAGATGATTTGTAGCTCTAGATCAAGACTGTCCAGTTCTATATTAGAACTTTCTGCATCTGTTCTATATCTGCCATTTTCCAATATGTGGCTACTAACTACTGAGAGTGCCTAGGCACATACACACAGTACTTACAGAACTGTACAGCACTGTACTATGTCTCCTCATTTAAGGCTTTATTCATCTCTCATTATTTCATTAACTATACATTGTTAAAGTAACTTTTCGCTGATATGAATTAATAATTTACTGGAATAGCTTTCAATTTCTTTATCCAAATGATTTAGCTTCTTCTCATACATAGATGACACAATTATACACTTACAAACAAGAGGAAATACCTTCTCACATTAACATCTTTTTTCCAAGGAATTTTCCCCCTACAATACCCTTATTCAATGTATCTTAAACAGATTTATTTATAAATATTTAATATATTAATACATTGGAGAAAAACAATACATTAACTACATTGTGGAAAAACAAAAGATCAGAGAAAGAAAGCAGATCAGTATAAGAAACTTGTCATTTCTTAACACATATGTACATAAGTCAGAAGTTACTGATTCCAAAATCTTTCTTGTAAAACGTGTTTAATGTATTTTACATCAAAGGCCAGTAAAGATGGCTTTTACTAAACACTCTCCAGTAAACTGCTAATAATAAACCAGTAATGACATTCATAATGTTGCAGACAATACCCTGAACAGAAATAAACACCACAGTAAATACAAAGGGAGCAGAACTTCTGAGAAGCTTAGGAATGAATGAGGGAGGTAAGTCAGACAGACACATAAAAATATGAAAGGGAAAAACATACATAGTTAACTACAAGTATATTCACTATGAATATTTATCCACTGTGAATATGAAACTTTCTAAGAAATTCTCTATCAGGGTCTCAATCAATGTTAATATCTTGCCAAACTCTATATCCAGCTCAAGACTTTTGTCCAAGGTACACATCAGTGTCCCCAGAGACCTCTCATAGCAGACTTCAGGTCTAAAATCAACTCATAAAGCAAAAACTGCAAATGAGCAAAATCACCTATGAAAAATCCTAGGCTGTCCGTAAAAATAGCATATATAGTTTTGTATATACAACCAGAACAGCAAATGTATCTATAAAAATAAAACAACTAATGTCATGCATTTTATAAGAACATAAATAAAATATACAAGACCCTTAATAGTATTTTTAACTTCATGAAAAAGAGAGCACTTAAGTTAAATGATACATTGTGACTTTAGCTGCGTTCTGAACATCTATGCCTACATCTATAGCTCTTTCAAACTTGGCATATACAAAATGGGATATTAGTCCCCTCTGCCCAAACCTGTTCAAAATGTGCTCTTCCTCTCACACTCCACACTTGTTCATTGCTTTACTACAGTGTCTTCACTCCAGGCCTCATACATATATGTATATATATCTTATAAATATATTTATATACATCTTATAATATATTTCAGCCAAATTTTTAGGTAAGAGTTGAAGTATATATTCATTTAGCACCAATCCAATGGTTCTCATTGTGGTTCTTTTTTTTCTGCCTACAATTTATGAAGCTTTAGGTTTATTTATTTAATTCTATTTTCTTCATCATGATAAGAGTATTCTTTAAGCCCCATCACCTATTTCTCCCCATCCCTCCCCCGACACCTCCCCTCTGGTAACCATCAATTTGTTCTCTATAGTTAAGAGTCTGTGTCTTGGTTTGTCTCTCTTTTTCTCCCCTTTGTTTTGTTTTGTTTCTTAAATTCCACATATGAGTGAGATCATATGGTGTTTGTCTTTCTCTAACTTATTTCACTTTGCGTTATATGCTCTAGATCCACCATTGTTGCAAATGGCAATATTTCATTCTTTTTATGGCTGAATTATATTCCATCTCTCTCTCTCTCACACACACACACTCACACACACACGCACACACGCATGCTGCATCTTCTCTATCTTTGTTGTGCCCAACAAAAGAAAAGGAAAATATAAATCACAAAGAAAAAGCTAAGGGAGATGGGTGGATATAGTCCAAAAAGGCTTTAGCAGGGATGATTCCTAAAGGCATGTGTAGCAGAGAAAGGAAAATATCATCAGAGCTGGGACTTGATTTATCATTTTTTTCACTATTACATTGTGTGGGGCCCAGAAAAGTACTTGACACATTATAGGCACTCAATAAATAACTGTTGGGTGAATAAATATTAATCAAAAAAGAATGACACTTGAGATGAATAAGAGATTTTTTGAAAAGCCTAAGAAGTGTGTAGAAGAGTAACATGTAGGTTTTGGTTTTAAAAAATTGTATAAATAACAAGTGTTGGCGAGGATGTAGAGAAACTGGAACCTTTGTGCATTGATCATGGGAATGTGAAATGGTGCAGGTGCTATGGAAAACAGTCTGGCAGTTTTTCTAAAAGTTAAACACACAAGTACTATATGATCCAGCAATCCCACTTTTAGGTATATACCCAAAAGAACTGAAAGCAGGGACTCAGATACTTGTATACTAATGTTCATGGCAGGAATTGTTCAAAATAGTGAAATGGTGGAAACAAGGCAAATGTCCATAAACAGAACAAACAAATTGTAGCATATATACACAACGGACTGTAAAAACAATGGAATTCTGATACATGCAAAAACATGGATGAAACTTGAAAACGTTACGCTAAGTGAAATAATTCAGACACACAATGACAAATATATGATTCCACTTACATGATGTATCTAGAATAAAGCAAATTCATTGGGATTAGAGGTCATGGGGGCCGAAAGAAAAGGAAAATCGGGAGCTATTTAATGGTACAGAATTTGGGATGATGAAAAAGTCTGGGAAATAAATAGTGGTGATAACTACACAACACTGTGAAGATAATTAATGCCAATGAATTATACACCTAAAAATGGTTAAAATGGCAAGTTTAATGTTATACGCATATTCACATGATTAAAAAATCGTATTGCCATTCAGATATTATATTAGTGAGAGTTTAAAAACCTAAACGGCAGAAATATTTCTATTTATCAAATATTATATATATTAAATATAGGAAAAACAGAAAAGTGTGATTTTATAGAATTAGTTTACAGCAGTAAATAATTACAAACCTCCCATTGAGTGATCACATTTTTCAGCTTCTGGATTTCAGCATCCTTCCTTTCAAGTTCCAACTTTAGTCTTTCAATTCTTCCATCTTTCAGAACTACTTCCTGTGGGAGAAAAACACTATTTTAGAACTAAGATAGTTCTGGGGTGCCTGGCTGGCTCAGTCAGTATAGCATGTGACTCTTGATCTCAGGGTTTTCAGTTTGAGCCTCACTTTTGGTATAGAGATTACTTAAAAAAATAGTATCTTAAGAAAAAAAAAGAAAAAACTAAGATAGTTTTTGAAATTAGTTTTTGGAATAGTTTTGGAAAACCAATTCTGGTTTACAATATTCCTCTGTGGAAAGTTTAACAGGAAAACAATTCTGATTTTCCTGATTTCAGTTCATTTTCTAGAGCAACCTTAAACTGCTGACTACATTTCTACTTCTACTCAAATATATAATTGTAATTATTACAGTGAAAGCAAATAAGATATTTATGATTAATCTCAAACTACAAACATAACAATAATATCAAAGCTTCAAAGTATTTCTATACTGGAATAAACATTAAAAGTAGTCTGTTACAAGTTGTTATTAGTCTATCTTTTGAACCCAAAAGAATTTAAAACTTATGAGAAATAATAAATAGTAGCAAGTTTTTATAATTATAATTATAAAAAGTAAATAACAAAAAATAAACCGCAAAATTAAGAATTTTTCTCTAAATCAGCAATTAGCAGGTAGAAAATATAACTAGAAAAACCATTCCCCCCCAAGTTGCTATAAAAAAAAATCCCTAAAAATTTAATTCAGAAAGGTTTAGGATCTATAAAGAAATTTGTAAAATATCGAAAAGGACATGGAACAAAGTATGTTTGTAGATGGGAAGACTAATTATTACTTTGTAAATTTAATAAAATTTCAATTGAAATTCCAGTCAAAAACTTCATCTGGGAGAACGCAGGATAGAAACAAAAAGTTAAAGTCATGAAGGAGAATTTGCCTACCAAATAACTGTACACCAAACAGCAAAAATAGCTACAATAGTATGGGCACTTGAGTTGACAGAGCAGTGCACCAGAAAAAAAGTCCAGAAAGAGATTTAAGATATAAGAATTTATTGTAATATAATTATGGTATTTTAAAGACGTGAGAAAAGGCTGAATTACAGAATAAATGTAGGTTATAGGATAAGTGGCTAACAGGGGGGAAAAAAATCAAGTTAAATAAATCCTTGCCATCTTGTACCACATACCCAGACAAATTTAAATGCAAAAAAATCAGTCCAAAGTCAAATAAGAGTATAAATTGGTTCTATTTTCTAATGAGTGATGTGGCAACATTAACTTATTCTAAAGATACTCTCTGAGCACCTAACTACTAGGTTTGCATGTACTAGGGTGAAGAGAACTGAACAGACACTCGCTGTCATGGGACTTGTCTGGGAGAGGAGGCAGATATAAACATAAATGCTGCAATTAGAAAGCGAGGTTTAAGCTATGAAGAAAAGAAGCATGAAGAAAAGCGAGCGCTCTCTGATGTAGTGACACTTAAAATGGACTTTGAGTGATGGGAAGGAACTGGCTGAGCAAAAAGTGGAGGTAAGAGATTTCCAAGTAAAAAGAACAGCATGTTTAAAGGCCCCAAGGCAGAAAGGAGCCTAGAGAATTGGAAGAAAAAGAGGCCAATATGGTTGGAGTTTAGGGAGGGGGTAGATAGGGTAGGACAGAGGACTCATCTTGGAGGGTCTTGTGAAACCATGAAGGAATTTGAGCAGACTATCAGCTTTCTATTCATGTTACATTTATGTTTTTAAGGATCACTTTGGTTGCTGTGGAAAATGCATCAGAGTTGATAAAAGAGGTGGAAATCCCCTTTAATTGCTACTGCAAGCCCACGTCAGTGAAGATTATGCCAAGATCAGAAGTAGTTTAGATGGAAAGAAGAAAAGTGTATCTTGCGAGAAATTATTTGGGAGCAGAATCTACAGTATTTTATTAGCAGTTGAATGTGGCAGGTGAGGATGATCACTTCAAGGTTCTAGTTTAAGGGATAGGGAGGGGGGGAATCCAGATTAGAAACATATATAATATTAGGCCCAAGAATTTCACTACTAGGAATTTACCTTAAATAGCTAAGTGAGGTGGGAGCGGGTATCTATTTGTGTTCACTGAAGATGTATTACAAAAAACTAGGCATCAATTTAAATGGCCAATAGGATATATACTAAACATATGGTAAATTTATAAAACTGAAAACTCTGAAATCACTAAAAATGATATAGAACTATAAAGTATATTCACATGGTCTCAATATTATGACACTATATGCAAAAGAAAAATTCTGGAAGGACATCCATTAAAAATTTACTAACTCTTAGGAGATTTTATTTTGTGAGATTATTGTTTAAAAAAGTCCTTTTTTTAATTTTTTTTTTTAAATTTATTTTCAGCATAACAGTATTCATTGTTTTTGTACCACACCCAGTGCTCCATGCAGTCCGTGCCCTCTCTAATACCCACCACCTGGTTCCCCCAACCTCCCACCCCCCCACCTCTTCAAACCCTTCAGATTGTTTTTGAGTCCATAGTCTCTCATTGTTCACCTCCCCTTAAATTTCCCCCAACTGCCTTCTCCTAACTCCCCATGTCCTCCATGCTATTTGTTATGCTCCACAAATAAGTGAAACCATATGACAATTGACTCTCTCTGTTTGACTTATTTCACTCAGCATCATCTCTTCCAGTCCCATCCATGTTGCTACAAAAGTTGGGTATTCATCCTTTCTGATGGAGGCATAATACTCCATAGTGTATATGGACCACATCTTCCTTATCCATTCATCCGTTGAAGGGCATCTTGGTTCTTTCCACAGTTTCGCAACCGTGGCCACTGCTGCTATAAACATTGGGGTACAGATGGCCCTTCTTTTCACTACATCTGTATCTTTGGGGTAAATACCCAGTAAAAAATTCCTTTGATCAAAATTGTTTTATACTGAGTATAGAATCACTGAGTAAGATAAAATACTATTCTAATTTTGAAAAAACAGAAACACATAAGTATTAAAATAAAATCAACATGAATATCTATCATCTTTGAGTAGGAAATCCCTTCTGAACATAATACCAAATGGAGGAAACTAAAAGGAAAAGCCAATATATTTAACTTGATGAAAAATCTCCAAAAGTACAAAAACAAAATCTAAAGATAAATGAGACCCTTACGGTTTGCCTCCCTCTCTGTTTTTATCTTATTTTATTTAAACTGGAAAAAACAGTCACAACCATATGAAAGGCATATAACCAATAAACATTAAGTATACAATCTCAGTAGCAAACAAAGAAATGTTATAACAAACTGGTACATTTAAAATATTTTTTTCTCATTGTGGGGTACCGGAAAGCAATTTAGTTATTAAAAAACTCAATTACTTCATGTTATAAGAATTATTACTTAATAACTCAAAATGCTCACCATCTTTAACTTCAAAAAGTGGTCCATTTAACAGTTTCTACATTATTAGAGGGGGGGAAAAAGTATATATCCAAAGAAAAGTAGGACCAAAACAAACTATCAATAGTTTTCTCCAAGTAAATAAATTTAAGGTCATTTTTTCCCACTGCATCTACAAACTGGGGACAGTATCTACCAACTTCATAGCTAACTGTGCAAATTAAATGAAATAACCATTTTAAGTACTTAATATAGTATCTGGCAAATATATAGTAAAACCCTCAAAGATTAATTTTTGCCATTATCATTTCTCTACTTATCAATAGTTTCCAAAATTTCTTTAACAAAGATTACTTTCTGGGATGCCTGGGTGGCGCTCAGTTGGTTAAGTTTCTGTGTTCAGCTCAGGTCATGATCCCAGGGTCCAGGGATTGAGTCCCGCCTGGGGCTCCTTGCTCAGTAGGGAGCCTGCTTCTCCCTCTGCCTCCTGCTCCCCGTGCTTGTGCTCTCTCAGACAAATAAATAAAATCTTAAAAGAAAAAAACAGATGACTTTCTAGGGGCACCTGGGTGGCTCAGTTGGTTAAGCATCCAATTCTTGGTTTTGGCTTAGATCACGATCTCAGGGGCCTGGGACTGAGCCCTGGGTCAGGCTCTGTGTGCAGTGGAGAGTCTGCTGGAGCTTTTCTCTTTCCTTCTCCCTCTGTCCCTCACCACTGCTTGCACACTCTCTCTCTCTTATAAATAAATCTTTTAAAAAAATAAAGATCACTTTTTAAAAACAGAAAACCTTATTGTTTAAATGTGCATTCATATTTTTATTAACATATAATTTATTATTGGTTTCAGGGGTACAGGTCTGTGAATCATCAGTCCTACACATTTCACAGCACTCACCATAGCACATACTCTCCCCAGTGTCCATCACCCAACCACCCTATGCCCCGCCCCAGCAACCCCTAGTTTGTTTTCTGAGATTGAGTCTCTTCTGGTTTGTCTCCCTCCCTGGTCCCATCCTTTTACATGTGCATTCATTGCTATTAAGTCTTATATTTCAATTAATAAATTTTAGAAATACTTTCTAAGTAGAAAATGTTATACACTCAAATGAGGATACAAGGATGTACAAGATAAAGTTCATGTCCACAAAGGATTTGTAATCTGTTAAGAATGATAAGAAGAATGTACTGTGTGAAATGTGCCATAAGAAAAACAAAATGCTGTGAGGTAAAAAAAGAAGGAAAGATCATATCCAGATTTTCTCTTTTTGATGTGTGGGGTGGAGCAGTGAGAGAAAGCTTCAGGGAGATGACAAGTGACATGAATCTTGAGCAAAGCCAGGGAGGATCGAGCATTCTGTAATAGGTGTGCTTTGCTCTAGCTAGGGGAAAATCTGGAAAAGAATATGGCTGAAGTTTACTTAAGTTGAAACTATACCATAGAACAACGATTTTATACTTATTTGACAGTGATCCACATTAAGGAATGTTTTAGATCATGACCCAGGATACACACAGGTCAGTGTATGAATATGTACTTAAGTGTATGCTGTGTATGTATACACAGACACACAGAAACAAATTTTGTAAAATATGAATAGATATCATATACTCTTGGTATTTTTCTTTTTTTTCCCTATTATCTACTGTATTTTTCTACTACCTATCTATAAACTTACTAAATTGATTTCTGGAAGGGTTAAGTGAGGGGGAAGTCTCAGTTTGAAAAGCACAGCCTGAGGACTTTACATATCAGGGCAAGGATATTATACTTGATTCACCAGACACTGAAGTTTAAGGACTTGGTGCGGCATGGTAGAAGTCATGCTTTTTAAAAAGTCATTTGGTAGCAGTGTAGAAGAGAAATTACTCTTAGCATTAGAAGGCAGGAGGCAGAAAGAGTTGTTAAAAATTACTGACGTAATACCAGTAAGAGATAATGAGAACCTAAATTAGAAAAGTGCTCGTGAAAATGGAAGAGAAGATAGATTTGAAAAATATTTAATCAATTAAAAACTCCCAGACCTTGAAAAAGAGAAAAGTGAAAAAGGAAGTTTAGAGTCTGGATATCTGGATAAAATGACAGAACCAAGAAACAAAAATGATGGAAGTCAAGCCAAATGCTTATTAGTTTGGAGTAAATGATGGACATGAGTTTGGACACAGTATAGGTATCAACAGAGCAAAAGAGCAAGATACACAAAGACAATTAATAAAACAGCTCTGAAGTCCATAAGATGAGCAGTGGATGATCTACCCAATGCTGGTAAAGTCGTGGACAATGTAGTAAGCTCATAGCCTGCTTCTAGAAGACAATGTTGATAAGATGTTTATATTCTTTGATTCAATTACTATCTTTTTTCTTTTACATTTTTTTTTGTTTTCTTTAAAAAAATTTTTTTAAATTTCTTTTCAGTGTTCCAGAATTCATTGTTTATCCACCACACCCAGTGCTCCATTTCATACATTCCCTCCATAATACCCACCACCAGGCTCACTCAACTTCCTACCCCCTTCCCCTCCAAAACCCTCAATTACTATCTTTTAAGAATTTTTTCAAGGAGCACCTGGGTAGCTCAGTTAGGTGTCTGATGTTTGATTTTTGCTCAGGTCATGATCTTGGGTCGTGGGACTGAGCCCCATGTCAGGCTCTACACTCAGTGGGGAGTTTGCTTGAGATTCTCTTTCCCCTGTCCCTCTGGCCCTCCCCTCACTCATGCACACTCCCCCCACAAAATAAATAAATAAATCTTTAAAAAAATTGTATTTCAAGGAGGGGTACCTGGCTGGCTCAGTGGGTAGAGCATGTAACTCTTGATCTTGGGGTTATGGGTTCAAGCCTTATATTGGGTAAAAATCACTTAAAAATATAAAATCTTTTTTTCTTAAATTGGGGATGCCTGAGTGGCTCAGTCAGTTAAGTGTTCACCTTCAGCTCAGGTTATGATCTCAAGGTCGTGGGATCAAGTCCCACATAGGGCTCCTTGTTCAGTGAGGAATCTTATCCGTCTGCCCCCTGCTCGTGCTCTCTCTCTCTGACAGATAAATAAATAAATTTTTAAGAAAAAAAAAGAATTTGTTTCAAGAAAATAATTCATAAAAAAATTAAACATAGGAAGATGTTCAATGAATATCAAGTGACCAATTCCATACAACCTAAATATTCAATAATAGGCCAATGAATGACCAAGTGAATTACACTGTATTGATTTGACAATATAATGCATGGTTCATAAAAGGGGCTATAAAACTATATTGCTTATTATTATAATTATTTTCCAAATACCTACGCACGTGGCATTTTCCTTTAAAATCAATATTCAAAAATGAAACCATATGTTAAGAATGGGTGAATTAGAGTTGATTTATTTTGCACCTTTAACAATTCCTGAGTATATTAATGTATAGTACAAGAGGATTTACGGGTGTCTGGGTTGCTCAGTTGGTTAAGCAACTGCCTTCGGCTCAGGTCATGATCCTGGAGTCCCAGGATCAAGTCCCACATTGGGCTCCCTGCTCTGCAGGGAGCCTGCTTCTCCAGCTGACCTCTCTCCTCTCATGCTCTCTCTCTCTCTCATTCTCTCTCTCTCTCTCTCAAATAAATAAATAAATAAATAAAATCTTTTAAAAAAAATGATTTAACCATGGCAAAAAGAAGAGCTTGCTTTCTTTGAGAAAACAGTATAATGGAGAAACGAAGGAGATAAAGAAAGAAATATTTTCCCAAATGGTCTCAATCTTTTTCTTTTCCCCATTACACTCAATGATACTCTCTGAGAAAATCCTAACTTTTTAATTATGAAAGATTTTGCATATGCAATAGAAATATATAATGACACACTAAGGTAAAAAGAAAATAACCCAATAGGTAGATTAAGAATTTGAACATTACCAAAATTTTGGTATCCCCCATGTGCCTCTTCTGAAATCATATCTCTTTCCCTTCCTTCCTGAAGATATCCCCTTTTATGAATTTTATATTGTCATTCTCTTCTTTTTTTAGTCTTTTACTACATATATATAGTATCATTAAATAATACATTAAATTCACTATTTTTAAAAATATATATAAATGGCATCAAACTATTACTTGGTGACTTGCTTTTTTCATTAAACATTCATAAACATTATATTTTTTATATTCATCTATGTTGCTATGTATAACTATAGCTCATTCATTTCTCCTATAGATTTTGTTATTACAAACAACTGAGTTTAGAACATTCTTCTTGAACATGTGTCCAGGATTTAATCTAGGGTAGAATTTCTAGAACATATGGTCTTCCCATCATCTTCAACTTGAAAAGTTAATACCGGTTGCTAGGTTCTGGGGGACAACAAGGGAGAGGCCAGTAAAATGGTCCAAACTTTCAGTTATAAGATGAATCAGGTCAGAGAATCTAATGTACGCCATAGTGACTATGGTTGATAACACTGCATTGCATAATTGATGTTTTAAGAGGCTAGGACTTAAACATTCTTAAAAAAAAAAAGATAAGTATGTGAGATGGTAAATGTGTTTAAATAGATGGGAGGAAACATTTCACAATGTTTATGTATATCAAATCATCATGACATGCATTTTATTTTTTGTGATGTGTATCTTAAGTATCTTCCAATTTTATATCTCAATTATATCTCAATAAAGCTGAAAAAAAAACTGTTGCACCTTTAGCACACACACAAAAAAAACTAATACCAAACTGTTTTCCAAAATGGTTATACTAATTTACACTATACCAGCGGCAGTATGCTACTGTTGTTCCATACCTTTAATAATACTGAGCACTGTCAAATTCTTAACACTAGTGTTCAACTTCATTTAGTTTTTCCTAGGCACTGCAATGAAATTATCATCACATAAAACTTTGTTCTCTGCTCAAAAACCTTCAAAAATTCTTTAGTGTCTACTTACTAAACCATAAATTGGTCATAAATATGACCAAACCATAAATCAAACCATAAATTGATCCTCCACAATCTTTTCCAACCTAACTTACCAAACTTACACTATTCTCCTCAGAGGGCCTTCTGTTTTAATTAGGTTGGTTTATACTTCACTGCCTCCATACTCACAGCATTCTAGTTTCTTCTTCCTCACCTGTGCATATTCAAATTCTACTGTTCTGTACATTCCAATTCAAAAGCCATTTTCTCCTAAAAAAGCCATCTCTGATCTCCATTCCTGTGAATTACCATGGCACTTTACTAATATATCTTTTTTGAGACACACCATTTTCTACCTTGTACAAAAATAATTATATATTGAGTACCATGTACAACATACTCCAATAAAAATTTAAAATTTTAACTACTAATTAATTGCAACTCCTAACAACAGTACATGAGAGGCAAGTAATTTCTTTCCAATGGAAAACAGCTGATAAGCTACCAAAGCTGTATTTTATGTTATTAGGTTTGGTTGATTTCAAAGTCTTTGTTTTGGTTTTGCTTTGGTTTTATTAGATCATTAACATTACTTGACTGAATTTTTATATGCCCAGATTTGTTCTACAAAGGGTCTGAAACACCTAATTTGCTGAAATATACAAATATAATTCTTCTGTCCAAAAATAATCTGAGATGGCTTAAAAAAAAAAAAGATATGGACCACAAAGAGAAGAATCATAGTCAATGAAAAAAGAAGAAGCACATATCCTAACCATAAATGCTAACATTGTTGCATGGACTATACATAAAATTTGACAGTCAAGGCAAGACTTCAAAACATTAAATTTAATTCAATGTTAGAAAGGAAAAAGTTCACAAGTACTTCTTGTACAGGCAAGGATTTCTTGCCACTAAGTTGAAAATAGATTTCCATGTGGAATTATGTTAGTGTTATTTATAAACCCATCTTACTGCTGCATTAGAATAAAAAGGGTCTGACTTCTTTTGTGTCCTATATAACACAACACAGTCGGTGTTTAATTTGTTGAGTGACTGAATCTATCAATCTTAATGAAACAAAGAGATAATGTCCACTGAAGAATAGCAGGATAGGAAACGGGCTTTTAGATTTTGGAACAGCCACTGTAGGAATCTGTCAAAGTCAAATTGTACAGAATTGCTGAATCACTATGTTGTACATCTGAAACTAATGTAACACTGTAGGTTTATTATAGTTCGATTAAAAAAAAAGAAAGAAAGAAAGGTGAACCAAAGGACTGTTATGTAGAAATGAAGATCTGGCAAAAGTTACATTGCACTGATTTTCAGAACAGAACGTTAGCATTGTCTTAAAATATGTATGTATTTTCCAGCAACACCTGGCAGCCCAGGAATTAAATCAGAATAGGGAAAGTGGGCAATACTGCGAAAGCCAGTGCTGTGCACCTACAAGGGAAGAAGAGAAAACCAAGGAGGTAAAGGGAAAGCACTACTGCTGAACACTACTGAAATTGCTCACTACAAATTTCAGGCTGAGAAGTTATTGATGGATTGGAGGTCAATACATGGTAAAGAAAAGGTACAAGCTTAAGAATAAGTTAGACCCGGGGCGCCTGGGTGGTTCAGTGGGTTAAAGCCTCTGCCTTCGGCTCAGGTCATGATC
The DNA here is from genome assembly GCF_010015895.1 of Lontra canadensis. Classification (NCBI taxonomy): domain Eukaryota; kingdom Metazoa; phylum Chordata; class Mammalia; order Carnivora; family Mustelidae; genus Lontra; species Lontra canadensis. The sequence continues at coordinate 5,783,673 of NW_022631107.1, read as the reverse complement.
TCAGGACCGTGGGATCGAGCCCTGCATCGGGCTCTCTGCTCAGCAGGGAGCCTGCTTCCTCCTCTCTCTCTCTGCCTGCCTCTCTGCCTACTTGTGATCTCTGTCTGTCAAATAAATAAATAAAATCTTAAAAAAAAAAAAAAAGAATAAGTTAGACCCAAGAAAGGGGGGTAAATAAAACAGAAGGCTAGCAGTTGTGGTGAGAAAAATAAATTCAGACTTATAGGTCTCTATATGATGAGATCTTTTCTTTCTTTTTAGTTTTTGAGTAATGTACTTAAAATGTGAATATCATTTTTAGCTTGTGGACAATAGCTTGCAACCCCTGGTCTACAGGTTAAAATTCCAACTTCTTTGTTCCCCTTAAAAAGACCTTCATAATCTAAACTCAAGCTATTTCCCTGGTCCTGTTACACCAGCCTCACACTCTGTGCATCTCAGTGCAGAACCTTCTATTTCCTGAATATTCAGTCTAAGGCTTGTGCAGCTCTGGGCCTCTGCTCTTGCACTTGCAATAGGGCCCCTCCATTTCTCCGCTTATAGTTTATTCATCATTCAATGTCTATCCCAAATGTCAATTCTTCAGACACCTTTCACAATTCACCCAAGGAGGGAGCTAGAACCTTCTCTATTCAAAACCTCATTTGTATTGTTAATCTCTCTCTCCAGCCTTCATCATGCTGAATGAGATCTCTATAGGTCTGCCTCCTCTTATCCACACTGCTCTGAGTATCTAAGTGAAGGGCAGTCTCACCCATCTCAGTTTTCCCGCTCCCCTATACTGGTGCCTAACAGTACACAGCACACACTTGATAAATATTCAATGAATGGGGTACCTCATACTTGTTAATAGAAGTATCTATGCATGATAATGACTAAGATAATATCCTAAAACTGTAGCATCATATCATCATAATTGGATTCTACTGTTTTAAGTTTTTTTAAAAAAGGAAAATTGCATTTTAATTTCACTATGATTTTAAGAGAATTTTCTATTTTACATGCCTGGTTGTGTTCATGAGCTGCGCAATTATCTGTTCCATTATATTCTGTAAGCTGTTCTCTTCTTTTTTCTCTAATAAGAATTTTATGAACATCATCTTCCAGTCTATTGAAGAATCCTCCATCATGTGATAAAGTCTGAGAACTCAATTCCTGTCAAAAATGAATTACGATTTACTATCATTCAACACAAAAGTGTATTCATTTAATAAACCTAGTCAGCCACCAGAAGGTTGGAAAATGAAAGAAAAATGGTAACTAGGAGACAATCAACCATCTGATTCTTCTCTATCTCCAGAAGATAAACAGTAGAGACACATTCTTAAATGTCCTTTTCTTTTTTTTTTTTTTTTTAGTTGGGTATTGCTTGATTTAAAAAAAATTTATCCATACACCGTATAATTTGCCCATTTAATATGCACATTTCCATGGTTTTTATATATCCAGAGTTGTGCAACCATAACCCTTTTATCACCCCCCAAAACAAGCCCTGAACTTTTAGCAGTCATTCTCCATTTCTTCCTAATACCTACCCCCTCAATTTCCCCTGCACAACACTAATCTACAGTCTGTCTGTATAGATCTACCTTTTCTGGACATCTGATATGAATGAAATCATATAATATGTGGTCTTTTGTGACTGGTTTCTTTGACTTAGTACAATGTTTTCAAAGTGCACCTATATTATAGCATGTATCAGAACTTCATTTCTGCAAATAATATCTCAATGATGGATACATGATATTTTACATCTCCATTCATTGGTTGATGGACATTTGGGTGGTTTCCACTTTTGGGCTACTATGAATAATGCTACTATAAACATTCAAGAACAAGTTTTTGTGTGGCTATGTTTTCAGTACTCTTGGGTATATATGTATAAGTACAACTGCTGGAACATATGGTAACTCTGTGTTTAATTTTTTGAGGAATTGCCAGATAGTTTTCCAAAGTGGCTGCACCATTTTACAGTCCTATCAGTAGCATATGAAGGTTCTAATTTCTTCACATTCTCCCAACACTTGCCATTATCTGTCTTTATTGATCATAGCCATCCAAGTGAGTGTCAAGTGGTATCTCACTGTGGCTTTCAGCTGCATTTCCCTAATGGCTAATGGTGCTGAGAATCTTTTCATGTGCTTATTGGATATTTTTATATCTTTTTGGAAAAATGTCTACTGAGATCCTTTGCCCACTTTTTAACTGGATTTGTTTTTTACTTTTGAGTTTTAAGAATGCTTTATATATTCTAGATACAAGTCTCTTGTCAAATATATGGTTGGGAAACATTTTCTCCTACTCTGTGGGTTCTCCTTTCATGTTCCTTTTTTTTTTTTTTTTAAGATTTTATCTATTTAATTGAAGGAGAGAGAGAGTGCCAGCATGAGTTGGGGAGGGAGAGAGAGAGAGAGAGGGAGAGGGAGAAATAGACGCCCCACTGAGCAGGAAGCCTGATGTGGGGCTTGATCCCAGGACTCTGGGATCACGACCTGAGCCAAAGGCAGACACTTAACCGACTGACCCACCCAGGTGCCCCATCCTTTCACATTCTTGGTAGTGTCCTTTGTATTACAAAATTTCTGAATGTTGACAATGTCCAATTTATGCAAGAAACTACTACTTTACTCAAAGTTCTGAAAATTTACTCCTATAATTTCTTCTGAGAGCTTTAACATTTTAGCTCTTACATTCAGGTCTATAATCCACTTTGAGTAATTTTTTTTTGTGTTTGGGGTGAACAAAGGGTCCAAACTTATTCTTTGGCATGTGGATATCCAGCATTATTTGTTGAGAAGATTATTTCTTCCCCACCAAGTTGTCTTGGCATTCTTGTACAAGATCAACTGACCATAAATTTAAGAGTTTCTTTCTGGATTCAATTCTGTTCTGTCAACTTACAGGTCTACTCTTGTGCCATACCACACTGCCTTGACTAATGTAGTTCTGTATTGCTCCATCTTGCACATTACATTTAAAAAATATTTTCTACATAAATTCTACATACTCATGATAAAGAGATAAGATTTCATCACAATCTACTCAATTACATTAAATTAGATATTGTACATGTTCTCAATTAAGGTAGTATTTCTTCTCCAACTTCTTGTTATAGAGAGAATGAAAGGGGTGCCTGGGTGCAGACAGTTAAGTGTCTGACTCTTGGTTTCAGCTCAGGTCATGATCTCAGAGTTGTAAGACTGAGCCCAGTACTGGGCTCCGTGCTTAGCAGAGTCTGCTTGAAATAGTCTCTCTCCCTCTCCCCCATACCCATTCTCTCTCTCAAATAAATCTTTTAAAAAAATATAGAGACTGAAGAAAATACTCTTCTTACTCTCATTAGTTTCATATATGTCCAACAGTCTTGAACTATAACACTCAAACTTTACCCATTTTAACTGTATTTGTAAGCAAATGACTCAAAAGTTCAAATTCCTTTCCCTATATATTATCTTAGAAAGTATTTGAAAAGATGGGATTGGGAGGGAGATAAACCATAAGTGACTCTTAATCTCACAAAACAAACTGAGGGTTGCTGGGGGGAGGGGTGTTGGGAGAGGGGGGTGGGGTTATGGACATTGGGGAGGGTATGTGCTATGGTGAGTGCTGTGAAGTGTGTAAACCTGGCGATTCACAGACCTGTACCCCTGGGGAAAAAAATATATGTTTATAAAAAATAAAATTAAAAAAGAAAAAAAGAAAAAAAAAGTATTTGAAAGAAACAAAAATGTGGATCACTTCTTAATAAACAAATGATATTAAAAAGATTTGTGCTGCACACTGTATTTTGCAAAGCACTCATGTAAAGCATCACTTAGACTCTCACTAACATCATAAGAGGTTGATAGTGCAAGAATTATTTTGCCACAAAGTAATTAAGGGTTCACTAAAGTTAAATAACTTGCCCATGAGTTATTCCATTGCTAAGTGCTACACATACAACTCAAAGTCTACTACTTCATAAAATATGTCCAGTACATTCTAGTAAGATTTCACTTTAAATAATAAATACAACAATGCTTAAAACAGTGCTAAGCTTCTATGGAAGGAATAACAGGATGGCAACTAACTGGCCTCTGGATTTCACTTCTTTAAAGAGTGCAATTCCGGCCAGTGTCCTCTGTTACGTGATTGCTACTACCATTACCAGCATGCCCATCGAAAAGATACTCCGTCCTTGGGTATTTTTCAGCGAGGCAGAAAGTTTCCTTATAGAGTAAAAATAGAATTTTTCAAAAGACAGTTTGATGAGAAACTAGGGAGAAAAGCAGCAAAATCAAATCACCCACAATTCCCCCTACAACACCCACCCAAAAAGACAAAAAAGTGGCAAATGTAAGAACACATATTCTTTAAAAAGTTGGGCCAATTCAATTTCAATATAATTCAAATACTGAACATCTATTATGTGCCAAGTAAACAGCAAAAAAGACAGCATGGTATTTGTGTAAGTATAGCCTTATAGATTACTGGAACATAATTGAGAGTTTAGACATAAGCCTTCACATTTATGGTCAGTTTTTTCCCCCCAAAGATTGTACTTATTTATTTGAGAAAGAGAGAGCATAAGCAAGGGAAAAGGGCAGAGAGAGGGAAAAGCAGGCTTCCCATTCAACATGGGGCCTGATTGTAGGACCCTTGGTCCATGACCTGAGCTGAAGGCAGACATTTAACTGACTAAGCCACCCAGGCGCCCCTGCTCAGTTTACTTTTTACAAATGAATAAGGTACTTCATTAAGGAAACAAGAGTGTTTTCAACAAGTGGTGCTAGGAGAACTGGATATACACATTCCAAAAAGTGAATTTGGCCTCTTTTTTCACACCATACACAAAAATTAACTCAAAAAAGAATCAAAGAGGATTCTGAGAAGATTGAGAAAGAAGCACCAGGAATCTGTCTCCTCATCTAGACAACAATTGCACTAGCATAATCTATGAGATGTGACTGTTTCAGAACTTTGAAATCTGTTGAAGGCTTGAACTTTCAGGACAAGATGGGAATGGTAAACGGAGGTTAATTTTGGTTAATTTTAGCTTTTAGCACAGTAGCAGCTACTCATTCCCCAAACTCAGCCACATGGCAGGCAACTATGTGAATGTTTGTGGAGCAGCTTGCACGGTTTATAGGAACTAGGGTATTCCAAAAGGACCCTGTCTTCCAAACAAAGGGAAGCGGCTCTCATTACTGATTGCGCCCTGATCACAGAAGTGCAAAGAGACAAAGAGGCAGGCAACCACTGTAGTCGGTCATACCTCTTCAAACTACAGTTTGAAGTGACTCTACTGGATTTAAAGCATTAGTGCCCTTTTTTTGTACCTTGATTTTTTACTTTTTCACGTTAGGGACCCAGACATTAAAAACTAGGTCATCGTGGGGCGCCTGGGTAGCTCAGTCGTTGAGTGTCTGCTTTGGGCCCAGGTCATGATCCCAGGGTTCTGGGATAGAGCTCTGCTTTAGGCTCTCTGCTTGGTGGAAAGCCTGTGTCTCCCTCTCCCACTCGCTCTGCTTGTGTTCCCTCTCTCACTGTCTCTCTCTGTCAAATAAATAAATAAAATCTTTTAAAAAACAAAAACAAAAAACAAAAACTAGGTTATCTGAAAACAAATGCCTGTCAGGGGGAAATTAGAAAGTAACTGTGCATGTCCATGGAAAAGGGCTCAGAAAAGACCTAAGAAACTAAGTATATACCTCATGTTTGTACCTGGAACACAGACTGCCTATAACAATCATAAAAACAAAATAATTTAAAAACACCACTCCCTGAGGAAGGAGGAGACTTTGATCTCCAGAGTTTCCACATTATTAGGTTAAAATATCTAGCATTTGACAAAAAAATCGCAATGTATTCAAAGAAATGGGGAAGTATGGCCCATTGAGAGGCATAAAATAAATCAACAGAAACTGTCCCTGAAAAAGACTTTTGCAGTTATGTGAGAAAAAGACTTTAAAACAACTTTCATAAAGATGCTCAAAGAACAAAAGGAAGTTGTGGAGAAAAACAAACAAAACAATGTGTGAACAAAATGGAAATACCAAGAGACAGAAAACAGACAGACAGGATTAAAAAAAAATCCTGGATTTGAAAAGTACAACTACTAAAATGACAAAGGCAGAGTTGAGTAAGCAGAAGAAAGAATCAGTGAACCTAAAGACAGGACAATGAAAATTATGTAGGCAGAAAAATAAATGAAGAAAAGCAAACAGAGCCTAGGATACCATCAAGGAGACCAACCGGCACAGTGAGGGGATCTCAGAAGGAGACGAGAGAAAAGAGCATAGAGAATATTTTAAGAAATAGTGGCTCAGGCACCTGGGTTGCTCAGTGGGTTAGGCCCTCTGCCTTTGGCTCAGGTCATGGTCCCGAGGGTCCTGGGATCGAGCCCCGCATTGGGCTCTCTGCTCAGCAGGGAGCCTGCTTCCCCTTCTCTCTCTGCCTGACTCTCTGCCTACTTGTGATCTCTGTCTGTCAAATAAATAAAAATAAATAACTTAAAAAGAAATAGTGGCTCAACTTTTTTACACCACACACAACAATAAATTCAAAATGGATGAAAGACGGAAATATCCACAGGAAACCATCAAAATCCTAAAGGAGAGCACAGGCAGCAACCTCTCTGACCTTGGCCACAGCAACTTCTTATTAGACATATATCCATAGTCAAGGGAAACAAAAGCAAAAATGAAATACTGGGGCTTTATTAAGATAGAAAGTTTTTGCACAAGAAGGAAACAATGAACAAAACTAAAAGGCAACTGACAAAATGAGAGAAGATATTTGCAAATGACATATCAGATAAAGGGCTAGTACCCAGAATCTATAAAGAACTCATCAAACTCAACACTCAAAAAATAAATAATCCGGGGTATCTGGGTGGCTCAGTGGGTTAAGCCTCTGCCTTCGGCTCAGGTCATGGTCTCAGGGTCCTTGGATCGAGGCCCACATCGGGCTCTCTACTCAGCAGGGAGCCTGCTTCCCCCTCTCTCTCTGCCTGCTGCTCTGCCTACTTGTGATCTCTCTCTCTGTCAAATAAATAAAATCTTAAAAAATCATAAAAAATAAAAAAAAATAATCCAGTTATGAAAATGGGCAGAAGGCATGAACAGACATTTCTCCAAAGAAGACATAAAAATGGCTAACAGACCATGTAAAAATGCTCAGTGTCACTCATCAGGGAAATACAAATCAAAACCATGGTAAGATACCATCTCATACGTGTCAGAATGGCTAAAATTAACAACTTGGGAAAAAAACAGATGTTGACAAGGATGTGGAGAAAGAGAAGAAAAGTCTTAGTAAGAAAGTCTTACACTATCAGTGGGAATGCAAACTGGTGCAGCCACTGTAGAAAACAGTATGGAGGTTCCTCAAAAAGTTAAAAATAGAACTGCACTGCAACCCAGCAATTACACTACAAGGTATTTAAATACAAAAGTGCTAATTCGAATGGGCACATGCACCCCAATGTTTATAGCAGCACTATCAACAATAGCCAAATTATGGAAAGAGCCCAAATGCCCAACAACTGATGAATCAATAAAGAAAAGAATATGTGGTGTGTATGTGTGCATGTGTGTGTGTGTGTATATATGAATGTATATGTGTGTGTGTATGGATATTACTTAGCCATCAAAAAGAATGAAATCTTGGGGCACCTGGGTGGCTCAGTGGGTTAAAAGCCTCTGCCTTTGGCTCAGGTTATGATCCCAGGGTCCGGGGATCGAGCCCCACATTGGGCTCTCTGCTCAGCAGGGAGCCTGCTTCCCTTCCTCTCTCTGCCTGCCTCTCTGTCTATTTGTAATCTGTCAAATAAATAAATAAAATCTTTAAAGAAAAAAAAAGAATGAAATCTTGCCATTTGCAACAATATGGATGGAACTAGAGTATATCATGCTAAGCAAAATAAGCCAGTTAGAGAAAGACAAATACCATATGATTTCACTCATATATGATATTTTATTTTTATTTTTTTAAAAGATTTTTATCTATTTATTTGAGAGAGAGACAGTGAGAGAAAGCATGAGCGAGAAGAAGGTCAGAGGGAGAAGCAGACTCCCCATGGAGCTGGGAGCCTGATGTGGGACTCGATCCCAGGACTCCGGGACCATGACCTGAGCCGAAGGCAGTCGTCCAACCAACTGAGCCACATATATGATATATGATCATATATGATCATATATCATATATATGATATTTTAGAAACAAAACAGATGAATACAGAAGGGAGGAAAAATAAACAGGAAAAAAATGTAGCAGAAAACTTCCTAAATTTGATGAAACACATGAGTATAAACATTTAAGATGCTCAAAGAAGCTTCCACATTAAGATGAACTGAGAGAAAGCCACACCAAGACCCATTATAAACAAACCTTCAAGGGCCACCTTGGTGGCTCAGTCACTTGAGTGTCAGACTCTTGGTTTCAGCTCAGATCATGATCTCATGGGCTATGGGATTGAGCCCTGCATTGAGCTCTGAGCTCAGCAGGGAGTCTGCTTGAGATTCTCTCCCTCTGCCCCTTCCCAGCTCTCCTCACTCTCTCTAATAAGTAACTCTTAAAAAACAAGACAAACTTTCAAAAGACAAACACAAAGAAAAAAATCATAAAACCAGTGAAAAGAAGTGAATTACCACATACAAGGGATATTTACTAAGACCATTAGCAGATTTCTCTTCAGAAACTTTGGAGCCCAGAAGACATGGGCCAATATATTTGAATGCTAAAAGATAAAAACCTTTGAACCAATTATCTTATACATGGGAAAACTGTCCTTCAAAAATGAAGGAGGGGTACCTGTGTGGCTCAGTCAGTTAAATGTCTGACTTCCCCTCAGGCCATGATCTTGTGGTCTTAGGATGGAGCCCTGCACCTGGCTCCACACTCAGTGCAGAGTCTGCTTGAGATTCTCTCTCTTTTTTCCCTCTGCCCCACCCCTGCTCATGCTCTCACTCTCTCAAATAAAAAATATAATCTTTTAAAAAATTGAAGGAAAAATTGAGACATTCCCAGATAAATAAAAACTGATGTTGTTTGTGAACACTAGACCTGCTCTACAAGAAATGCCCAAGGGAGTCCTGGCAAGGTGGAAAGGACAGACATTAGACAGTAACTCAGAGCCATATAGAGAAATATACATCTATATAAAGGTAAATATATGGGCAATTATAAAAGTTGATATTACTGCAACAATGACATTTAATCATATTTTTTTTGACATGACTTTAATGCATTTAATGAAAAAAAATTAGTGTAAAAGGTAGTATTACTGTAACTTCGGCTTGTAACTCCAAATCTTGTTTCCTATATAATTTAGGAGACAAATGCACTTAAATTAATGAAGTTATGCTGCTGTAAATTCAAATTAGAGTGTTATAATTCAGGATATTAAATTTAATCTTCATGGTAATCACAAAGAAAATAACCAAAGAATATACACAAAAGGAAACAAGAAAGGAATTTAAACATTTCACTACAAAAAATCAACTACACACAAAAGAAAACAGTAATGCAGGAAATGAGGGATAACAAAGCTATAGGGCATTTAAAAAGCAAACAGCACACTGATAGAAGTTCCTCATTAGCCATAATTACTTTAAATGTAAAATGGATTAAACTCCCTAATCAAAAGACACAGATTGGCAGAATGAATAAAAACAAACATCCAACTATATGGTCTCTACCAGAGACTCACATGGGATCAAAAGACACAAACAGGTTGAAAGTGAGAAGTGGAAAAAGATATTCTGTGCAAATATTAACCAAAAGAGAGCTGGTGTGACTATACTAATATTAGTCAAAAGAGACTTTAAAATCAAAAAAGGTTACAAGAGACAAAGACAGACATTACATTTTAATAAAGGTTTAACACAGCAAGAAAATATAACAATTATAAATATTTATATATGCAATGACAGACCATAAAGATATATTAAGAAAAACCTGACAGAACTGGAGAAATAGGCAGTTCAATAGTAGTAATTAGAGACTTTAATACCCCACTCAAAATAATGAAGAGAATAACCGGACAGAAGTAAGGAAATAAAGAATTTAATACAGTAAATCAACTAGATCTATCAAATACATACAGAACACTTCTCAACCATAATAATATACACATTCTTTTCAAGGGCACTTGGGATATTTTCCAGAAGAGCCCACATATAGGGCCACACATGAAGTCTCAATAGATTTTAGAAAGTATTATACAAAGTATATTCTCTGACAATGGGAAAGAGTTAGAAAACAACAACATTAGGTGGATAATTTACAAAATTACAGAAATTAAACAACACAGTTTTAAACAACCAATGTATCAAGAACAAAATCACAAGGGAAATTAGAAAATACTTAGGGACAAATGAAAACCCAAACACACCACACTAAAACTTACAGAATGCAACAAGAGCAGTGCTAAGGGAAATCAAAGCAACAACTCAACTTTACAACTTAAGGAACTAGAAAAAGAAGAAAAAACTAAACCCAAAGCTAGCAGAAGGAAGGAAATGGTAAAAATTAGAACAGGTACACAAAACAGAGAATAGAAAAATATCAGAGAAAATTAAAGAAGCCAAAAGTTCGTTCTTCAAAGAGGTTAACAAAATTGACAAATCTTGAGCTAGAAGCATGAAGAAAAGACTCAAATTACTAAAGTCACAAATGAAAATGGGGATACTGGTTCTACAGAAATAAGATTATAAGAAAGTACTATAAACAACTGCATGCCAAATAAATTGGATAACCTAGATGAAACAGACAAATACCTAGAAACAAAAACCTACCAAGACTAAATCATGAAAATAGAAAATCTGAATAGACCTATAACTACTAAAGAGATTTTATCAGTAATCAAAACTCCCCTAACAAAGAAAAGCCCTGGACCCGACTGTTTGGTGAATTCTACCAAATATTTAAAGAGCTAGTATCAATGCTTCTTAAACTCTTCCCAAAAAAATGAAGAGAAGAGAACATTTCCTAACTCATTTTTAAAGGCAGCATAACCCTGATACCCAAGCTAGATAATGACACTACATGAAAACTATAGACCAATGTCTCCTAAAAATATAAATGCAAAAATCCTCAGTGAAATACTAGCAAACAAAATTCAACAGCTAATTGAAAGAATTACACACCATGACCAAGTCAACCCACGGAAAGAAAAAAGAATTTCAAACCATATATCTGATAAGGGATTAATATTCAGAATATACAGAGAACACCTAAAACTCAATAATAATAACAAAGGGGCACTTGTGTGGCTCCGTCAGTTAAGCATCTGCCTTTGGCTCAGGTCATGATCTCAGGGTTCTGGGCTCGAGTCCTGTATCAGGCTCCCTATTCAGCAGGGAGTCTGCTTCTCCCTTTCCCTCTGCCCCTCCCCCATGCTCCTGCTCTCTTGCTCATTCTCTGTCAAATAAATAAAGTCTTTAAAAAATAAAACCCAGTAACAACAAAAAAAAATAGTAATAATAACCCAATTTAAAAAAGGGCAAAGGACTCAAATAGACATTTCTTCTAAGGAGATACATGAATGCCAATAAGCACATGAAAAAATGTTTAACATCACTAATGATTAGGGAAATGCAAACCAAAATTACAATGAGGGGCACATGGGTGGCTCAATAAATTAAGCATCCAACTCTTGATTCAGCTCAGATCATGACCTCAGGGCCCTAAAATTGAGCCTCATACACAGAGCCCACTTAAGATTCTCTCTCTCCCTCCCTCTGCCCTATCCCTGGCCTGAACGTGCATGTGCACTTTCTCTCAAAAACAAACAACAACAACAAAAACTCACTACAATAAGTTATCACGTCATATCCATTAGAATGGTGCTGTTCAGAAAACAAGTGCAGGCAAGGATGTGGAGAAATCAGAACTTTTGCACACTGTTCATGGGAATGTAGTACAGCCACTGTGAAAAAGAGCATGACTATTCCTCAAAAAATTAAAAGTAGAATTACCACATGATCCAGCAACTCCACTTCCGGGTGTATTCCCAAGACAACTGGAAGCAGGGTCACAGAGATATTTGTACAGCCATGTTCACAGCAGCATCATTCATGAGCTAAAACATGGAAGCAACCCAAGTGACCACTAACAGATGAATGGATAAGCAAAAGTATACAATGGAGTATTATTCAGCCTTAAAAATGACATTCTGCAATAATGGATAACATGGGAGAAACTTGAAGATGTTATACTAAGTGAAATAAGTCACAAAAAGACAAATACTGTATATGATTCTACTTATACGAGGTACTTAGAGTAATTAGTCATAGAGACAGAATAGAATGGTGGTTGTCATGGGCTGTGGAGATTTAGTAAGTATAGATTTTCATATTTGCAAGATGCAAAGAGTTACAGGGATGGATGGTGATGCTGCTGCACAACAGTATGAATGCAGTTAATACCACTGAACTATACACTTAAAAATGGTCAAGATGGTAAGCTTTATGTTAGAGGTATTTTGCCACAATAAAAAAATGGATCATATGGGACGCCTGGGTGGCTCAGTTGGTTGGACGACTGCCTTCAGCTCAGGTCATGATCCTGGAGTCCTGGGATTGAGTCCCACATCGGGCTCCCAGCTCCATGGGGAGTCTGCTTCTCCCTCTGACCTTCTCCTCGCTCATGCTCTCTCTCACTGTCTTGCTCTCAAATAAATAAATAAAATCTTTAAAAAAAATGGATCATAGACTTTAAAGGAATAACTAAAACTATAAAACTTCTAGGATAAACCATTGTGGACCTGGGTTAGGCAAGTGCTATTAAATGAATACCAAAAGCACAATCCCTAAAAGAAAAAAAAAGATAATCTAGACTTCATCAGAATTGGAAACTTTTATGTTTCAAAAGACAACATTAAGAAAATAAAAAGGCAGGGCACCTGGGTGGCTCAGTGGGTTAAGCGTCTGCCTTTGGCTCAGGTCATGATCTTGGGGTCCTAGCATCAAGCCCCACATTGGGCTCCCTGCTCAGTGGGGATTCTGCTTCTCAGTCTCCCTCTGCCCCTTCCCCCTCACCTGTGTGAGCATGTACTCTCAAATAAATAAAATCTTAAAAAAAAAAAAAAAAGGCAGATCACATCCTGTGAAAGAATATTTACAACTCATATATTTGGTAAAGAACATGTATCCAGGGGCACCTGGGTGGCTCAGTGTGTTAAAAGACTATGCCTTCAGCTCAGGTCATGGTCTCAAGGTCCTGGGATCGGGCCCCACATCGGGCTCTCTGCTCAGTGGGGAGCTGCTTCCCCTTCTCTCTCTGCCTGCCTCTCTGCCTACTTGTGATCTCTGTCAAAATAAATAAAAAATAAAATAAAATAAAATAAAATAAAATAAATAACTTGTATCCAGAATGTGTAAAGGAATCTCAAAAAAAAAAAAGATGACATACTTTAAAAATGAACAAAATATGTGAATAGACATTTCACCAAAGAAGACATAAAGACTGGCTGATGAGTGCATGAAAAGATGGCTCAAAATCACTAGTCATAGGAAAATGCAAATTAAAACGAAAATGCAAATTAATACATACCCACTAGTATGGCTATAATCAAAACAAGAAACAATATCAAGTGTTAGCAGGGATGTGGAGAAACTGGAACCCTCATACATCACTTGTGGGAATGAAAAATGGTACACTCTGGAAAACAGCTTGACCATACAATGCAGCAATTTCACTAAGTATCCACCTAAGAGAAATGAAACAAGTATCTACACAAAGACATGTATGAAATATTCACAGCAAATCCCACCACTCGTTGAATAAACAACATTCACACAATGAAATGCTATTCAGCAAAGAAGTGAGATGGACTATTGACACATACTATAATGTAACATGGACAAATCTTAAAAATGGACTATGGTTATGGTTGCAGTTTTTCAAATTCATTATAAGTTACTGTATTGAATTATACACTTAACAAAGGGGGAATTTTATAGTATGTAAATTATAGCTCAGTAAGACTTTTTTTAAAAGAACATTTATGAAAGCACCATTTTACTTAAAAACTAGAACATTACCAGGACCTTGTGCCCTACTGTAAGAGTAACGGTTAACATGAATTTAAGTGTTTACTATTTCCATATTTTATTGGTTTTATTAGACGTCACTAAACAATATTCATTTTTAATTTTTTTAAATTTAATTTTTTCAGTGTTCCAAGATTCATTGTTTATGCACCATACCCAGTGCTCCATGCAATACGTGCCCTCCTTAATACCCACCACCAGGCTCACCCAAACCCCCAACCCCTTCTCCTCCAAAACCCTGTTTGTTTTTCAGAGTCCACAGTCTCTCATAGTTCGTCTCCCCCCTCCAATTTCCCTTAATTCACTCTTCCTTTCCTTCTAATGTCCTCCATGTTATCCCTCATGCTCCCTCCATCAGAAGGATGAATACCCAAGTTTTGTATCAACATGGACAGGACTGGGGGAGATTATGCTGAGTGAAATAAGTCAAGCAGATCAATTATTATATGGTTTCACTTACTTGTGGAAAAACAGTCATTTCGCATGAGTCTTGGGTTTTTTATTTAAAAAATTTTTTATTTATAAAAAAATTTTACTTACGAAGTTAAACATTTATGGTTTTTGAAAAATGCTTGATTTTGTAAAATGCTTGATGTCTCTTAACTACATTTAAAATTTCTATCCTTTGAGACAGCAAGAAAACAAGACAACCATCTTTTTTTTTTAAAGATTTTATTTATTTATTTGATAGAGACACAGTGAGAGAGGAACACAAGCAGGGCGAGTGGGAGAAGGAGAAGCAGGCTTCCTGCCAAGCAGGGAGCCTGATGTGGGGCTCAATCCCAGAACCCTGGGATGAGCCACCCAGGCACCCCCAACCATCTCCTTTTTAACCATGTGATAGGCGTTCTTTCTGTGTCTGAATAATAATTATTAGTTGTGTTTTGAAAATATGTTCTCTCAATTGTGCCTCTTTTTACATTCTTTTTGATATTGCATAACGTTTTATTGATTTTGCATAACAATTTTTTTGTTAAAAAAATCCCTACCTAGACCATCACAAATATATTCCGTATTTTCTAGTTCTAAGGGCTGTACAATTGCCTTTCACATAGAAGTATTTAATCTAGTGGAACAGATTTGAATGTGTGATGAAAAACTGAGATCCAATTTGTTTTTTTCCCAATATGACTAACAACCGTCCCTTGCTTTTCCACATATAAGACATGATGTTAAGTAATAAGCACACTGTGGAATTAGCAGTGTGCTAATTAGCAGGAACAAATCAACCACTGAAAAATACAGAGAGATTAAAAAATAGACCACTGCATATGTGGAATCTTGATGAATGACAGGTAATATATTAAATATAGGTTCTTCTTTAGGAGCTCTTCGCTATTTTTTAGCCTTTGTTCTTCTATATTAGTAATTTGCTGAGTTTTGAGGGGGGAAGCTTTTAGGATTTTCATTGGAAATGCAAAAACAATTTGGGGAAAACTGTTACTTTCATTATAATAAAGCTTCTTATCCACACAAACAGCATGTCTTTGTATCTATGTAAGTCATCTTTGTCTTTCAATAAAATTTTATAATCTGTTCCATTAAGTTTCTGCCTAACTTCTGTTAGATCTTTAGGTACCTTATAATATTTTGTTGCTTCTGTAAATAGCATCCTTTTAAGAAATAACTTTTCTTTCATACTTGCATAAAGAAAGTCCAATTCTAAGTTTTTGTTGTTTGAATTTTTAAATTGAGTATATTTGTATCAAATATACACTACTATATATTATATATATATATATATATATATATATACTACTATATATTCAGTAGTGTATAGATTCAGGTGTACACTCCTATAGATTCAGGTGTACAACATAGTGATTCAACTTCTCTACGTGTAATGCTGTGCTTACAAGTGTAGCTACCATCTGTCAACATACATCACTATTAGTGTATCAGTGGCTATATTCCCTATGCTGTGCCTTTTATCCCTGTGACTTATTCATTCCATAAGTAGAAGCCTGTATCTCCCACTGCCCTTCACCCATTTTGCCCATCCCCCACCCCACTCTCCTCTGGCAACCATCAGTTTGTTCTCTCTATTTGCAGGTCTGATTCTGCTTTTTGTTTCTTTATTCATTTGTTTTATTAAGTTCCACATATGAGTGAAATCATGTCATATTTGTCTTTCCCCCATTCCCACACAATAAGCCCAGTCTGACTTATTTCACTTAACATAATATCCTTAGATCTATCCATGTTGAGAACATACAAAGCATATATACAGCCTGAAGAATAATTATGAAATGACATGCTTATAAGTTACTAACAAGGTAATAGAACTCTGCTAGCACCCCAGAGGATTCCATGCTTTTCTTCTCTTCTTCATTAGAGATGTGATTATTTGAACTTTTTGTGATAATCTCTTTGATTTTATTGCCTGTCAAGCTATGCATGCATCTCTAAATGCGTTTAATATTGCTTGTTTTTGAACTTTATATGGAATCATGTTGTTCCTGATAACAGTAATTCAGTCACTTTCAATGCTGATTAGTATTCCATTGACTAAATTTGCCATAGTTTGTTGTTCATTTCATGGTTGATGGACATTTAGATTCTTTACATGTTTTGATCTTAATGAACAATGATGCTTTAAAGTCTTATACATGTATAGTGGTCCACATAAGCACATATTACCACCGAGCATGTAATACTCAGGAGTAAAAATACCAGGTTATGGGTTATGGGAATCTTCAATTTTATATGGTTTGGAAAACTAATGTTTCATTAAAATTTTTAAAATTTAATTTTTAATTATTTTTAATTTTTTTTATTGTGGTATAATTGACATAGAGCATCATATTAGTTTCAGGTGTCTAACAATTCACTGTATATACTGCAAAATGATCACCACAGTAACTCTAATTAACATCTGTCACCATACAGAGTTATACAATTTTTTTTCAGCGATGGGAACATTTAACATTTCAAATATGCAATACAGTATTAACTGTAGTAACTATGCTATATTACATCTCCATGATTTATTCTGCAACTGGAAATCTATACATACTTTTGATTCCCTCCACCCATTTTGCCCACTCCCTCATCTGTAACTATGAGCTGGTTTTAGGGGCTCTGTAACTATGAGCTTGGTGTTAAGGTTTTTTTTGTTGTTGTTTTTTTTTTTTTTAGATTCTGCATGTAAGTGAGATCATACATTATTTGCCTTTGACTTATCTCACTTAGCACAATGCCAAAGTCCATCCATGTTCTCATAAATGGCAAGATTTCATTCTTTTCTATGACTGAATATTTCATTATACATACATATACTACAATTTCTTTATCCATTTTATCCATTCATCCATTGGTAAATCTTGTTTCTACATCCTGGCTCTTATAAATAATGCTGCACTGAACATGTGGGTGCATATACCTTCTCCAATTAGTGTTTTGCTTTCTTCAGATAAATAACCAGAAATGGAATTGCTGGATCATATGGTAGTTCTACTTTTAATTTTTTTTTTAATAATTTTATTTTTTATAAACATATATATATATATATTTTTTTTTCCCCCAGGGGTACAGGTCTGTGAATCTCCACGTTTACAAACTTCACAGCACTCACCATAGCACATACCCTACCCAATGTCCATAACCCCCCCCCCAACCCCCCTCTGCCCAGCAACCCTCAGTTT